>NC_089905.1:3199892-3549856 GCF_040182565.1 Anser cygnoides | reverse complement strand
GTTTGGTTGGTTTTAATTATTATAATTATTTATAATAATATATAAATTTACGGAGAAACTGGTCTTTGGCACACTTGGGGCACATCTGTATGTGTCAGTGCGGCTCTGGGAAGAGCAATGGCACTTCCTGGCACAGGGCTGCCAGGACTTACTGAAGCCGTGGGGTGAGGGGAGGGTAGGGTGCAGTCCCACCTTTGTCAGCATGAGCAATTGCTGAACCTGCTTGGACACACCACCCCAAATCGTGACGACATCTGGAAAGCAAGGGGACGACATGTCAAGCTCGAAGTCAGCAAGTCCATGGCCCATCAGCACATTTCTTAAAGGCGTTTGCAGATGCAGGTATGATCTGACACAGCTCCCAGGATGAACCCATCTGTGACTCTGGCTGAATTTTTTGACTGATATCAGTCTAACAGCCCTGCCACGCCCCAGGAAAGGCCTGCAGCTGCAGGAGCTATTAAAAGGGTTTTGGACAAGGGAATGCAGCCTGTAGGCATCTGAAATGGGAGGGCCTCTCTTAGCGCTAAGCCTTTTCTGAGAGCCGTGAGGCACAGGAGGCTGCAGCAGGAAGGAGCCACAGGCAGGGAGGGGCTCAGCTCCTCCGTGAGAGGCCTTGTTGAAATGCTGAAAAGTCAGCAGATTTCCTCCTGACACGTGTATTTCTGGCAGTTTCTTGGGAGCCCATCAGGAACCTCAGCCCTCTTCCAACCGTGCACGCATCTTTCCGGTCAGAGCCAGATGTCCACGTGTGACCCACCAGCAAGCGGAACCCGGCCACAGGACTGCCACCACGGACAGGGCAGGAGGCCACACACACAGCACCCTTGAGGCCTCCCCCGCAGACAGGGAGCTCGCTTTCCACAATTTGTAGAGTTCATATTAGTCTGTAGCTACACTCATAAGAGGTCCCAAATGCCTTACCATTGACAGAAAGCTTCTTGAGAGTGGGAAACGTGACCTTGGTGCAGCCCCTCAACCTCACTGCAGCGCTCAATGTTGGTGATTAGCGCTTCCAGGTTTGTCATGATCCTGCTTTGGGTCAGCACGTGAGGCTAGAGAGTGAAAGATCTGTGATTTTTCCTACTAGGAAACACTCTCTTTTTGATGTCCTCTGTGCTTCACCAAATAGCTCCTGCACCGTCCTACGCCTCCCTTTGTCCTCTGAGACTCTGAGCTACAGGAGAGACTTCTCGTGTCCTCCAGAGAAAACTGGATGCAAGAGCCTCCTTCAGCGCCCGAGCTCACTGAGGCACTGACAGAGAGGGCCTGGCGCGCTGTGGCATAAGGGGAGCTGCCATTGTGATGCGGAGGTGTCCCTTTGTGACCTGCGCTCAAGCCAGAGGGGTGCAGAGCCACTCCTTAACACAGCCCCTGTGGCCCAGCCAACTCGCTGGGCCCTGCAGCAGGAAGGGGGTTGCACGTTAGGGAACTGCTCCCCCACACACACACCCTCTCCTCACTCCCCAACGAGGCTGTGGGACAGGAAGAGCCTCTGAGATGTCACCAAAAGGAGGACACTGGGGAACACAGAACCACAGAAGGGTTAAGCTTGGACGGGACCTCTGGGTTCATCTGGTCCAAGCCCTGCTCAGGCAAGGCCACCGAGAGCCCCTTGCCGAGGACCACGTTCTGGTGGCTTTTCAGTATCTCCAAGGACAGAGGCCAGGCCCTTCAGCACCCTGGTGGCCTTCATGGGACTCTCCCCAGTAGGCCCCGGCCTCTCCCGTACTGGGGAGCTGTCCTGGTTTTGGCTACGATAGAGTTAATTTTCCTTCCTAGTAGCTGTTAATGTGCCGTGGTTTTGATTTAGGATAATAATCATGTTGATAACATGCTGATGTTTTAATTGTTGCAGAGCAGTGCTTGCACTAAGCCAAGGACTTTTCAGCTTCTCGCTCTGTCCTGCCAGCGGGCAGGCTGGGGTGCAGCAGGAGCTTGGAGGTGACAGAACCAGGACAGCTGACCTAAACTGGCCAAAGGGGTGTTCCATACCACATGATGTCTTGCTGAGCAAATAATAAGGGGTGGCTGGCTGGGGTGGGGGGACCACTGCTCAGGGAGGGGCGGGGCATCGGTCAGCGGGTGGTGAGCAACTGCATTGTGCATCTCTGGATGCTCTGGCTCTGGAGCATCCCCAAATGTGAATGGAGGGGTCCCGAGAGCATCTGGTGGCAAACAGAGGGCTCTGGCGCATCCCTAGAAGCAAACGGGGGCACCCAGAGTGTCACTGACAGGAAAGGGAACACTGGAACATCCTTTATCTTGTTCCCTGTCTCAAGTCCCCCTTTTCTTTATCCTAAGAAAATTCTTGTGCTTATAACACGCCTTCTTGATTCAAAGTTTTCAGAAAATTCTTACCACTTTCTACTTGGTGCTTGATTTGGTTACGCTTACAGGTTTCATCTAGTCCTTTCATACAGCACCAAAATGCACACTGTACCAATACACAGGTTAAGAATACTAGTAAAAGCAAGATCAATATTCCTACTAACAATTGCTTAAGCCAAGAAAAGTTGGGGAACCAAGAGGTCAGTTTGTTCCATAATTCTCAAACCCACGAGGTGTCAGCTTGAACTACCTTATGTAAGATCTTGGTCTTTTCCCAAATATTTTTGAGATCAGCCTCAATTCGTCCCTGCCTCATTTACATACATACAGCAACTAATATTTATTAAAGTGCAAACTCCCCCCCTTGGGACACTAATAAAAGGTCTAGTGCCTAAAACGTTCTTATTGAGTTGTTCTAGTTGCTTGCCCAAAACTGTAATATGTTGTTGCAGCTATAGGTTTCCTGCTTGTGTTAGATCTTCTCCTTTGTATGGCATTTGGTAAGGCCTGCCATACAGTATCTCAAAGGGGCTTAGTTCTACCAGTACATACCGGTTTCTTGACAGATTTTTAGCAATCTGTTTTTTTATCAAATGATTCATTTTTTTCACTCGGCCATTTGTGCGTAGTCTATACAGAGTGTGTTGGTGCCAGTCAATCCCCAGAACCACACCAAAGGCATATTTCGAATCTGTCCAAATGTTAATTCTTTTCCCTTTTGCCAGCTCAAGAGCTCTTACCAAGGCGATGATTTCAGCCTTTTGGGCTGATGTTTGTTATCGCATATCCTGTGGGGCAAAGTCCCTGGTGGACGAAGCTGCTGCCGTCTACATACCAACCCTCCGCATCTTCTAGGACGTTTCCTTTAAGTCTGGTCGGCTGAAGTATACCGCGTCCATGGTCTTGATGCAATAAACTCTGTTACTAAAGGAAGAGGCTGGGTTCACACTACTAATGCCAAAAAAAAAAATAGTAAACTAATAGTCCATTCTACACATTCCTTTTCTTCTTCGGTCGCTATCAACGGGTCATCTATGTATTGCAACAGTGTCCCCTTTTTCTGAAGGGGTTTTCTAAGCTTCAAGATCACAGGCTAGTTGTTTCCCAAATACAGTGGGGCTGTTCTTGAACCCCTGTGGTAACATAGTCCAAGTAAGCTGACTTTTTCGTCCTCTATTAGGATTTTCCCATTCAAAGGCAAGGAGTTTCTGGCTTTCCGTTGCCACGGGCAGGCAGAAAAAGGCATCCTTTCAATCTAGTACCGTGAACCAAACTTGACTGTTTTCTAATTTTGTCAAAAAGTTATAGGGATTGGCTACTACAGGGTATACATCTTTTGTGGTCCTATTGATGTCCCTTAAATCCTGAACTATGCGATAGGTTCCATCTGCTTTCTAACTCGGCCTATATGGAGTGTTATATTCTGACTCGCATTCAGTAATAGTCCATATTTAAGAAAGTTATTGATTATTCCTTCCATTCCCCTTCTGTCTTCCACCTTTACTGGGTATTGCTTTTAGCATACCTTGGGAGCATTTTCCTTTTTTTTTTTTTTTTTAATTTTTTTTTACAGGCACTACATTCTTTGCTCCCCCAGGTATTCCTGTAGCCCAAACTCCCAGATACATTTGGTTCATGATTACATCCATTCAGGGAGTCCTATCTAGAGCTTTCTCTGGAGTCACTCAGGAATAGATTTCAGAGTTTAATATGTTACCTTTATTTCCATTTTCCCTTGTCCAAAAGAAATCTTTGCATCCAATTTTTTCCAGCAAGTCCCTTCCTAATAAGGGCCTTGGCGAATTGGGCAAGTATAAAAATTGATGTATTCAACTCATTTTTCCCCAATTTAAATTTCAAGCACTGAAAAAAAAAAAAATCAACAAAAAACACCTTTTCCTGTTGGCCAGTTGCTCCTATTACATTTACAGACTCAGCACTTTTCCAGAATCAATTTTTGGATTAACACAGAGAAAGAGGCTCCCCGTAACCAACAAAAAATCCAAGCCTCTCTCTTCGTTCTCTAGCTTCATTTCTCTAGCTTGTTAGTAATAGGCAATAAATCTTACTGTCTCCCTATGCTGAGTCTGTTTTGCCCGTCACAATAATTGTTGACCGATCTCCCTGTCCTTCTCTCAACCCTTTGAGCCCTTTTTATTGTATTTCTCCCCCTTTCCCTTTGAGGAAGGGGAGTGAGGGAGTTGTTGTGGTGGAGCTTGGCCACCCACCCAAGTAAAACCACCACACCTCTAGTAACCTCTAAGAGCATTCTAGAAGTCTACCTGGAAAACCCAGCAGATGCTAGAGTGCACTGGGAGTGTTGTGAGGTCTCCAGGGGTCACAAGAGCACACCATGAGGCACTGGGATGCATGTCAGGTATGTTAAACAGCACTGGTGGGTGTGGGGGAGTGAACGAATGGCTGTATGGTGTTCAGATGCCTGCTGGGTTAACCACAAGATCCAGTCATGGCAGAAAGTCAGCCAGAGATCAAGAAGCTTTTGGACAACGCTGTCAGATATATGGTTTAATTTTTAGGTAGTCCTGTGTGAAGCCAGCTGTTAGACTTGACGATCAGTCCTTGTGAACCCCTTCCAACTCAGGATAGTTGATGATGATCTCCGTGAACTTGGCCCAGATCCCATGAGCTGACCTGATGAGTCACAAAGCTGTGCACACATCTCATGCTGCTAGGAGAAGAACTTCAGGTGAAATGAGTTTTCTTGAATGGAGTGTCTCTAGAGGCCAAGTATCCTGGCTCTGATGCGCTAGCTGTAGCCAGGGTTTTAGATACCACGGTAGGCAGGCCTGGTTGGGGGAACATAGCTAAACAAGGCGTGTGCCCTGTCAAGCTCCTTATCTGGAAAGTACAGGCGCATCTTGTCCAGGAGATGGCCTGGCCAGAAGTTATTGTCGCTTGACTTTTGATTCTTATTCTTCTCAAGAGGCCTAGAGAAAAAAGAAAGAAAAAAGAAAAGAAAAGAAAAAGGTAAGAGAGAGTGGCATGTTTTATGGAAATAAAATTCTCGGCAACTTCACTGCTATTACCAGTAATGGCAAATGCGAGCCTGACAAGAACCAGCTACTAGGACTTCTGGAAATCCCTGCCTGTCCTTCTTATACATGACTGACATTGGAAATGCCAACTTGCGAAGCTATCTTAAGAGCTGATGCGTTGCCTGTCACTGTAGTATATAAACTCTCTGAGATGAACTGGGAAGATTGTGCTCTATTTTGCAAAGTGTTTTTTCTCCTCAAAAGCTTCTCCAGTCTTGCAAAGTTGGATTCTTTAGGACTGCCTTTCTTCCACGAGCTCAGCTGTGAGGCTGAGTCTTTCTATTCAAGCGGATTTGGGAATCACTTTGACTAAAGAAGACGCTGCAAGTGCTATGACCAAGCTGGCAGTGGACATCCCAGTTTCATGGGTCAGGAAAGACCTTTGCACACTCATGAACTCCTTGGACAGTACGAGTCTGAAGACAGCAGGGACAAGGACAGCAAAAGAACTTGGACTCGTTTGGGAAGAAAAGCTTTTGTGGGTGACCTGAGATGGAAGAAAAATTAGGGCAAACTGCCTCTGTTCTCAGGGCTGACATTGTGTCTAGTGTCCAGAAAACATGCATCTCCAGATCCTACAGATAAATGTTGAGATGCAAAGAATGTTGCTCCGTAAAACAGATCTGCCACCTGCATCTGACTTTCCTCCTGCAACGTTTAGTAACGTTCTGAAGGGTCAGTTTTCTAGAGAAACAGAGGAACTGAGGTATAATGGGAGGAAAATAAGCACTGCCCTACTAGGAGCAGCTGGCTGCTGGCTGCACGCTTCTGCAGCGGGCTGCTTCTGCCCCTGACTGGGGAGCTTCTCCAGGCATCCACAGCTGGATTCTTTGGGATTGCCTTTCTTATGCAAGAAAAAACGTTCTCTGAGGGGATTTCCAAGAAGTGCTGGGTTGGCCTGACGAGGACCGTCTTAGGTGAGAAGTCTCTGTCATCTCTGCAGATTGGAGTACAGAGAAACTGTTCGCCAGCACCACTGCAACCCCGCAAGTCAGCACAAACACAGCCGTGGCCGTGTAGCTGAGAAGAGATCTCGCTCTCTCTCTGCTATCGCTCGCTGCTCCCTTGCAGCATCCTAATGTTTCACTTCAGTACCTCAGTACCACCTCTGATGCAGTGGGAGCTGATGCACAGCAGGGCAGCAGGAAGGGACTGATCATAAGCCCTCTTTGAACCAACCTTTTTTCTGCCTCTTTGGCCTGTTTTCCTGATGCACTTTTTGACTTGGACATGCTCAGAGAAGATGTGGCGTCAGCATGTCCTGTGCTGTAGTATCCTCCAGGCTGCCTGATCTTCCTCACGTCTTCTCCTTCTTTGATGATCTTGTCTCCTGGGTGCAGCAGGCCTGTTGACAAAGCGCACAGAGAAGAGCAACGGTGTATGGACAGCCAATGCTGAATATATTTATCCAAGAAAACTCTGTTCTCCTGTTGCCCCAAGCCTGTCCCCGTGCTGTCTCTCCCCATCCGATCCAGGTCACCTCTGGGTTTGGTCAGTGATACTGACCAGGAGGGGAAAGAAAAGACGTCCCCACTCTGGAAAGGAGGAAGACATGATGGCCCAGCAAGTACTGAGAGGACACGATGGCCCTGGCCAACTTCACATGGGGCCTCTTCCCCGCATTCTCTGCCCTGGGCTCAGGAGCCCCATTTCAGCTCAGCCCTTGGCTCACGTTGCAGGTATAGCAGTGTCCAGCTCTGACACAGCTGTGCCACAGCTGTGCCTGGCCATGGACCTGCCGAACCTGACCATGGTCTGGCCTCCCTGCTTGACCTTGCACCTGCCCCATCACCATGAGCTTGCCTCATTAGCTGCACTTGTGTTTGGTCCTGGCTACCAGTCCAGGGGGACGTGGCCCTGGCTGCTCTGTAGCGCTCTTTGCTAGCTCAGCCCTGCTCTGGCCCTGCTGATGGTATCGCTGATCCTAACCAGCAGCATCTGCCGTGGCCCTCCAAGGGCTGCAAACATTCTCCATCAGCAGTGCCCCACCCTGAACATGCATCGTGCTTCTGGGTCTTGGGAAGAGGCATGAGCATGTCAGGCTTAGTACGTTCACATTAGTACGTTCCTTGCTCTTTGCTTTACCTCTTTGCAGCGCTTTGTCAGTGAGACAAATGTTACGCTCCTTGCACAGCTTGGAGCAATTCAGATAGCTCACAACGGCATTTCTGCGATACCGGTCAACCAGTGCTCCCATGTCACCCTCTGTAGTTGATGGCAGGCAGTGTTCATCAACAGGTGCATCCCCAGATCTCACCAGCCGACACTTTTCTTTCCATTCTATCGGGCTGTCTTTGATCTGCAAGTAAAGGAATGGTCCCCGTTAGCTTTCAGTGAGGCCCTGGAGTTGCTACATTCCCTTTGGAGAAACTACAGGCAGGGATCCATCTCAGAAGTGTGTGTAGATGGGACTCAGCACCCTGCGATGGGACCAAGCACTTATCCGGGAGTACCATTCCCTTCCAGTGCCAGGCCCGCAGGCGGGTGCTCCCTAGAGCACCAGGCAGAAGAGCAGCATACTGGACATAGGTGCCCCAGATGAAAAAAGTCTCCCAGCCACCATCTTTTTCTGATTGTGTCAGGTTGACTAGAGCTCAGATGACTCCATTGCCACACCTAAACGTCGCTTCAACTCCCATTTCTTGCCACTTCAGTTACCCAGAAAAGAGTGTTTACATCACCAAAGTGTTCAGAAGCCAAACCAGTTGTTTGAGACAGCTTGTAGCATCTCAGCTGTGAGGCACTATGTGGTCAAGGGACTACCTGACCTTCTACTCTGAGAAGTTAATATTCAGAACAATCTCCAACCTTGTCCTTTGCTGCCCACCCCACATTCGCAAGCACGTAGAGGTGCGCCTTTTTCCTGCCACAGTACCTTCTCCAGCCGTCTCCTCTCTCTTGAGCGTTTTCCAATCTCTTCCATTTCATCACAGTTTAAATGTCGCCGGCCTGGCTCAATGTTGACTGGGGGCACTTCCAAGAGTGTTAGCTTTTTCTTTGGGCTCGGTAGGAGAGCAAGGCTTCGTCCCCACAGCTTTGTCCCCAGCAGAAGGTGGAGAAGTGGCAGCTTTGCAAGCGTTTCTCCGGACCTGAGGCTGTACATCTACAGCAGTTTAAAAAGCAAACAAATGAAAAGCTCAGAGAAACCCTGTTAGACAGTAGCAGAAATAAAAAACAAGACTGATCAATGTTTATAAGGCAAAAAGCTCTGGCATTTTGTGCAGTCTGGAGCACCCAACAGATGACGGTCTTTGAATGGAAGCATCCTTTAGCTTTCAATCCAGGCATACGTATTACAGACTACTCCCATCTCCGCTTTGCCCCATTCTGTTTCACGCTCACAATACATGTTTAGTCTACAAAACAATTAGTACAACAACACAGCAGCAAAACGCCTCTTCTCTCCAAGATGTGAAACCTTCAGACAAAAATGACACGGGTACCATGGCAAGCCTTCAGGTTTGGGCTAGGTTTTAAAGAGTAGGACCTTTGAATCTGCATTATCCAGCTGCCCTCAACAGCTGGAGAAAGGGTCTGCTTCTGATCAGCCGGATGATCAACGCTAACCAATAAAATACAGTACAGGAGGTTAAACCTCAGGGTTCAGATTCCGAGTCAAACCGAAAAGACCGGATAAGCTGTCTCCCCACAAACGGGCTGAGTATTGCACTTCCCCTGGATTCTTTAGCTTCTCCCCAGAGGTCTCCTTTCAGCAACCCCGTTGCAGGACAGTAGTGGCAAGGAGCCATATTCTGGACTCACTTTGGCATTCCCTAATGCCACCTGTGTACTTTTAGGGCATCTGTAAGGATATAGAGAGAGATTCCCAGCCCAGGGTTCTCCTCTCACCTTTGCTGGTCTCTTTGGGCTGTCCTTTCCTCATTTCCAGCCATTGCTTTTGACATTCCATCAGCTCTTCACTGCTTATATAATTCCCCCGTTTTGAAGAAGTCAAGAAGATGACCACATCCTCCAGTTCCTTGTCACTGATGGGAACTTTTGCCTGGCAACCAAAACAGAAGACGACAGTGTGATCAATAAAAAAACAAGGCTTGGCCCAGAGTAGGGGGATGAGCTTTGCTGTTGTTTTAAATGCTTTTTCAGAAAAGGCACAGAGGCAACCTGTTGAGCTTTTAAGCTTTACAGGAGTTTACCAAGCACTGAAAAATTTACCGGTCTTCTGCTGGCCTCTGCTGAGCTCTCAGTTTTCAGTGTGCCAAACTTCTCAGCCATCTGGGCGTCAAGAAGCTAATTTGGCTTGGAACAGAATACCAGAAAACACCTGAACTGCTAAACCCTAACAGACCTGGACATGCTCTTGACAGTTCTGTACCGCTGCAGCCTGTGGAAAGTGAGGCTCAGCATGAGCTCTGCTGTGCCAACAGGTACTAAAAGGCAGTGCAGCGGGCAGACATATGAAACTGGTCAAGGAAAGACCAAGTATCACCACGAGGAAACTTGATGCCACTTCAGGCCACGTTACTCAGCACCGACTGTCTTTAGAGACTATGAGGCAATGAGTTTCACTCCCTCCTGGGACTCAGTCTGGGTGACACCTCGCATCCCCTGCAGCCTTCCCTTCCCTCTTCCCTTCAACATTTCACTGGCTGTGGGAGCCATCCTCTGAGAGTAACACAAGAGAAGTTGGAGCTTTTCCAGTTCTCTGGGTTGGCATGCAGCAAAACAAGGCAAAGTTGCAGCAGTTCCTTACTTTTCTCTTCCCTACATACCTCCTTGATGACTTTAATGAAGTCTGCTCTCATGATCTTTCTCTGTTCCATTCCAGCCTTTCTGAAGATGTCTACCATTGTCAACTTCTGTTGTTGTAGGAGGTTATGCAGTTTGAGAAGAGCTTGAGGGTATGGTGCACGAATAAGGGGAAGGCTACCCTTCTTCCGGGTCTGGCTCCTTGTTGGTGGTGAGCACTGAAAAGGAATTAGAAAATACCCTCAAATCACCGTTATCCAGAATCACTGTGCCAGCAGATGCAGAAGTGGCTGGGATAAAGCAGTGTCACGCTGCCGACGTATGAGCAGATGCTGAGGCCGTGGCACGGCCACAGGAGATGAAGTACAGTAATCCCAAGAGTGGCACAACACAAGGTATACTTACGTCTGGCCTGTCGGTCACGGCTGACTTGCTTTTAGCCCTCTGGTCTACTCCAGCTGCCATTATTCGTTTCCTGACTCTACTTTCCAGTCTGCTTAAGGTAGGTTTATGACTCAGCCATTTCTCAACATCTCCAAAGCTTTCCAGCTGAGATCGGAGTTGCTTCCTCTCCTGAATCCAAGCCTCCAGCTTTTTGTAGATCATCTTTTGTATCACAGGTGATCTCTGGGGAGCTGAGGCTATCTTCTTCTTCCTGTAGCTGCTGAAAAACAGACAAATGACAGAAATCGGTGTCCTGAGTTGGTTTCAAACAGGGAGAGCCTGGTCTTGCCATACAGGGAGCAAAAACGAATGCGACATCTGGAGCATGGAGCAAACCTACTTGCTTTCCGTTTAAAGACAAACTTTGGATACAGTTTTCTCCAATGGTACAGTTTGAAACCCTGCTCCAAAACCACTTCTGGCTTGACATTAGTCAAACCATCAGCCGTATCCTCGCTGCTTGTGTTAGTACTTTTAACAACAGATGAGCTTCTTACAAAACCTACTGTTGAGATCGCATTGGTATAATGGTTTTGGAGGGGACTTCCTGCTCTGAGGCTTTTCTGAGATAGAGATGGGAGGGGTGTCTGGGCCTGCCACCAATCCCAGGTGTATGAGAGCGCTGAGAAACAGCCATCGGGCAGTCACAGAACAGCATCAAGACACGTGCGTCCTGCCTCTTATCAAGGTGTTGGCTCCCTGCCCTGAAAGAGCAGCTGGAACAAAACGTCAGCTGTTACGCTCACGAAAATGAGTCTTAGTGCTCTTCATGTTAACTGAAGAGACCGGAAGTAACAGCTGCTCCTGGAGCTCTCCTGCAGCATGCTGCAGCTGGAGCTGCCTCAAGCCACTGGACTCAAGTTCCAGGGCAGGGAAAAGGTGTCCTCCTGTCAAGGGACAGAGAGTGTGCTTCTGCCCTCACTCTGCTAGACTGCTCTTGGTGTCCCCTGGCTTCTACCAGGAATTCCTTCCTCATGGCAATGTGCCAGCGGCAATAAAAGCAACAGCCACGTGCCCTGCTCTCTAGAGGTGGCAATATTGCTGGGACTCAGGAGACCTTCACAACTCAGCTTCACCCCAGCCAGCAAAATGCTACTCTGTGGGATGCTTTACAGGGCCTCCCCGTACCTGGGCCATCCACATCTCATCCCTTTGTCTCTCATCTTGCTCTTCCAGCTCTTCTGGAAATGTGACCCTTTTTGCTTCTCTGGTCTCTTCTTTCTCCTTGCTGGCCACGGATGCCTCCAGTTTCCCTCCAGCCTGCATCCCCAGTACAGAGCGTGCTTCCTAGAGGAACCCAGAAATGCAATAGCAGCAGTTATTCATCTGGTTTTTTTCTTTTTCATTTTATTTTTATTTTTAATACTGTTCTTCTCTCTCCCTCATCTTCTCTATTTTTCCCTGAAGGTTCGTCAGCAATTTTTTGCTCCCAGGTTCTTACAGACGCAACCAGAAAGCCATTCTGTTATGACCAATGAGCTAACTCATGAACGAGCTATTTTTCAAAATGGGCCACTGCTTTTTTTCTTTCTTTCTTTCTTTCTTTCTTTCTTTCTTTCTTTCTTTCTTTCTTTCTTTCTTTCTTTCTTTCTTTCTTTCTTTCTTTCTTTCTTTCTTTCTTTCTTTCTTTTTTTCTGAAGTAAACTATGCCCAAATAAAGTTTCTGGCATGCTCCATGAAACTATGGATGTGAACAGGGGATTGCTAAGATTCAGAGAAATGCACATCTTTGAAATACTCAGAACAGAAAAATGGACATACAGTAAAGGGATCTTTTCACAATAAACATCTAAGTATTTAGCGCGTACATCCTTTTCCTAAGATACCCCCACATGATCATCTACAATCAAAAGAGACACAAAAATTATCTTGGTCCATGTTACATACCTGTCCTGTGTGTCTATGATCTTCAGAAGTAAGCAATGGCAATTTAAGCCTCTTGCAGGGAGTTTCTTTGTGCTGCCTTCCTTCTGGGTCTGGACATTCAGGGAACAGTCTGAAAATAAACACCAGCATGAGTCAGGAAGTGAATCTGAGTGCAGGAAGAGTTTCTTTTCTCCACCCTCTCTCCAAACTGAGAGACCAGGCTCATGGAAATCTAAAGAACCATGCGCATGACTCGCAGCTGCTGGGATAATGATCAGCATTAATCACCAAGAAGACCTCAACACTGGAAGCAGTCAGGAGATAAAGGAAGACACATAAGAGAGTCACAAGACACCGCAACACAATTCCCACAAGCACCTGTGAGGCACTTCCCATCCAGCAAGGCAATGCCTGCATAGTGACGTGTGTTGAGGCAGGGCACGCTTGGACAGGGCAGAGCATCCCCCCCACTCAGGAGAATAGCTCATCTGCCGGCTGTCTACCTACAGCTAAACCGCCGTGGTCTGCACCAGGCAGAAAGCTCTTTCTAGAAAGTCTGTGGCGACCCAGACTGAATGCCCGCTCAAAAGGCAGCAGTTCAGGTCTCTGGATGCAGGGAGTGCCTGAGCCTGTCGCTGCCATCAGAGGGTGGCAGAGACTCCGTGTGTGTGTGAGGTGAGCAGGTGGATGACCTGGTCAGCCTGGTGGCAGAGCTCAGGGAGGAGGTGGAGAGGCTAAGGGCTATCGGGGAGTGTGAGCAGGAGTTAGACTGGTGGAGCAACTCCCTGCCAGGCCTGAAAGAAAGGCACCGGGGTGAGACACCCCAGCAAGTGGTGGACCCCCTGCCCTGTCGCTGTCGGGCAGAGGGAGGGACCTAGGAGATGAAGAGGAATGGGAACGGGTCCCTGCTCGGTGTCGCAGGGAACCCTCTCCCTACCAGCTTTGCCTTCCCAGGCGCACTTACACAACACGTTTGAGGCCTTGGAGCTTGAGAGACTAGTGGGGGAGGATGTGTTTGAAAGTCCACCCAGGAGGCTGCCTAGGGCGAGGAAGTTGACTCCACACCTCAGGACTGCCTCCACCAAGAAAGAAAGAAGGGTAATCGTTGTAGGCAACTCCCTTCTCAGGGGAACAGAGGGCCCTATATGTCGGCCTGACCCTACCCGTAGGAAGTCTGCTGCCTCCCTGGGGCCCAGGTCAGGGACATTGCCAGAAACCTTCCCAACCTGGTTCGCCCCTCTGATTGCTATCCTCTATTGATAGTCCAGGCTGGCAGTGATGAAATTGCTGAGAGAAGCCTGGAGGCTATCCAAAGGGATTTCAGGGGACTGGGGCGGTTAGTAGATGGAGCGGGAGTACAGGTGGTGGTTTCCTCCATCCCTACAGTGCAAGGGAAGGGTACAGAGTGGGTACTCCCACATGCCCAGTGATAGGACGAGGGGGAAATGGGCTAAAGTTGCGCCAGGGGAGGTTTTGTTGGATATTGGGACAAACATCTTTACGGAAAGGGTTGTCAGGCACTGCGTTGGGATGCCCAGGGAAGTGGTTGAGTCACCGTCCCTGGAGGTCTTCAAAAGACGTTTAGACGTAGAGCTTAGTGATATGGTTTAGTGGAGGACTTGTTAGTGTTAGGTCAGAGGTTGGACTAGGTGATCTTGGAGGTCTCTTCCAACCTCAATGATTCTGTCGTTCTGCGATTCAGTATAAGGGCCAGTTCTCTTCAATGTCTTTATCGATGATCTGGATGAGGGGATCGAGTGCACCCTCAATAAGTTTGCAGACGACATCAAGTCAGGTGCAACCAGCACCTGACTTCAGAGCAATCTGAGCAACCAGCTCTGACTTCAGAGCTGATCACACTTGCAGCAGCCCACTGGACTGAGACCTCCTGAGAAGTAGGATCCTATAAAGCATGCCACACAAGCACAAGAGCATGAGGCCACTCTAACAAATCCTTTACATCTCACCTGCCAGGAGGCTCTTTTGCCTTTGTTTTCTCCTCTGCTTCTTCCTTCACTTTAGCTGTGGCCAACGTGTTTGGAGAAAGTCTCCTTCGCAATCGCAGAAGTTGTAATGTATGAAGAGACGCTGTAAACACAAAAGGAGAAAACCTCTCAGGACATCAGGCACAGATCTGCTCTGCAATGTTATAAGCTAGTTGAGGTATCCCTGTGACTCCTTCTGAGACCTGTTTTCCAGAAGATTGCAAGCCCTTTCCTGACACCAGGTCCCATCTGACCTTTGATATCCACAGTGCTGCATTACTCCTTTTGGTGTGAGCTTTCTACTGCTGCAGCAAGTCCATCCCCTCTGAACAGTGGGGGTTTTGCGGGGAGACGCATTTTGGTGCCTAACAATCTCTTTTGGGGCAACAATTTCTTGGAGCGGCATAAATGGTTTTTATACACAGGCTTTCTATCCTGGTGCATTCAACTCAAGCACATTATATCTGTGATATTCACGAGGAATTAAGAATGAGGAGTTCCCAGCTTTAGAGGAGAACCAAAGTTTTGGCACAGCTTGGCAACCTTTGTGCACTGTTCTCTACACAATTTTTCTCTCATCAAATGACAACATGGTGATTCAAAGGGGTGTGCCCAACCCCTCAGTCTCCCACAACTCAAGACGGAGTTTGTTATTCACGGTGCTAGTGGACTTGCCAAACATTTACTCCCTCCTGCACAAACAAACCCATAAAATGGAAGAGAGGCACTCTTTGGCACGTAATGCAGGGGAAAAACATCCTTCAGCACTATCTTGTTCAAAATGTGTCCCTTGAGATTTACCAGGAGGTGTAAACAGAGGCACAGAGGGTGCCTCTGCTATCCCAGGCATCTCACTGTAACCTGAGTGCCAAGCACCCCCCAGTGAGGACAACAGGGAAAGGCACAAACCTCCACCAGCAGTCAGTCATTAACATTACCTTGTTCATCAAGCATCTCTTCCTCTGCAAGATGCTCCCTAGCAAGCCGAGGTACCGCCTTAATCTCAAACCTGGAAATAGGAAGAAGGCAGCATTCTGTGAAAAGGGCTCCTTTGCCAGATTAATGTCAAGGTATCTGTGGGGAGTCCAACACATGCCCTAAACCATTCAAACTGAGCAGTGCTGGCCTCGGGGAACAGCTCAGCTGCCCCTCGCTAGACAGAGGTTTGGGTTTTTATTTTGCCCCAGTGCTCCTGTGTCATCCTGACACAAGAAGGCATTTCAGAGTTCCTTTGATTGGACACGAGTTTCACAAAAGACATGGAAACATCACAGACAGAGGACAAGCATAGATCTGGTCCTTGTTCCACCTGCTAAGAGATCCTGTCCGTGTTGCATTCAAAACAACAGAAATATTAGGATCTTACTTCTTTTAGATATTTTGGCAGTTTTAACCACATAAAAGAGAAGAAGCAGATGAAACATTAGGTGAGTTGCTTCAACGCCTCTGCAGAGCAAACCAGTTGCCTCTGACTGGAGTAACGGTAAAATGCAGAACACAGTCAGTAACTGAGGATGATGCATAAGTCCAAGCTAAGCAAAAGCAAGGATGAAATTAACTGCAAAACAGTAATTTGGAAGAGCACTACCGATCATGAGCTGAGCACACGTGAGTGTGCACAGAGAAGGGTTGCAGGAACAAATATACTCACTGAGGGAGCAGGTGGGCACGGCCAAAATGGCTTGGAAAGAGGGCAGTTTCTTTGTCCAGTCTGACCAACTTTTTCTGCAGCAGGGACAGAAACATCTGACATCAGTCCAAGGAAATGATCTCAACAGTCACAGAGGCCTTTCTATAGCTCCACGAATTCACTGCCTCTCAGCAAACTTCTTGACAAGCGCCTCAGCCAGTTAAAACACACTGCACAGCACATGATCTGCTAGGGTGAGGAACACTGCCAACCTTTTCACAAGGACCGTAGTTAACAGCCTCAGCCTGTGAACAAGTCAACGGAGCAAACACAAGGGAAGGCCCATCGTGAGCCCCGGCTTCCAGCTGCTGCTTTCAGTGGGGTCACTTGCTTTAACTATTCCTGAATGCAGCGCAAATGGGTCAGAGCTGGTTTTATCCCCAGAGTTCTTCATAGGAGTCAGAGGATTGCATTGGCAGTGTGGAGGAACACAGAGACCAGACCTTTTCTGCTGGGTCAGGAGAACCACACCAACGGCCTGCCTGCAGCCAAAAGGGCCTGGTGTCCTTGTGCCTCAGCCTCACACCCGCAGCGGGGGGACATCATCAGCCTAGCCGTTGCTTTGGCTTTTTTCCTATTTATGGCGAGGCCCTTCCAGGGCTATCCTTTGCCCAGCAACGATACGACTGCACGCATTGCCAGCAGTCATACAGCAAATAAAAGAAGGAAAACAAAAGCTTTCACTGCGATGGACTGTGCCTAGCTCCAGCGTCCTGGCAGCTCACAGCTGCCAGCAGGGCTCAGTGCCCCCAGCCTTTGATGGGGCTTCAAACCCTCTCTAAGTAGGACTGCAGAAACAATAAACTTACAGCGACCAGCTTCTCTACCACGTATGTGGACTTGTTGAGACTGTGTAAAAACTCTTCAGAAAATGTCATTTTCACTCTTTGCCCTCGGATAGCAAGAGTGCCAACATCCTTTAACGTGAAGTCCGTGTCTTCCCTATTTGTGAGGATGCGGTAGAAGTATTGCAAGGTCTCCTCCAAACAGCTCTGCACAGTTTCCTTGGTGTAGGGACGTTCAAGCGTATATTCTCATAGCTCAGCACCACTATCTTCATATCATCTGGAAAAAATGAGGAACAATGCAACCTGCACTGCAGTTGAGCAGATTCAAACAAAGTGCCAGGAGCTTCCAGCTCAAACATGCTGCTGTAGCTGCCGTCGTCTAAGCCTGGTACGACTCCTTAAAGCAGCTGATGTATGCTCCCCCTCAAGATAAACTGAAATCACTCCATCAATGTACCAAGTGCACAGCTGTGACTCCTCAGCCCAACAACCTCAGCCGTCCGCGGAACGCAGGAGGAGGAGGCGAGAAGAATGCGGCTGGTTCCCATGCAAAGAGCCCAGGCTCAGTGCACTCCTGGTCTGGGGAGACCTGCCTCGCACTGAGACAGGCAAGCACAAGAACTCTTCCAGACAGTTCTGGACAGTCCCTGTGGCCTTCAAAACTGAGGACCAAATGTCTCTGCTTTTGGTACCAGAGCCCTTTACCCCGGGGCTGCCCGACGGAAGTTCCTATCCAGGAGAAGCTGGGAGCCATTGGAAAGAGAAGAACCACCCCAAATGAAGCACCAAGCTCTCAGTGCTGCGCAGGTCTCATCCATGGCACACTGTAGCCAAAGCAATGGCAGCAGTCGACAGAAATTACAGCAAATCTGGCCATTGATGGCTTTCTATGCCAGCCGTCTTTTCTGTCTCTCAGGGCCTTCCGATGGCATCTGAGCTGTCTATCAGCACTTCTAAACAGCAATCAGCACAACCCCTTAATAGATGTACACATGGGAAAACAAGACTTTAATTGGTATTCTTACCAGGAACACGTACACAACGGTGTTTCAGCTCACGAATCTGTCCAAGAGTCTTGGACAGCGAAAACACAGGTCTCCGAAATGTGAGCACCTGGCCGTTTTCAAAAGATAACCATTTTTTAATATGGGAATGTCCCCAGTCCTGTTACAGTGACGGCCCGAGGCTGGTAAAGAAAAGAAGGGGAAGCATGTTTAAGTTGGAAAACAGAGTGAGGACTTGTGACATCTTGCAAGGGGGTGCCCTGTGCCCTGCCCACTCCTAATGCGGCATGGGGTAAGATGGGGGAGCTGGGAAAGCTCATGAGAGCTGAGTATGCCCACATACTCAGGGCATTTTCTCTCCCTTTCCTTTGCCCCTCAAGAAAATATGCGGTGAAGTAAAGCAGGTGGAGGAGGTCTAGCCCATCCTTCAGCTAGGTCCCTTCCAGCAACTGGGGATAACCCTGGAAGCATCCCCAGCTGTCTGTTTGCTCTCTCCACTCTGAGAGCGAAGAACAGAGAAGCCCCCAGCAAGTTCTGAACACATTTTTTCCTGCCGTTTTATATCTTCGATATAAATATGAATACTTGATTTTTTGTTTGGTTGGTTTTAATTATTATAATTATTTATAATAATATATAAATTTACGGAGAAACTGGTCTTTGGCACACTTGGGGCACATCTGTATGTGTCAGTGCGGCTCTGGGAAGAGCAATGGCACTTCCTGGCACAGGGCTGCCAGGACTTACTGAAGCCGTGGGGTGAGGGGGAGGGGTAGGGTGCAGTCCCACCTTTGTCAGCATGAGCAATTGCTGAACCTGCTTGGACACACCACCCCAAATCGTGACGACATCTGGAAAGCAAGGGGACGACATGTCAAGCTCGAAGTCAGCAAGTCCATGGCCCATCAGCACATTTCTTAAAAGGCGTTTGCAGATGCAGGTATGATCTGACACAGCTCCCAGGATGGAACCCATCTGTGACTCTGGCTGAATTTTTGACTGATATCAGTCTAACAGCCCTGCCACGCCCCAGGAAAGGTCTGCAGCTGCAGGAGCTATTAAAAGGGTTTTGGACAAGGGAATGCAGCCTGTAGGCATCTGAAATGGGAGGGCCTCTCTTAGCGCTAAGCCTTTTCTGAGAGCCATGAGGCACAGGAGGCTGCAGCAGGAAGGAGCCACAGGCAGGGAGGGGCTCAGCTCCTCCGTGAGAGGCCTTGTTGAAATGCTGAAAAAGTCAGCAGATTTCCTCCTGACACGTGTATTTCTGGCAGTTTCTTGGGAGCCCATCAGGAACCTCAGCCCTCTTCCAACCGTGCACGCATCTTTTCCGGTCAGAGCCAGATGTCCACGTGTGACCCACCAGCAAGCGGAACCCGGCCACAGGACTGCCACCACGGACAGGGCAGGAGGCCACACACACAGCACCCTTGGAGGCCTCCCCGCAGACAGGGAGCTCGCTTTCCACAATTTGTAGAGTTCATATTAGTCTGTAGCTACACTCATAAGAGGTCCCAAATGCCTTACCATTGACAGAAAGCTTCTGAGAGTGGGAAACGTGACCTTGGTGCAGCCCTCAACCTCACTGCAGCGCTCAATGTTGGTGATTAGCGCTTCCAGGTTTGTCATGATCCTGCTTTGGGTCAGCACGTGAGGCTAGAGAGAGTGAAAGATCTGTGATTTTTCCTACTAGGAAACACTCTCTTTTTGATGTCCTCTGTGCTTCACCAAATAGCTCCTGCACCGTCCTACGCCTCCCTTTGTCCTCTGAGACTCTGAGCTACAGGAGAGACTTCTCGTGTCCTCCAGAGAAAACTGGATGCAAGAGCCTCCTTCAGCGCCCGAGCTCACTGAGGCACTGACAGAGAGGGCCTGGCGCGCTGTGGCATAAGGGGAGCTGCCATTGTGATGCGGAGGTGTCCCTTTGTGACCTGCGCTCAAGCCAGAGGGGTGCAGAGCCACTCCTTAACACAGCCCCTGTGGCCCAGCCAACTCGCTGGGCCCTGCAGCAGGAAGGGGGTTGCACGTTAGGGAACTGCTCCCCCACACACACACCCTCTCCTCACTCCCCCAACGAGGCTGTGGGACAGGAAGAGCCTCTGAGATGTCACCAAAAGGAGGACACTGGGGAACACAGAACCACAGAAGGGTTAAGCTTGGACGGGACCTCTGGGTTCATCTGGTCCAAGCCCTGCTCAGGCAAGGCCACCGAGAGCCCCTTGCCGAGGACCACGTTCCTGGTGGCTTTTCAGTATCTCCAAGGACAGAGGCCAGGCCCTTCAGCACCCTGGTGGCCTTCATGGGACTCTCCCCAGTAGGCCCCGGCCTCTCCCGTACTGGGGAGCTGTCCTGGTTTTGGCTACGATAGAGTTAATTTTCCTTCCTAGTAGCTGTTAATGTGCCGTGGTTTTGATTTAGGATAATAATCATGTTGATAACATGCTGATGTTTTAATTGTTGCAGAGCAGTGCTTGCACTAAGCCAAGGACTTTTCAGCTTCTCGCTCTGTCCTGCCAGCGGGCAGGCTGGGGTGCAGCAGGAGCTTGGAGGTGACAGAACCAGGACAGCTGACCTAAACTGGCCAAAGGGGTGTTCCATACCACATGATGTCTTGCTGAGCAAATAATAAGGGGTGGCTGGCTGGGGTGGGGGGACCACTGCTCAGGGAGGGCGGGGCATCGGTCAGCGGGTGGTGAGCAACTGCATTGTGCATCTCTGGATGCTCTGGCTCTGGAGCATCCCCAAATGTGAATGGAGGGGTCCCGAGAGCATCTGGTGGCAAACAGAGGGCTCTGGCGCATCCCTAGAAGCAAACGGGGGCACCCAGAGTGTCACTGACAGGAAAGGGAACACTGGAACATCCTTTATCTTGTTCCCTGTCTCAAGTCCCCCCTTTTCTTTATCCTAAGAAAATTCTTGTGCTTATAACACGCCTTCTTGATTCAAAGTTTTCAGAAAATTCTTACCACTTTCTACTTGGTGCTTGATTTGGTTACGCTTACAGGTTTCATCTAGTCCTTTCATACAGCACCAAAATGCACACTGTACCAATACACAGGTTAAGAATACTAGTAAAAGCAAGATCAATATTCCTACTAACAATTGCTTAAGCCAAGAAAAGTTGGGGAACCAAGAGGTCAGTTTGTTCCATAATTCTCAAACCCACGAGGTGTCAGCTTGAACTACCTTATGTAAGATCTTGGTCTTTTCCCAAATATTTTTGAGATCAGCCTCAATTCGTCCTTGCCTCATTTACATACATACAGCAACTAATATTTATTAAAGTGCAAACTCCCCCCTTGGGACACTAATAAAAGGTCTAGTGCCTAAAACGTTCTTATTGAGTTGTTCTAGTTGCTTGCCCAAAACTGTAATATGTTGTTGCAGCTATAGGTTTCCTGCTTGTGTTAGATCTTTCTTCCTTTGTATGGCATTTGGTAAGGCCTGCCATACAGTATCTCAAAGGGGCTTAGTTCTACCAGTACATACCGGTTTCTTGACAGATTTTAGCAATCTGTTTTTTTATCAAATGATTCATTTTTTTCACTCGGCCATTTGTGCGTAGTCTATACAGAGTGTGTTGGTGCCAGTCAATCCCCAGAACCACACCAAAGGCATATTTCGAATCTGTCCAAATGTTAATTCTTTTCCCTTTTGCCAGCTCAAGAGCTCTTACCAAGGCGATGATTTCAGCCTTTTGGGCTGATGTTTGTTATCGCATATCCTGTGGGGCAAAGTCCCTGGTGGACGAAGCTGCTGCCGTCTACATACCAACCCTCCGCATCTTCTAGGGGCGTTTCCTTTAAGTCTGGTCGGCTGAAGTATACCGCGTCCATGGTCTTGATGCAATAAACTCTGTTACTAAAGGAAGAGGCTGGGTTCACACTACTAATGCCAAAAAAAAATAGTAAACTAATAGTCCATTCTACACATTCCTTTTCTTCTTCGGTCGCTATCAACGGGTCATCTATGTATTGCAACAGTGTCCCCTTTTTCTGAAGGGGTTTTCTAAGCTTCAAGATCACAGGCTAGTTGTTTCCCAAATACAGTGGGGCTGTTCTTGAACCCCTGTGGTAACATAGTCCAAGTAAGCTGACTTTTTCGTCCTCTATTAGGATTTTCCCATTCAAAGGCAAGGAGTTTCTGGCTTCGTTGCCACGGGCAGGCAGAAAAAGGCATCCTTTCAATCTAGTACCGTGAACCAAACTTGACTGTTTTCTAATTTTGTCAAAAAGTTATAGGGATTGGCTACTACAGGGTATACATCTTTTTTGTGGTCCTATTGATGTCCCTTAAATCCTGAACTATGCGATAGGTTCCATCTGCTTTCTAACTCGGCCTATATGGAGTGTTATATTCTGACTCGCATTCAGTAATAGTCCATATTTAAGAAAGTTATTGATTATTCCTTCCATTCCCCTTCTGTCTTCCACCTTTACTGGGTATTGCTTTTAGCATACCTTGGGAGCATTTTCCTTTTTTTTTTTTTTTAATTTTTTTTTACAGGCACTACATTCTTTGCTCCCCCAGGTATTCCTGTAGCCCAAACTCCCAGATACATTTGGTTCATGATTACATCCATTCAGGGAGTCCTATCTAGAGCTTTCTCTGGAGTCACCAGGAATAGATTTCAGAGTTTAATATGTTACCTTTATTTCCATTTTCCCTTGTCCAAAAGAAATCTTTGCATCCAATTTTTCCAGCAAGTCCCTTCCTAATAAGGGCCTTGGCGAATTGGGCAAGTATAAAAATTGATGTATTCAACTCATTTTTCCCCAATTTAAATTTCAAGCACTGAAAAAAAAAAAAAAATCAACAAAAAACACCTTTTCCTGTTGGCCAGTTGCTCCTATTACATTTACAGACTCAGCACTTTTCCAGAATCAATTTTTGGATTAACACAGAGAAAGAGGCTCCCGTAACCAACAAAAAATCCAAGCCTCTCTCTTCGTTCTCTAGCTTCATTTCTCTAGCTTGTTAGTAATAGGCAATAAATCTTACTGTCTCCCTATGCTGAGTCTGTTTTGCCCGTCACAATAATTGTTGACCGATCTCCCTGTCCTTCTCTCAACCCTTGAGCCCTTTTTTATTGTATTTCTCCCCCTTTCCCTTTGAGGAAGGGGAGTGAGGGAGTTGTTGTGGTGGAGCTTGGCCACCCACCCAAGTAAAACCACCACACCTCTAGTAACCTCTAAGAGCATTCTAGAAGTCTACCTGGAAAACCCAGCAGATGCTAGAGTGCACTGGGGAGTGTTGTGAGGTCTCCAGGGGTCACAAGAGCACACCCATGAGGCACTGGGATGCATGTCAGGTATGTTAAACAGCACTGGTGGGTGTGGGGGAGTGAACGAATGGCTGTATGGTGTTCAGATGCCTGCTGGGTTAACCACAAGATCCAGTCATGGCAGAAAGTCAGCCAGAGATCAAGAAGCTTTTGGACAACGCTGTCAGATATATGGTTTAATTTTTAGGTAGTCCTGTGTGAAGCCAGCTGTTAGACTTGACGATCAGTCCTTGTGAACCCCTTCCAACTCAGGATAGTTGCTGATGATCTCCGTGAACTTGGCCCAGATCCCATGAGCTGACCTGATGAGTCACAAAGCTGTGCACACATCTCATGCTGCTAGGAGAAGAACTTCAGGTGAAATGAGTTTTCTTGAATGGAGTGTCTCTAGAGGCCAAGTATCCTGGCTCTGATGCGCTAGCTGTAGCCAGGGTTTTAGATACCACGGTAGGCAGGCCTGGTTGGGGGAACATAGCTAAACAAGGCGTGTGCCCTGTCAAGCTCCTTATCTGGAAAGTACAGGCGCATCTTGTCCAGGAGATGGCCTGGCCAGAAGTTATTGTCGCTTGACTTTTGATTCTTATTCTTCTCAAGAGGCCTAGAGAAAAAGAAAGAAAAAAAGAAAAGAAAGAAAAAGGTAAGAGAGAGTGGCATGTTTTATGGAAATAAAATTCTCGGCAACTTCACTGCTATTACCAGTAATGGCAAATGCGAGCCTGACAAGAACCAGCTACTAGGACTTCTGGAAATCCCTGCCTGTCCTTCTTATACATGACTGACATTGGAAATGCCAACTTGCGAAGCTATCTTAAGAGCTGATGCGTTGCCTGTCACTGTAGTATATAAACTCTCTGAGATGAACTGGGAAGATTGTGCTCTATTTTGCAAAGTGTTTTTTCTCCTCAAAAGCTTCTCCAGTCTTGCAAAGTTGGATTCTTTAGGACTGCCTTTCTTCCACGAGCTCAGCTGTGAGGCTGAGTCTTTCTATTCAATCGGATTTGGGAATCACTTTGACTAAAGAAGACGCTGCAAGTGCTATGACCAAGCTGGCAGTGGACATCCCAGTTTCATGGGTCAGGAAAGACCTTTGCACACTCATGAACTCCTTGGACAGTACGAGTCTGAAGACAGCAGGGACAAGGACAGCAAAAGAACTTGGACTCGTTTGGGAAGAAAAGCTTTTGTGGGTGACCTGAGATGGAAGAAAAATTAGGGCAAACTGCCTCTGTTCTCAGGGCTGACATTGTGTCTATGTCCAGAAAACATGCATCTCCAGATCCTACAGATAAATGTTGAGATGCAAAGAATGTTGCTCCGTAAAACAGATCTGCCACCTGCATCTGACTTTCCTCCTGCAACGTTTAGTAACGTTCTGAAGGGTCAGTTTTCTAGAGAAACAGAGGAACTGAGGTATAATGGGAGGAAAATAAGCACTGCCCTACTAGGAGCAGCTGGCTGCTGGCTGCACGCTTCTGCAGCGGGCTGCTTCTGCCCCTGACTGGGGAGCTTCTCCAGGCATCCACAGCTGGATTCTTTGGGATTGCCTTTCTTATGCAAGAAAAAACGTTCTCTGAGGGGATTTCCAAGAAGTGCTGGGTTGGCCTGACGAGGACCGTCTTAGGTGAGAAGTTCTGTCATCTCTGCAGATTGGGAGTACAGAGAAACTGTTCGCCAGCACCACTGCAACCCCGCAAGTCAGCACAAACACAGCCGTGGCCGTGTAGCTGAGAAGAGATCTCGCTCTCTCTCTGCTATCGCTCGCTGCTCCCTTGCAGCATCCTAATGTTTCACTTCAGTACCTCAGTACCACCTCTGATGCAGTGGGAGCTGATGCACAGCAGGGCAGCAGGAAGGGACTGATCATAAGCCCTCTTTGAACCAACCTTTTTTCTGCCTCTTTGGCCTGTTTTCCTGATGCACTTTTTGACTTGGACATGCTCAGAGAAGATGTGGCGTCAGCATGTCCTGTGCTGTAGTATCCTCCAGGCTGCCTGATCTTCCTCACGTCTTCTCCTTCTTTGATGATCTTGTCTCCTGGGTGCAGCAGGCCTGTTGACAAAGCGCACAGAGAAGAGCAACGGTGTATGGACAGCCAATGCTGAATATATTTATCCAAGAAAACTCTGTTCTCCTGTTGCCCCAAGCCTGTCCCCGTGCTGTCTCTCCCCATCCGATCCAGGTCACCTCTGGGTTTGGTCAGTGATACTGACCAGGAGGGGAAAGAAAAGACGTCCCCACTCTGGAAAGGAGGAAGACATGATGGCCCAGCAAGTACTGAGAGGACACGATGGCCCTGGCCAACTTCACATGGGGCCTCTTCCCGCATTCTCTGCCCTGGGCTCAGGAGCCCCATTTCAGCTCAGCCCTTGGCTCACGTTGCAGGTATAGCAGTGTCCAGCTCTGACACAGCTGTGCCACAGCTGTGCCTGGCCATGGACCTGCCGAACCTGACCATGGTCTGGCCTCCCTGCTTGACCTTGCACCTGCCCCATCACCATGAGCTTGCCTCATTAGCTGCACTTGTGTTTGGTCCTGGCTACCAGTCCAGGGGGACGTGGCCCTGGCTGCTCTGTAGCGCTCTTTGCTAGCTCAGCCCTGCTCTGGCCCTGCTGATGGTATCGCTGATCCTAACCAGCAGCATCTGCCGTGGCCCTCCAAGGGCTGCAAACATTCTCCATCAGCAGTGCCCCACCCTGAACATGCATCGTGCTTCTGGGTCTTGGGAAGAGGCATGAGCATGTCAGGCTTAGTACGTTCACATTAGTACGTTCCTTGCTCTTTGCTTTACCTCTTTGCAGCGCTTTGTCAGTGAGACAAATGTTACGCTCCTTGCACAGCTTGGAGCAATTCAGATAGCTCACAACGGCATTTCTGCGATACCGGTCAACCAGTGCTCCCATGTCACCCTCTGTAGTTGATGGCAGGCAGTGTTCATCAACAGGTGCATCCCCAGATCTCACCAGCCGACACTTTTCTTTCCATTCTATCGGGCTGTCTTTGATCTGCAAGTAAAGGAATGGTCCCCGTTAGCTTTCAGTGAGGCCCTGGAGTTGCTACATTCCCTTTGGAGAAACTACAGGCAGGGATCCATCTCAGAAGTGTGTGTAGATGGGACTCAGCACCCTGCGATGGGACCAAGCACTTATCCGGGAGTACCATTCCCTTCCAGTGCCAGGCCCGCAGGCGGGTGCTCCCTAGAGCACCAGGCAGAAGAGCAGCATACTGGACATAGGTGCCCCAGATGAAAAAAGTCTCCCAGCCACCATCTTTTTCTGATTGTGTCAGGTTGACTAGAGCTCAGATGACTCCATCCCCACACCTAAACGTCGCTTCAACTCCCATTTCTTGCCACTTCAGTTACCCAGAAAAGAGTGTTTACATCACCAAAGTGTTCAGAAGCCAAACCAGTTGTTTGAGACAGCTTGTAGCATCTCAGCTGTGAGGCACTATGTGGTCAAGGGACTACCTGACCTTCTACTCTGAGAAGTTAATATTCAGAACAATCTCCAACCTTGTCCTTTGCTGCCCACCCCACATTCGCAAGCACGTAGAGGTGCGCCTTTTTTCCTGCCACAGTACCTTCTCCAGCCGTCTCCTCTCTCTTGAGCGTTTTCCAATCTCTTCCATTTCATCACAGTTTAAATGTCGCCGGCCTGGCTCAATGTTGACTGGGGGCACTTCCAAGAGTGTTAGCTTTTCTTTGGGCTCGGTAGGAGAGCAAGGCTTCGTCCCCACAGCTTTGTCCCCAGCAGAAGGTGGAGAAGTGGCAGCTTTGCAAGCGTTTCTCCGGACCTGAGGCTGTACATCTACAGCAGTTTAAAAAGCAAACAAATGAAAAGCTCAGAGAAACCCTGTTAGACAGTAGCAGAAATAAAAAACAAGACTGATCAATGTTTATAAGGCAAAAAGCTCTGGCATTTTGTGCAGTCTGGAGCACCCAACAGATGACGGTCTTTGAATGGAAGCATCCTTTAGCTTTCAATCCAGGCATACGTATTACAGACTACTCCCATCTCCGCTTTGCCCCATTCTGTTTCACGCTCACAATACATGTTTAGTCTACAAAACAATTAGTACAACAACACAGCAGCAAAACGCCTCTTCTCTCCAAGATGTGAAACCTTCAGACAAAAATGACACGGGTACCATGGCAAGCCTTCAGGTTTGGGCTAGGTTTTAAAGAGTAGGACCTTTGAATCTGCATTATCCAGCTGCCCTCAACAGCTGGAGAAAGGGTCTGCTTCTGATCAGCCGGATGATCAACGCTAACCAATAAAATACAGTACAGGAGGTTAAACCTCAGGGTTCAGATTCCGAGTCAAACCGAAAAGACCGGATAAGCTGTCTCCCACAAACGGGCTGAGTATTGCACTTCCCCTGGATTCTTTAGCTTCTCCCCAGAGGTCTCCTTTCAGCAACCCCGTTGCAGGACAGTAGTGGCAAGGAGCCATATTCTGGACTCACTTTGGCATTCCCTAATGCCACCTGTGTACTTTTAGGGCATCTGTAAGGATATAGAGAGAGATTCCCAGCCCAGGGTTCTCCTCTCACCTTTGCTGGTCTCTTTGGGCTGTCCTTTCCTCATTTCCAGCCATTGCTTTTGACATTCCATCAGCTCTTCACTGCTTATATAATTCCCCCGTTTTGAAGAAGTCAAGAAGATGACCACATCCTCCAGTTCCTTGTCACTGATGGGAACTTTTGCCTGGCAACCAAAACAGAAGACGACAGTGTGATCAATAAAAAAACAAGGCTTGGCCCAGAGTAGGGGGGATGAGCTTTGCTGTTGTTTTAAATGCTTTTTCAGAAAAGGCACAGAGGCAACCTGTTGAGCTTTAAGCTTTACAGGAGTTTACCAAGCACTGAAAAATTTACCGGTCTTCTGCTGGCCTCTGCTGAGCTCTCAGTTTTCAGTGTGCCAAACTTCTCAGCCATCTGGGCGTCAAGAAGCTAATTTGGCTTGGAACAGAATACCAGAAAACACCTGAACTGCTAAACCCTAACAGACCTGGACATGCTCTTGACAGTTCTGTACCGCTGCAGCCTGTGGAAAGTGAGGCTCAGCATGAGCTCTGCTGTGCCAACAGGTACTAAAAGGCAGTGCAGCGGGCAGACATATGAAACTGGTCAAGGAAAGACCAAGTATCACCACGAGGAAACTTGATGCCACTTCAGGCCACGTTACTCAGCACTGACTGTCTTTAGAGACTATGAGGCAATGAGTTTCACTCCCTCCTGGGACTCAGTCTGGGTGACACCTCGCATCCCTGCAGCCTTCCCTTCCCTCTTCCCTTCAACATTTCACTGGCTGTGGGAGCCATCCTCTGAGAGTAACACAAGAGAAGTTGGAGCTTTTCCAGTTCTCTGGGTTGGCATGCAGCAAAACAAGGCAAAGTTGCAGCAGTTCCTTACTTTTCTCTTCCCTACATACCTCCTTGATGACTTTAATGAAGTCTGCTCTCATGATCTTTCTCTGTTCCATTCCAGCCTTTCTGAAGATGTCTACCATTGTCAACTTCTGTTGTTGTAGGAGGTTATGCAGTTTGAGAAGAGCTTGAGGGTATGGTGCACGAATAAGGGGAAGGCTACCCTTCTTCCGGGTCTGGCTCCTTGTTGGTGGTGAGCACTGAAAAGGAATTAGAAAATACCCTCAAATCACCGTTATCCAGAATCACTGTGCCAGCAGATGCAGAAGTGGCTGGGATAAAGCAGTGTCACGCTGCCGACGTATGAGCAGATGCTGAGGCCGTGGCACGGCCACAGGAGATGAAGTACAGTAATCCCAAGAGTGGCACAACACAAGGTATACTTACGTCTGGCCTGTCGGTCACGGCTGACTTGCTTTTAGCCCTCTGGTCTACTCCAGCTGCCATTATTCGTTTCCTGACTCTACTTTCCAGTCTGCTTAAGGTAGGTTTATGACTCAGCCATTTCTCAACATCTCCAAAGCTTTCCAGCTGAGATCGGAGTTGCTTCCTCTCCTGAATCCAAGCCTCCAGCTTTTGTAGATCATCTTTTGTATCACAGGTGATCTCTGGGGAGCTGAGGCTATCTTCTTCTTCCTGTAGCTGCTGAAAAACAGACAAATGACAGAAATCGGTGTCCTGAGTTGGTTTCAAACAGGGAGAGCCTGGTCTTGCCATACAGGGAGCAAAAACGAATGCGACATCTGGAGCATGGAGCAAACCTACTTGCTTTCCGTTTAAAGACAAACTTTGGATACAGTTTTCTCCAATGGTACAGTTTGAAACCCTGCTCCAAAACCACTTCTGGCTTGACATTAGTCAAACCATCAGCCGTATCCTCGCTGCTTGTGTTAGTACTTTAACAACAGATGAGCTTCTTACAAAACCTACTGTTGAGATCGCATTGGTATAATGGTTTTGGAGGGGACTTCCTGCTCTGAGGCTTTTCTGAGATAGAGATGGGAGGGGTGTCTGGGCCTGCCACCAATCCCAGGTGTATGAGAGCGCTGAGAAACAGCCATCGGGCAGTCACAGAACAGCATCAAGACACGTGCGTCCTGCCTCTTATCAAGGTGTTGGCTCCCTGCCCTGAAAGAGCAGCTGGAACAAAACGTCAGCTGTTACGCTCACGAAAAATGGTCTTAGTGCTCTTCATGTTAACTGAAGAGACCGGAAGTAACAGCTGCTCCTGGAGCTCTCCTGCAGCATGCTGCAGCTGGAGCTGCCTCAAGCCTCTGGACTCAAGTTCCAGGGCAGGGAAAAGGTGTCCTCCTGTCAAGGGACAGAGAGTGTGCTTCTGCCCTCACTCTGCTAGACTGCTCTTGGTGTCCCCTGGCTTCTACCAGGAATTCCTTCCTCATGGCAATGTGCCAGCGGCAATAAAAGCAACAGCCACGTGCCCTGCTCTCTAGAGGTGGCAATATTGCTGGGACTCAGAGACCTTCACAACTCAGCTTCACCCCAGCCAGCAAAATGCTACTCTGTGGGATGCTTTACAGGGCCTCCCGTACCTGGGCCATCCACATCTCATCCCTTTGTCTCTCATCTTGCTCTTCCAGCTCTTCTGGAAATGTGACCCTTTTTGCTTCTCTGGTCTCTTCTTTCTCCTTGCTGGCCACGGATGCCTCCAGTTTCCCTCCAGCCTGCATCCCCAGTACAGAGCGTGCTTCCTAGAGGAACCCAGAAATGCAATAGCAGCAGTTATTCATCTGGTTTTTTTCTTTTTCATTTTATTTTTATTTTTAATACTGTTCTTCTCTCCCTCATCTTCTCTATTTTTCCCTGAAGGTTCGTCAGCAATTTTTTGCTCCCAGGTTCTTACAGACGCAACCAGAAAGCCATTCTGTTATGACCAATGAGCTAACTCATGAACGAGCTATTTTTCAAAATGGGCCACTGCTTTTTTTCTTTCTTTCTTTCTTTCTTTCTTTCTTTCTTTCTTTCTTTCTTTCTTTCTTTCTTTCTTTCTTTCTTTCTTTCTTTCTTTCTTTCTTTCTTTCTTTCTTTCTTTCTTTCTTTCTTTCTTTCTTTCTTTCTTTTTTTTTCTGAAGTAAACTATGCCCAAATAAAGTTTCTGGCATGCTCCATGAAACTATGGATGTGAACAGGGGATTGCTAAGATTCAGAGAAATGCACATCTTTGAAATACTCAGAACAGAAAAATGGACATACAGTAAAGGGATCTTTTCACAATAAACATCTAAGTATTTAGCGCGTACATCCTTTTCCTAAGATACCCCCACATGATCATCTACAATCAAAAGAGACACAAAAATTATCTTGGTCCATGTTACATACCTGTCCTGTGTGTCTATGATCTTCAGAAGTAAGCAATGGCAATTTAAGCCTCTTGCAGGGAGTTTCTTTGTGCTGCCTTCCTTCTGGGTCTGGACATTCAGGGAACAGTCTGAAAATAAACACCAGCATGAGTCAGGAAGTGAATCTGAGTGCAGGAAGAGTTTCTTTTCTCCACCCTCTCTCCAAACTGAGAGACCAGGCTCATGGAAATCTAAAGAACCATGCGCATGACTCGCAGCTGCTGGGATAATGATCAGCATTAATCACCAAGAAGACCTCAACACTGGAAGCAGTCAGGAGATAAAGGAAGACACATAAGAGAGTCACAAGACACCGCAACACAATTCCCACAAGCACCTGTGAGGCACTTCCCATCCAGCAAGGCAATGCTCTGCATAGTGACGTGTGTTGAGGCAGGGCACGCTTGGACAGGGCAGAGCATCCCCCCCCACTCAGGAGAATAGCTCATCTGCCGGCTGTCTACCTACAGCTAAACCGCCGTGGTCTGCACCAGGCAGAAAGCTCTTTCTAGAAAGTCTGTGGCGACCCAGACTGAATGCCCGCTCAAAAAGGCAGCAGTTCAGGTCTCTGGATGCAGGGAGTGCCTGAGCCTGTCGCTGCCATCAGAGGGTGGCAGAGACTCCGTGTGTGTGTGAGGTGTGAGCAGGTGGATGACCTGGTCAGCCTGGTGGCAGAGCTCAGGGAGGAGGTGGAGAGGCTAAGGGCTATCGGGGAGTGTGAGCAGGAGTTAGACTGGTGGAGCAACTCCCTGCCAGGCCTGAAAGAAAGGCACCGGGGTGAGACACCCCAGCAAGTGGTGGACCCCCTGCCCTGTCGCTGTCGGGCAGAGGGAGGGACCTAGGAGATGAAGAGGAATGGGAACGGGTCCCTGCTCGGTGTCGCAGGGAACCCCTCTCCCTACCAGCTTTGCCTTCCCAGGCGCACTTACACAACACGTTTGAGGCCTTGGAGCTTGAGAGACTAGTGGGGGAGGATGTGTTTGAAAGTCCACCCAGGAGGTTGCCTAGGGCGAGGAAGTTGACTCCACACCTCAGGACTGCCTCCACCAAGAAAGAAAGAAGGGTAATCGTTGTAGGCAACTCCCTTCTCAGGGGAACAGAGGGCCCTATATGTCGGCCTGACCCTACCCGTAGGGAAGTCTGCTGCCTCCCTGGGGCCCAGGTCAGGGACATTGCCAGAAACCTTCCCAACCTGGTTCGCCCCTCTGATTGCTATCCTCTATTGATAGTCCAGGCTGGCAGTGATGAAATTGCTGAGAGAAGCCTGGAGGCTATCCAAAGGGATTTCAGGGGACTGGGGCGGTTAGTAGATGGAGCGGGAGTACAGGTGGTGGTTTCCTCCATCCCTACAGTGCAAGGGAAGGGTACAGAGTGGGTACTCCCACATGCCCAGTGATAGGACGAGGGGGAATGGGCTAAAGTTGCGCCAGGGGAGGTTTTGTTGGATATTGGGACAAACATCTTTACGGAAAGGGTTGTCAGGCACTGCGTTGGGATGCCCAGGGAAGTGGTTGAGTCACCGTCCCTGGAGGTCTTCAAAAGACGTTTAGACGTAGAGCTTAGTGATATGGTTTAGTGGAGGACTTGTTAGTGTTAGGTCAGAGGTTGGACTAGGTGATCTTGGAGGTCTCTTCCAACCTCAATGATTCTGTCGTTCTGCGATTCAGTATAAGGGCCAGTTCTCTTCAATGTCTTTATCGATGATCTGGATGAGGGGATCGAGTGCACCCTCAATAAGTTTGCAGACGACATCAAGTCAGGTGCAACCAGCACCTGACTTCAGAGCAATCTGAGCAACCAGCTCTGACTTCAGAGCTGATCACACTTGCAGCAGCCCACTGGACTGAGACCTCCTGAGAAGTAGGATCCTATAAAGCATGCCACACAAGCACAAGAGCATGAGGCCACTCTAACAAATCCTTTACATCTCACCTGCCAGGAGGCTCTTTTGCCTTTGTTTTCTCCTCTGCTTCTTCCTTCACTTTAGCTGTGGCCAACGTGTTTGGAGAAAGTCTCCTTCGCAATCGCAGAAGTTGTAATGTATGAAGAGACGCTGTAAACACAAAAGGAGAAAACCTCTCAGGACATCAGGCACAGATCTGCTCTGCAATGTTATAAGCTAGTTGAGGTATCCCTGTGACTCCTTCTGAGACCTGTTTTCCAGAAGATTGCAAGCCCTTTCCTGACACCAGGTCCCATCTGACCTTTGATATCCACAGTGCTGCATTACTCCTTTTGGTGTGAGCTTTCTACTGCTGCAGCAAGTCCATCCCCTCTGAACAGTGGGGGTTTTGCGGGGAGACGCATTTTGGTGCCTAACAATCTCTTTTGGGGCAACAATTTCTTGGAGCGGCATAAATGGTTTTTATACACAGGCTTTCTATCCTGGTGCATTCAACTCAAGCACATTATATCTGTGATATTCACGAGGAATTAAGAATGAGGAGTTCCCAGCTTTAGAGGAGAACCAAAGTTTTGGCACAGCTTGGCAACCTTTGTGCACTGTTCTCTACACAATTTTTCTCTCATCAAATGACAACATGGTGATTCAAAGGGGTGTGCCCAACCCCTCAGTCTCCCACAACTCAAGACGGAGTTTGTTATTCACGGTGCTAGTGGACTTGCCAAACATTTACTCCCTCCTGCACAAACAAACCCATAAAATGGAAGAGAGGCACTCTTTGGCACGTAATGCAGGGGAAAAACATCCTTCAGCACTATCTTGTTCAAAATGTGTCCCTTGAGATTTACCAGGAGGGTAAACAGAGGCACAGAGGGTGCCTCTGCTATCCCAGGCATCTCACTGTAACCTGAGTGCCAAGCACCCCCCAGTGAGGACAACAGGGAAAGGCACAAACCTCCACCAGCAGTCAGTCATTAACATTACCTTGTTCATCAAGCATCTCTTCCTCTGCAAGATGCTCCCTAGCAAGCCGAGGTACCGCCTTAATCTCAAACCTGGAAATAGGAAGAAGGCAGCATTCTGTGAAAAGGGCTCCTTTGCCAGATTAATGTCAAGGTATCTGTGGGGAGTCCAACACATGCCCTAAACCATTCAAACTGAGCAGTGCTGGCCTCGGGAACAGCTCAGCTGCCCCTCGCTAGACAGAGGTTTGGGTTTTTATTTTGCCCCAGTGCTCCTGTGTCATCCTGACACAAGAAGGCATTTCAGAGTTCCTTTGATTGACACGAGTTTCACAAAAGACATGGAAACATCACAGACAGAGGACAAGCATAGATCTGGTCCTTGTTCCACCTGCTAAGAGATCCTGTCCGTGTTGCATTCAAAACAACAGAAATATTAGGATCTTACTTCTTTTAGATATTTTGGCAGTTTTAACCACATAAAAGAGAAGAAGCAGATGAAACATTAGGTGAGTTGCTTCAACGCCTCTGCAGAGCAAACCAGTTGCCTCTGACTGGAGTAACGGTAAAATGCAGAACACAGTCAGTAACTGAGGATGATGCATAAGTCCAAGCTAAGCAAAAGCAAGGATGAAATTAACTGCAAAACAGTAATTTGGAAGAGCACTACCGATCATGAGCTGAGCACACGTGAGTGTGCACAGAGAAGGGTTGCAGGAACAAATATACTCACTGAGGGAGCAGGTGGGCACGGCCAAAATGGCTTGGAAAGAGGGCAGTTTCTTTGTCCAGTCTGACCAACTTTTTCTGCAGCAGGGACAGAAACATCTGACATCAGTCCAAGGAAATGATCTCAACAGTCACAGAGGCCTTTCTATAGCTCCACGAATTCACTGCCTCTCAGCAAACTTCTTGACAAGCGCCTCAGCCAGTTAAAACACACTGCACAGCACATGATCTGCTAGGGTGAGGAACACTGCCAACCTTTTCACAAGGACCGTAGTTAACAGCCTCAGCCTGTGAACAAGTCAACGGAGCAAACACAAGGGAAGGCCCATCGTGAGCCCCGGCTTCCAGCTGCTGCTTTCAGTGGGGTCACTTGCTTTAACTATTCCTGAATGCAGCGCAAATGGGTCAGAGCTGGTTTTATCCCCAGAGTTCTTCATAGGAGTCAGAGGATTGCATTGGCAGCGTGGAGGAACACAGAGACCAGACCTTTTCTGCTGGGTCAGGAGAACCACACCAACGGCCTGCCTGCAGCCAAAAGGGCCTGGTGTCCTTGTGCCTCAGCCTCACACCCGCAGCGGGGGGGACATCATCAGCCTAGCCGTTGCTTTGGCTTTTTTCCTATTTATGGCGAGGCCCTTCCAGGGCTATCCTTTGCCCAGCAACGATACGACTGCACGCATTGCCAGCAGTCATACAGCAAATAAAAGAAGGAAAACAAAAAGCTTTCACTGCGATGGACTGTGCCTAGCTCCAGCGTCCTGGCAGCTCACAGCTGCCAGCAGGGCTCAGTGCCCCCAGCCTTTGATGGGGCTTCAAACCCTCTCTAAGTAGGACTGCAGAAACAATAAACTTACAGCGACCAGCTTCTCTACCACGTATGTGGACTTGTTGAGACTGTGTAAAAACTCTTCAGAAAATGTCATTTTCACTCTTTGCCCTCGGATAGCAAGAGTGCCAACATCCTTTAACGTGAAGTCCGTGTCTTCCCTATTTGTGAGGATGCGGTAGAAGTATTGCAAGGTCTCCTCCAAACAGCTCTGCACAGTTTCCTTGGTGTAGGGGACGTTCAAGCGTATATTCTCATAGCTCAGCACCACTATCTTCATATCATCTGGAAAAAATGAGGAACAATGCAACCTGCACTGCAGTTGAGCAGATTCAAACAAAGTGCCAGGAGCTTCCAGCTCAAACATGCTGCTGTAGCTGCCGTCGTCTAAGCCTGGTACGACTCCTTAAAGCAGCTGATGTATGCTCCCCCTCAAGATAAACTGAAATCACTCCATCAATGTACCAAGTGCACAGCTGTGACTCCTCAGCCCAACAACCTCAGCCGTCCGCGGAACGCAGGAGGAGGAGGCGAGAAGAATGCGGCTGGTTCCCATGCAAAGAGCCCAGGCTCAGTGCACTCCTGGTCTGGGGAGACCTGCCTCGCACTGAGACAGGCAAGCACAAGAACTCTTCCAGACAGTTCTGGACAGTCCCTGTGGCCTTCAAAACTGAGGACCAAATGTCTCTGCTTTTGGTACCAGAGCCCTTTACCCCGGGGCTGCCCGACGGAAGTTCCTATCCAGGAGAAGCTGGGAGCCATTGGAAAGAGAAGAACCACCCCAAATGAAGCACCAAGCTCTCAGTGCTGCGCAGGTCTCATCCATGGCACACTGTAGCCAAAGCAATGGCAGCAGTCGACAGAAATTACAGCAAATCTGGCCATTGATGGCTTTCTATGCCAGCCGTCTTTTCTGTCTCTCAGGGCCTTCCGATGGCATCTGAGCTGTCTATCAGCACTTCTAAACAGCAATCAGCACAACCCCTTAATAGATGTACACATGGGAAAACAAGACTTTAATTGGTATTCTTACCAGGAACACGTACACAACGGTGTTTCAGCTCACGAATCTGTCCAAGAGTCTTGGACAGCGAAAACACAGGTCTCCGAAATGTGAGCACCTGGCCGTTTTCAAAAGATAACCATTTTTTAATATGGAATGTCCCCAGTCCTGTTACAGTGACGGCCCGAGGCTGGTAAAGAAAAGAAGGGGAAGCATGTTTAAGTTGGAAAACAGAGTGAGGACTTGTGACATCTTGCAAGGGGGTGCCCTGTGCCCTGCCCACTCCTAATGCGGCATGGGGTAAGATGGGGGAGCTGGGAAAGCTCATGAGAGCTGAGTATGCCCACATACTCAGGGCATTTTCTCTCCCTTTCCTTTGCCCCTCAAGAAAATATGCGGTGAAGTAAAGCAGGTGGAGGAGGTCTAGCCCATCCTTCAGCTAGGTCCCTTCCAGCAACTGGGGATAACCCTGGAAGCATCCCCAGCTGTCTGTTTGCTCTCTCCACTCTGAGAGCGAAGAACAGAGAAGCCCCCAGCAAGTTCTGAACACATTTTCCTGCCGTTTTATATCTTCGATATAAATATGAATACTTGATTTTTTGTTTGGTTGGTTTTAATTATTATAATTATTTATAATAATATATAAATTTACGGAGAAACTGGTCTTTGGCACACTTGGGGCACATCTGTATGTGTCAGTGCGGCTCTGGGAAGAGCAATGGCACTTCCTGGCACAGGGCTGCCAGGACTTACTGAAGCCGTGGGGTGAGGGGAGGGGTAGGGTGCAGTCCCACCTTTGTCAGCATGAGCAATTGCTGAACCTGCTTGGACACACCACCCCAAATCGTGACGACATCTGGAAAGCAAGGGGACGACATGTCAAGCTCGAAGTCAGCAAGTCCATGGCCCATCAGCACATTTCTTAAAAGGCGTTTGCAGATGCAGGTATGATCTGACACAGCTCCCAGGATGAACCCATCTGTGACTCTGGCTGAATTTTTGACTGATATCAGTCTAACAGCCCTGCCACGCCCCAGGAAAGGTCTGCAGCTGCAGGAGCTATTAAAAGGGTTTTGGACAAGGGAATGCAGCCTGTAGGCATCTGAAATGGGAGGGCCTCTCTTAGCGCTAAGCCTTTTCTGAGAGCCATGAGGCACAGGAGGCTGCAGCAGGAAGGAGCCACAGGCAGGGAGGGGCTCAGCTCCTCCGTGAGAGGCCTTGTTGAAATGCTGAAAAGTCAGCAGATTTCCTCCTGACACGTGTATTTCTGGCAGTTTCTTGGGAGCCCATCAGGAACCTCAGCCCTCTTCCAACCGTGCACGCATCTTTCCGGTCAGAGCCAGATGTCCACGTGTGACCCACCAGCAAGCGGAACCCGGCCACAGGACTGCCACCACGGACAGGGCAGGAGGCCACACACACAGCACCCTTGAGGCCTCCCCCGCAGACAGGGAGCTCGCTTTCCACAATTTGTAGAGTTCATATTAGTCTGTAGCTACACTCATAAGAGGTCCCAAATGCCTTACCATTGACAGAAAGCTTCTTGAGAGTGGGAAACGTGACCTTGGTGCAGCCCTCAACCTCACTGCAGCGCTCAATGTTGGTGATTAGCGCTTCCAGGTTTGTCATGATCCTGCTTTGGGTCAGCACGTGAGGCTAGAGAGTGAAAGATCTGTGATTTTTCCTACTAGGAAACACTCTCTTTTTGATGTCCTCTGTGCTTCACCAAATAGCTCCTGCACCGTCCTACGCCTCCCTTTGTCCTCTGAGACTCTGAGCTACAGGAGAGACTTCTCGTGTCCTCCAGAGAAAACTGGATGCAAGAGCCTCCTTCAGCGCCCGAGCTCACTGAGGCACTGACAGAGAGGGCCTGGCGCGCTGTGGCATAAGGGGAGCTGCCATTGTGATGCGGAGGTGTCCCTTTGTGACCTGCGCTCAAGCCAGAGGGGTGCAGAGCCACTCCTTAACACAGCCCCTGTGGCCCAGCCAACTCGCTGGGCCCTGCAGCAGGAAGGGGGTTGCACGTTAGGGAACTGCTCCCCCACACACACACCCTCTCCTCACTCCCCAACGAGGCTGTGGGACAGGAAGAGCCTCTGAGATGTCACCAAAAGGAGGACACTGGGGAACACAGAACCACAGAAGGGTTAAGCTTGGACGGGACCTCTGGGTTCATCTGGTCCAAGCCCTGCTCAGGCAAGGCCACCGAGAGCCCCTTGCCGAGGACCACGTTCTGGTGGCTTTTCAGTATCTCCAAGGACAGAGGCCAGGCCCTTCAGCACCCTGGTGGCCTTCATGGGACTCTCCCCAGTAGGCCCCGGCCTCTCCCGTACTGGGGAGCTGTCCTGGTTTTGGCTACGATAGAGTTAATTTTCCTTCCTAGTAGCTGTTAATGTGCCGTGGTTTTGATTTAGGATAATAATCATGTTGATAACATGCTGATGTTTTAATTGTTGCAGAGCAGTGCTTGCACTAAGCCAAGGACTTTTCAGCTTCTCGCTCTGTCCTGCCAGCGGGCAGGCTGGGGTGCAGCAGGAGCTTGGAGGTGACAGAACCAGGACAGCTGACCTAAACTGGCCAAAGGGGTGTTCCATACCACATGATGTCTTGCTGAGCAAATAATAAGGGGTGGCTGGCTGGGGTGGGGGGACCACTGCTCAGGGAGGGGCGGGGCATCGGTCAGCGGGTGGTGAGCAACTGCATTGTGCATCTCTGGATGCTCTGGCTCTGGAGCATCCCCAAATGTGAATGGAGGGGTCCCGAGAGCATCTGGTGGCAAACAGAGGGCTCTGGCGCATCCCTAGAAGCAAACGGGGGCACCCAGAGTGTCACTGACAGGAAAGGGAACACTGGAACATCCTTTATCTTGTTCCCTGTCTCAAGTCCCCCCTTTTCTTTATCCTAAGAAAATTCTTGTGCTTATAACACGCCTTCTTGATTCAAAGTTTTCAGAAAATTCTTACCACTTTCTACTTGGTGCTTGATTTGGTTACGCTTACAGGTTTCATCTAGTCCTTTCATACAGCACCAAAATGCACACTGTACCAATACACAGGTTAAGAATACTAGTAAAAGCAAGATCAATATTCCTACTAACAATTGCTTAAGCCAAGAAAAGTTGGGGAACCAAGAGGTCAGTTTGTTCCATAATTCTCAAACCCACGAGGTGTCAGCTTGAACTACCTTATGTAAGATCTTGGTCTTTTCCCAAATATTTTTGAGATCAGCCTCAATTCGTCCTGCCTCATTTACATACATACAGCAACTAATATTTATTAAAGTGCAAACTCCCCCCCTTGGGACACTAATAAAAGGTCTAGTGCCTAAAACGTTCTTATTGAGTTGTTCTAGTTGCTTGCCCAAAACTGTAATATGTTGTTGCAGCTATAGGTTTCCTGCTTGTGTTAGATCTTCTCCTTTGTATGGCATTTGGTAAGGCCTGCCATACAGTATCTCAAAGGGGCTTAGTTCTACCAGTACATACCGGTTTCTTGACAGATTTTAGCAATCTGTTTTTTTATCAAATGATTCATTTTTTTCACTCGGCCATTTGTGCGTAGTCTATACAGAGTGTGTTGGTGCCAGTCAATCCCCAGAACCACACCAAAGGCATATTTCGAATCTGTCCAAATGTTAATTCTTTTCCCTTTTGCCAGCTCAAGAGCTCTTACCAAGGCGATGATTTCAGCCTTTTGGGCTGATGTTTGTTATCGCATATCCTGTGGGGCAAAGTCCCTGGTGGACGAAGCTGCTGCCGTCTACATACCAACCCTCCGCATCTTCTAGGGGCGTTTCCTTTAAGTCTGGTCGGCTGAAGTATACCGCGTCCATGGTCTTGATGCAATAAACTCTGTTACTAAAGGAAGAGGCTGGGTTCACACTACTAATGCCAAAAAAAAAATAGTAAACTAATAGTCCATTCTACACATTCCTTTTCTTCTTCGGTCGCTATCAACGGGTCATCTATGTATTGCAACAGTGTCCCCTTTTTCTGAAGGGGTTTTCTAAGCTTCAAGATCACAGGCTAGTTGTTTCCCAAATACAGTGGGGCTGTTCTTGAACCCCTGTGGTAACATAGTCCAAGTAAGCTGACTTTTTCGTCCTCTATTAGGATTTTCCCATTCAAAGGCAAGGAGTTTCTGGCTTTCCGTTGCCACGGGCAGGCAGAAAAAGGCATCCTTTCAATCTAGTACCGTGAACCAAACTTGACTGTTTTCTAATTTTGTCAAAAAGTTATAGGGATTGGCTACTACAGGGTATACATCTTTTGTGGTCCTATTGATGTCCCTTAAATCCTGAACTATGCGATAGGTTCCATCTGCTTTCTAACTCGGCCTATATGGAGTGTTATATTCTGACTCGCATTCAGTAATAGTCCATATTTAAGAAAGTTATTGATTATTCCTTCCATTCCCCTTCTGTCTTCCACCTTTACTGGGTATTGCTTTTAGCATACCTTGGGAGCATTTTCCTTTTTTTTTTTTTTTTAATTTTTTTTTACAGGCACTACATTCTTTGCTCCCCCAGGTATTCCTGTAGCCCAAACTCCCAGATACATTTGGTTCATGATTACATCCATTCAGGGAGTCCTATCTAGAGCTTTCTCTGGAGTCACCAGGAATAGATTTCAGAGTTTAATATGTTACCTTTATTTCCATTTTCCCTTGTCCAAAAGAAATCTTTGCATCCAATTTTTCCAGCAAGTCCCTTCCTAATAAGGGCCTTGGCGAATTGGGCAAGTATAAAAATTGATGTATTCAACTCATTTTTCCCCAATTTAAATTTCAAGCACTGAAAAAAAAAAAAAATCAACAAAAAACACCTTTTCCTGTTGGCCAGTTGCTCCTATTACATTTACAGACTCAGCACTTTTCCAGAATCAATTTTTGGATTAACACAGAGAAAGAGGCTCCCGTAACCAACAAAAAATCCAAGCCTCTCTCTTCGTTCTCTAGCTTCATTTCTCTAGCTTGTTAGTAATAGGCAATAAATCTTACTGTCTCCCTATGCTGAGTCTGTTTTGCCCGTCACAATAATTGTTGACCGATCTCCCTGTCCTTCTCTCAACCCTTGAGCCCTTTTTATTGTATTTCTCCCCCTTTCCCTTTGAGGAAGGGGAGTGAGGGAGTTGTTGTGGTGGAGCTTGGCCACCCACCCAAGTAAAACCACCACACCTCTAGTAACCTCTAAGAGCATTCTAGAAGTCTACCTGGAAAACCCAGCAGATGCTAGAGTGCACTGGGAGTGTTGTGAGGTCTCCAGGGGTCACAAGAGCACACCATGAGGCACTGGGATGCATGTCAGGTATGTTAAACAGCACTGGTGGGTGTGGGGGAGTGAACGAATGGCTGTATGGTGTTCAGATGCCTGCTGGGTTAACCACAAGATCCAGTCATGGCAGAAAGTCAGCCAGAGATCAAGAAGCTTTTGGACAACGCTGTCAGATATATGGTTTAATTTTTAGGTAGTCCTGTGTGAAGCCAGCTGTTAGACTTGACGATCAGTCCTTGTGAACCCCTTCCAACTCAGGATAGTTGATGATGATCTCCGTGAACTTGGCCCAGATCCCATGAGCTGACCTGATGAGTCACAAAGCTGTGCACACATCTCATGCTGCTAGGAGAAGAACTTCAGGTGAAATGAGTTTTCTTGAATGGAGTGTCTCTAGAGGCCAAGTATCCTGGCTCTGATGCGCTAGCTGTAGCCAGGGTTTTAGATACCACGGTAGGCAGGCCTGGTTGGGGGAACATAGCTAAACAAGGCGTGTGCCCTGTCAAGCTCCTTATCTGGAAAGTACAGGCGCATCTTGTCCAGGAGATGGCCTGGCCAGAAGTTATTGTCGCTTGACTTTTGATTCTTATTCTTCTCAAGAGGCCTAGAGAAAAAGAAAGAAAAAAAGAAAAGAAAGAAAAAGGTAAGAGAGAGTGGCATGTTTTATGGAAATAAAATTCTCGGCAACTTCACTGCTATTACCAGTAATGGCAAATGCGAGCCTGACAAGAACCAGCTACTAGGACTTCTGGAAATCCCTGCCTGTCCTTCTTATACATGACTGACATTGGAAATGCCAACTTGCGAAGCTATCTTAAGAGCTGATGCGTTGCCTGTCACTGTAGTATATAAACTCTCTGAGATGAACTGGGAAGATTGTGCTCTATTTTGCAAAGTGTTTTTTCTCCTCAAAAGCTTCTCCAGTCTTGCAAAGTTGGATTCTTTAGGACTGCCTTTCTTCCACGAGCTCAGCTGTGAGGCTGAGTCTTTCTATTCAATCGGATTTGGGAATCACTTTGACTAAAGAAGACGCTGCAAGTGCTATGACCAAGCTGGCAGTGGACATCCCAGTTTCATGGGTCAGGAAAGACCTTTGCACACTCATGAACTCCTTGGACAGTACGAGTCTGAAGACAGCAGGGACAAGGACAGCAAAAGAACTTGGACTCGTTTGGGAAGAAAAGCTTTTGTGGGTGACCTGAGATGGAAGAAAAATTAGGGCAAACTGCCTCTGTTCTCAGGGCTGACATTGTGTCTATGTCCAGAAAACATGCATCTCCAGATCCTACAGATAAATGTTGAGATGCAAAGAATGTTGCTCCGTAAAACAGATCTGCCACCTGCATCTGACTTTCCTCCTGCAACGTTTAGTAACGTTCTGAAGGGTCAGTTTTCTAGAGAAACAGAGGAACTGAGGTATAATGGGAGGAAAATAAGCACTGCCCTACTAGGAGCAGCTGGCTGCTGGCTGCACGCTTCTGCAGCGGGCTGCTTCTGCCCCTGACTGGGGAGCTTCTCCAGGCATCCACAGCTGGATTCTTTGGGATTGCCTTTCTTATGCAAGAAAAAACGTTCTCTGAGGGGATTTCCAAGAAGTGCTGGGTTGGCCTGACGAGGACCGTCTTAGGTGAGAAGTTCTGTCATCTCTGCAGATTGGAGTACAGAGAAACTGTTCGCCAGCACCACTGCAACCCCGCAAGTCAGCACAAACACAGCCGTGGCCGTGTAGCTGAGAAGAGATCTCGCTCTCTCTCTGCTATCGCTCGCTGCTCCCTTGCAGCATCCTAATGTTTCACTTCAGTACCTCAGTACCACCTCTGATGCAGTGGGAGCTGATGCACAGCAGGGCAGCAGGAAGGGACTGATCATAAGCCCTCTTTGAACCAACCTTTTTTCTGCCTCTTTGGCCTGTTTTCCTGATGCACTTTTTGACTTGGACATGCTCAGAGAAGATGTGGCGTCAGCATGTCCTGTGCTGTAGTATCCTCCAGGCTGCCTGATCTTCCTCACGTCTTCTCCTTCTTTGATGATCTTGTCTCCTGGGTGCAGCAGGCCTGTTGACAAAGCGCACAGAGAAGAGCAACGGTGTATGGACAGCCAATGCTGAATATATTTATCCAAGAAAACTCTGTTCTCCTGTTGCCCCAAGCCTGTCCCCGTGCTGTCTCTCCCCATCCGATCCAGGTCACCTCTGGGTTTGGTCAGTGATACTGACCAGGAGGGGAAAGAAAAGACGTCCCCACTCTGGAAAGGAGGAAGACATGATGGCCCAGCAAGTACTGAGAGGACACGATGGCCCTGGCCAACTTCACATGGGGCCTCTTCCCGCATTCTCTGCCCTGGGCTCAGGAGCCCCATTTCAGCTCAGCCCTTGGCTCACGTTGCAGGTATAGCAGTGTCCAGCTCTGACACAGCTGTGCCACAGCTGTGCCTGGCCATGGACCTGCCGAACCTGACCATGGTCTGGCCTCCCTGCTTGACCTTGCACCTGCCCCATCACCATGAGCTTGCCTCATTAGCTGCACTTGTGTTTGGTCCTGGCTACCAGTCCAGGGGGACGTGGCCCTGGCTGCTCTGTAGCGCTCTTTGCTAGCTCAGCCCTGCTCTGGCCCTGCTGATGGTATCGCTGATCCTAACCAGCAGCATCTGCCGTGGCCCTCCAAGGGCTGCAAACATTCTCCATCAGCAGTGCCCCACCCTGAACATGCATCGTGCTTCTGGGTCTTGGGAAGAGGCATGAGCATGTCAGGCTTAGTACGTTCACATTAGTACGTTCCTTGCTCTTTGCTTTACCTCTTTGCAGCGCTTTGTCAGTGAGACAAATGTTACGCTCCTTGCACAGCTTGGAGCAATTCAGATAGCTCACAACGGCATTTCTGCGATACCGGTCAACCAGTGCTCCCATGTCACCCTCTGTAGTTGATGGCAGGCAGTGTTCATCAACAGGTGCATCCCCAGATCTCACCAGCCGACACTTTTCTTTCCATTCTATCGGGCTGTCTTTGATCTGCAAGTAAAGGAATGGTCCCCGTTAGCTTTCAGTGAGGCCCTGGAGTTGCTACATTCCCTTTGGAGAAACTACAGGCAGGGATCCATCTCAGAAGTGTGTGTAGATGGGACTCAGCACCCTGCGATGGGACCAAGCACTTATCCGGGAGTACCATTCCCTTCCAGTGCCAGGCCCGCAGGCGGGTGCTCCCTAGAGCACCAGGCAGAAGAGCAGCATACTGGACATAGGTGCCCCAGATGAAAAAAGTCTCCCAGCCACCATCTTTTTCTGATTGTGTCAGGTTGACTAGAGCTCAGATGACTCCATCCCCACACCTAAACGTCGCTTCAACTCCCATTTCTTGCCACTTCAGTTACCCAGAAAAGAGTGTTTACATCACCAAAGTGTTCAGAAGCCAAACCAGTTGTTTGAGACAGCTTGTAGCATCTCAGCTGTGAGGCACTATGTGGTCAAGGGACTACCTGACCTTCTACTCTGAGAAGTTAATATTCAGAACAATCTCCAACCTTGTCCTTTGCTGCCCACCCCACATTCGCAAGCACGTAGAGGTGCGCCTTTTTTCCTGCCACAGTACCTTCTCCAGCCGTCTCCTCTCTCTTGAGCGTTTTCCAATCTCTTCCATTTCATCACAGTTTAAATGTCGCCGGCCTGGCTCAATGTTGACTGGGGGCACTTCCAAGAGTGTTAGCTTTTCTTTGGGCTCGGTAGGAGAGCAAGGCTTCGTCCCCACAGCTTTGTCCCCAGCAGAAGGTGGAGAAGTGGCAGCTTTGCAAGCGTTTCTCCGGACCTGAGGCTGTACATCTACAGCAGTTTAAAAAGCAAACAAATGAAAAGCTCAGAGAAACCCTGTTAGACAGTAGCAGAAATAAAAAACAAGACTGATCAATGTTTATAAGGCAAAAAGCTCTGGCATTTTGTGCAGTCTGGAGCACCCAACAGATGACGGTCTTTGAATGGAAGCATCCTTTAGCTTTCAATCCAGGCATACGTATTACAGACTACTCCCATCTCCGCTTTGCCCCATTCTGTTTCACGCTCACAATACATGTTTAGTCTACAAAACAATTAGTACAACAACACAGCAGCAAAACGCCTCTTCTCTCCAAGATGTGAAACCTTCAGACAAAAATGACACGGGTACCATGGCAAGCCTTCAGGTTTGGGCTAGGTTTTAAAGAGTAGGACCTTTGAATCTGCATTATCCAGCTGCCCTCAACAGCTGGAGAAAGGGTCTGCTTCTGATCAGCCGGATGATCAACGCTAACCAATAAAATACAGTACAGGAGGTTAAACCTCAGGGTTCAGATTCCGAGTCAAACCGAAAAGACCGGATAAGCTGTCTCCCACAAACGGGCTGAGTATTGCACTTCCCCTGGATTCTTTAGCTTCTCCCCAGAGGTCTCCTTTCAGCAACCCCGTTGCAGGACAGTAGTGGCAAGGAGCCATATTCTGGACTCACTTTGGCATTCCCTAATGCCACCTGTGTACTTTTAGGGCATCTGTAAGGATATAGAGAGAGATTCCCAGCCCAGGGTTCTCCTCTCACCTTTGCTGGTCTCTTTGGGCTGTCCTTTCCTCATTTCCAGCCATTGCTTTTGACATTCCATCAGCTCTTCACTGCTTATATAATTCCCCCGTTTTGAAGAAGTCAAGAAGATGACCACATCCTCCAGTTCCTTGTCACTGATGGGAACTTTTGCCTGGCAACCAAAACAGAAGACGACAGTGTGATCAATAAAAAAACAAGGCTTGGCCCAGAGTAGGGGGGATGAGCTTTGCTGTTGTTTTAAATGCTTTTTCAGAAAAGGCACAGAGGCAACCTGTTGAGCTTTAAGCTTTACAGGAGTTTACCAAGCACTGAAAAATTTACCGGTCTTCTGCTGGCCTCTGCTGAGCTCTCAGTTTTCAGTGTGCCAAACTTCTCAGCCATCTGGGCGTCAAGAAGCTAATTTGGCTTGGAACAGAATACCAGAAAACACCTGAACTGCTAAACCCTAACAGACCTGGACATGCTCTTGACAGTTCTGTACCGCTGCAGCCTGTGGAAAGTGAGGCTCAGCATGAGCTCTGCTGTGCCAACAGGTACTAAAAGGCAGTGCAGCGGGCAGACATATGAAACTGGTCAAGGAAAGACCAAGTATCACCACGAGGAAACTTGATGCCACTTCAGGCCACGTTACTCAGCACCGACTGTCTTTAGAGACTATGAGGCAATGAGTTTCACTCCCTCCTGGGACTCAGTCTGGGTGACACCTCGCATCCCTGCAGCCTTCCCTTCCCTCTTCCCTTCAACATTTCACTGGCTGTGGGAGCCATCCTCTGAGAGTAACACAAGAGAAGTTGGAGCTTTTCCAGTTCTCTGGGTTGGCATGCAGCAAAACAAGGCAAAGTTGCAGCAGTTCCTTACTTTTCTCTTCCCTACATACCTCCTTGATGACTTTAATGAAGTCTGCTCTCATGATCTTTCTCTGTTCCATTCCAGCCTTTCTGAAGATGTCTACCATTGTCAACTTCTGTTGTTGTAGGAGGTTATGCAGTTTGAGAAGAGCTTGAGGGTATGGTGCACGAATAAGGGGAAGGCTACCCTTCTTCCGGGTCTGGCTCCTTGTTGGTGGTGAGCACTGAAAAGGAATTAGAAAATACCCTCAAATCACCGTTATCCAGAATCACTGTGCCAGCAGATGCAGAAGTGGCTGGGATAAAGCAGTGTCACGCTGCCGACGTATGAGCAGATGCTGAGGCCGTGGCACGGCCACAGGAGATGAAGTACAGTAATCCCAAGAGTGGCACAACACAAGGTATACTTACGTCTGGCCTGTCGGTCACGGCTGACTTGCTTTTAGCCCTCTGGTCTACTCCAGCTGCCATTATTCGTTTCCTGACTCTACTTTCCAGTCTGCTTAAGGTAGGTTTATGACTCAGCCATTTCTCAACATCTCCAAAGCTTTCCAGCTGAGATCGGAGTTGCTTCCTCTCCTGAATCCAAGCCTCCAGCTTTTGTAGATCATCTTTTGTATCACAGGTGATCTCTGGGGAGCTGAGGCTATCTTCTTCTTCCTGTAGCTGCTGAAAAACAGACAAATGACAGAAATCGGTGTCCTGAGTTGGTTTCAAACAGGGAGAGCCTGGTCTTGCCATACAGGGAGCAAAAACGAATGCGACATCTGGAGCATGGAGCAAACCTACTTGCTTTCCGTTTAAAGACAAACTTTGGATACAGTTTTCTCCAATGGTACAGTTTGAAACCCTGCTCCAAAACCACTTCTGGCTTGACATTAGTCAAACCATCAGCCGTATCCTCGCTGCTTGTGTTAGTACTTTAACAACAGATGAGCTTCTTACAAAACCTACTGTTGAGATCGCATTGGTATAATGGTTTTGGAGGGGACTTCCTGCTCTGAGGCTTTTCTGAGATAGAGATGGGAGGGGTGTCTGGGCCTGCCACCAATCCCAGGTGTATGAGAGCGCTGAGAAACAGCCATCGGGCAGTCACAGAACAGCATCAAGACACGTGCGTCCTGCCTCTTATCAAGGTGTTGGCTCCCTGCCCTGAAAGAGCAGCTGGAACAAAACGTCAGCTGTTACGCTCACGAAAAATGGTCTTAGTGCTCTTCATGTTAACTGAAGAGACCGGAAGTAACAGCTGCTCCTGGAGCTCTCCTGCAGCATGCTGCAGCTGGAGCTGCCTCAAGCCACTGGACTCAAGTTCCAGGGCAGGGAAAAGGTGTCCTCCTGTCAAGGGACAGAGAGTGTGCTTCTGCCCTCACTCTGCTAGACTGCTCTTGGTGTCCCCTGGCTTCTACCAGGAATTCCTTCCTCATGGCAATGTGCCAGCGGCAATAAAAGCAACAGCCACGTGCCCTGCTCTCTAGAGGTGGCAATATTGCTGGGACTCAGAGACCTTCACAACTCAGCTTCACCCCAGCCAGCAAAATGCTACTCTGTGGGATGCTTTACAGGGCCTCCCGTACCTGGGCCATCCACATCTCATCCCTTTGTCTCTCATCTTGCTCTTCCAGCTCTTCTGGAAATGTGACCCTTTTTGCTTCTCTGGTCTCTTCTTTCTCCTTGCTGGCCACGGATGCCTCCAGTTTCCCTCCAGCCTGCATCCCCAGTACAGAGCGTGCTTCCTAGAGGAACCCAGAAATGCAATAGCAGCAGTTATTCATCTGGTTTTTTTCTTTTTCATTTTATTTTTATTTTTAATACTGTTCTTCTCTCCCTCATCTTCTCTATTTTTCCCTGAAGGTTCGTCAGCAATTTTTTGCTCCCAGGTTCTTACAGACGCAACCAGAAAGCCATTCTGTTATGACCAATGAGCTAACTCATGAACGAGCTATTTTTCAAAATGGGCCACTGCTTTTTTTCTTTCTTTCTTTTTCTTTCTTTCTTTCTTTCTTTCTTTCTTTCTTTCTTTCTTTCTTTCTTTCTTTCTTTCTTTCTTTCTTTCTTTCTTTCTTTCTTTCTTTCTTTCTTTCTTTCTGAAGTAAACTATGCCCAAATAAAGTTTCTGGCATGCTCCATGAAACTATGGATGTGAACAGGGGATTGCTAAGATTCAGAGAAATGCACATCTTTGAAATACTCAGAACAGAAAAATGGACATACAGTAAAGGGATCTTTTCACAATAAACATCTAAGTATTTAGCGCGTACATCCTTTTCCTAAGATACCCCCACATGATCATCTACAATCAAAAGAGACACAAAAATTATCTTGGTCCATGTTACATACCTGTCCTGTGTGTCTATGATCTTCAGAAGTAAGCAATGGCAATTTAAGCCTCTTGCAGGGAGTTTCTTTGTGCTGCCTTCCTTCTGGGTCTGGACATTCAGGGAACAGTCTGAAAATAAACACCAGCATGAGTCAGGAAGTGAATCTGAGTGCAGGAAGAGTTTCTTTTCTCCACCCTCTCTCCAAACTGAGAGACCAGGCTCATGGAAATCTAAAGAACCATGCGCATGACTCGCAGCTGCTGGGATAATGATCAGCATTAATCACCAAGAAGACCTCAACACTGGAAGCAGTCAGGAGATAAAGGAAGACACATAAGAGAGTCACAAGACACCGCAACACAATTCCCACAAGCACCTGTGAGGCACTTCCCATCCAGCAAGGCAATGCTCTGCATAGTGACGTGTGTTGAGGCAGGGCACGCTTGGACAGGGCAGAGCATCCCCCCCCACTCAGGAGAATAGCTCATCTGCCGGCTGTCTACCTACAGCTAAACCGCCGTGGTCTGCACCAGGCAGAAAGCTCTTTCTAGAAAGTCTGTGGCGACCCAGACTGAATGCCCGCTCAAAAAGGCAGCAGTTCAGGTCTCTGGATGCAGGGAGTGCCTGAGCCTGTCGCTGCCATCAGAGGGTGGCAGAGACTCCGTGTGTGTGTGAGGTGTGAGCAGGTGGATGACCTGGTCAGCCTGGTGGCAGAGCTCAGGGAGGAGGTGGAGAGGCTAAGGGCTATCGGGGAGTGTGAGCAGGAGTTAGACTGGTGGAGCAACTCCCTGCCAGGCCTGAAAGAAAGGCACCGGGGTGAGACACCCCAGCAAGTGGTGGACCCCCTGCCCTGTCGCTGTCGGGCAGAGGGAGGGACCTAGGAGATGAAGAGGAATGGGAACGGGTCCCTGCTCGGTGTCGCAGGGAACCCCTCTCCCTACCAGCTTTGCCTTCCCAGGCGCACTTACACAACACGTTTGAGGCCTTGGAGCTTGAGAGACTAGTGGGGGAGGATGTGTTTGAAAGTCCACCCAGGAGGTTGCCTAGGGCGAGGAAGTTGACTCCACACCTCAGGACTGCCTCCACCAAGAAAGAAAGAAGGGTAATCGTTGTAGGCAACTCCCTTCTCAGGGGAACAGAGGGCCCTATATGTCGGCCTGACCCTACCCGTAGGGAAGTCTGCTGCCTCCCTGGGGCCCAGGTCAGGGACATTGCCAGAAACCTTCCCAACCTGGTTCGCCCCTCTGATTGCTATCCTCTATTGATAGTCCAGGCTGGCAGTGATGAAATTGCTGAGAGAAGCCTGGAGGCTATCCAAAGGGATTTCAGGGGACTGGGGCGGTTAGTAGATGGAGCGGGAGTACAGGTGGTGGTTTCCTCCATCCCTACAGTGCAAGGGAAGGGTACAGAGTGGGTACTCCCACATGCCCAGTGATAGGACGAGGGGGAATGGGCTAAAGTTGCGCCAGGGGAGGTTTTGTTGGATATTGGGACAAACATCTTTACGGAAAGGGTTGTCAGGCACTGCGTTGGGATGCCCAGGGAAGTGGTTGAGTCACCGTCCCTGGAGGTCTTCAAAAGACGTTTAGACGTAGAGCTTAGTGATATGGTTTAGTGGAGGACTTGTTAGTGTTAGGTCAGAGGTTGGACTAGGTGATCTTGGAGGTCTCTTCCAACCTCAATGATTCTGTCGTTCTGCGATTCAGTATAAGGGCCAGTTCTCTTCAATGTCTTTATCGATGATCTGGATGAGGGGATCGAGTGCACCCTCAATAAGTTTGCAGACGACATCAAGTCAGGTGCAACCAGCACCTGACTTCAGAGCAATCTGAGCAACCAGCTCTGACTTCAGAGCTGATCACACTTGCAGCAGCCCACTGGACTGAGACCTCCTGAGAAGTAGGATCCTATAAAGCATGCCACACAAGCACAAGAGCATGAGGCCACTCTAACAAATCCTTTACATCTCACCTGCCAGGAGGCTCTTTTGCCTTTGTTTTCTCCTCTGCTTCTTCCTTCACTTTAGCTGTGGCCAACGTGTTTGGAGAAAGTCTCCTTCGCAATCGCAGAAGTTGTAATGTATGAAGAGACGCTGTAAACACAAAAGGAGAAAACCTCTCAGGACATCAGGCACAGATCTGCTCTGCAATGTTATAAGCTAGTTGAGGTATCCCTGTGACTCCTTCTGAGACCTGTTTTCCAGAAGATTGCAAGCCCTTTCCTGACACCAGGTCCCATCTGACCTTTGATATCCACAGTGCTGCATTACTCCTTTTGGTGTGAGCTTTCTACTGCTGCAGCAAGTCCATCCCCTCTGAACAGTGGGGGTTTTGCGGGGAGACGCATTTTGGTGCCTAACAATCTCTTTTGGGGCAACAATTTCTTGGAGCGGCATAAATGGTTTTTATACACAGGCTTTCTATCCTGGTGCATTCAACTCAAGCACATTATATCTGTGATATTCACGAGGAATTAAGAATGAGGAGTTCCCAGCTTTAGAGGAGAACCAAAGTTTTGGCACAGCTTGGCAACCTTTGTGCACTGTTCTCTACACAATTTTTCTCTCATCAAATGACAACATGGTGATTCAAAGGGGTGTGCCCAACCCCTCAGTCTCCCACAACTCAAGACGGAGTTTGTTATTCACGGTGCTAGTGGACTTGCCAAACATTTACTCCCTCCTGCACAAACAAACCCATAAAATGGAAGAGAGGCACTCTTTGGCACGTAATGCAGGGGAAAAACATCCTTCAGCACTATCTTGTTCAAAATGTGTCCCTTGAGATTTACCAGGAGGGTAAACAGAGGCACAGAGGGTGCCTCTGCTATCCCAGGCATCTCACTGTAACCTGAGTGCCAAGCACCCCCCAGTGAGGACAACAGGGAAAGGCACAAACCTCCACCAGCAGTCAGTCATTAACATTACCTTGTTCATCAAGCATCTCTTCCTCTGCAAGATGCTCCCTAGCAAGCCGAGGTACCGCCTTAATCTCAAACCTGGAAATAGGAAGAAGGCAGCATTCTGTGAAAAGGGCTCCTTTGCCAGATTAATGTCAAGGTATCTGTGGGGAGTCCAACACATGCCCTAAACCATTCAAACTGAGCAGTGCTGGCCTCGGGAACAGCTCAGCTGCCCCTCGCTAGACAGAGGTTTGGGTTTTTATTTTGCCCCAGTGCTCCTGTGTCATCCTGACACAAGAAGGCATTTCAGAGTTCCTTTGATTGACACGAGTTTCACAAAAGACATGGAAACATCACAGACAGAGGACAAGCATAGATCTGGTCCTTGTTCCACCTGCTAAGAGATCCTGTCCGTGTTGCATTCAAACAACAGAAATATTAGGATCTTACTTCTTTTAGATATTTTGGCAGTTTTAACCACATAAAAGAGAAGAAGCAGATGAAACATTAGGTGAGTTGCTTCAACGCCTCTGCAGAGCAAACCAGTTGCCTCTGACTGGAGTAACGGTAAAATGCAGAACACAGTCAGTAACTGAGGATGATGCATAAGTCCAAGCTAAGCAAAAGCAAGGATGAAATTAACTGCAAAACAGTAATTTGGAAGAGCACTACCGATCATGAGCTGAGCACACGTGAGTGTGCACAGAGAAGGGTTGCAGGAACAAATATACTCACTGAGGGAGCAGGTGGGCACGGCCAAAATGGCTTGGAAAGAGGGCAGTTTCTTTGTCCAGTCTGACCAACTTTTTCTGCAGCAGGGACAGAAACATCTGACATCAGTCCAAGGAAATGATCTCAACAGTCACAGAGGCCTTTCTATAGCTCCACGAATTCACTGCCTCTCAGCAAACTTCTTGACAAGCGCCTCAGCCAGTTAAAACACACTGCACAGCACATGATCTGCTAGGGTGAGGAACACTGCCAACCTTTTCACAAGGACCGTAGTTAACAGCCTCAGCCTGTGAACAAGTCAACGGAGCAAACACAAGGGAAGGCCCATCGTGAGCCCCGGCTTCCAGCTGCTGCTTTCAGTGGGGTCACTTGCTTTAACTATTCCTGAATGCAGCGCAAATGGGTCAGAGCTGGTTTTATCCCCAGAGTTCTTCATAGGAGTCAGAGGATTGCATTGGCAGCGTGGAGGAACACAGAGACCAGACCTTTTCTGCTGGGTCAGGAGAACCACACCAACGGCCTGCCTGCAGCCAAAAGGGCCTGGTGTCCTTGTGCCTCAGCCTCACACCCGCAGCGGGGGGGACATCATCAGCCTAGCCGTTGCTTTGGCTTTTTTCCTATTTATGGCGAGGCCCTTCCAGGGCTATCCTTTGCCCAGCAACGATACGACTGCACGCATTGCCAGCAGTCATACAGCAAATAAAAGAAGGAAAACAAAAAGCTTTCACTGCGATGGACTGTGCCTAGCTCCAGCGTCCTGGCAGCTCACAGCTGCCAGCAGGGCTCAGTGCCCCCAGCCTTTGATGGGGCTTTCAAACCCTCTCTAAGTAGGACTGCAGAAACAATAAACTTACAGCGACCAGCTTCTCTACCACGTATGTGGACTTGTTGAGACTGTGTAAAAACTCTTCAGAAAATGTCATTTTCACTCTTTGCCCTCGGATAGCAAGAGTGCCAACATCCTTTAACGTGAAGTCCGTGTCTTCCCTATTTGTGAGGATGCGGTAGAAGTATTGCAAGGTCTCCTCCAAACAGCTCTGCACAGTTTCCTTGGTGTAGGGGACGTTCAAGCGTATATTCTCATAGCTCAGCACCACTATCTTCATATCATCTGGAAAAAATTGAGGAACAATGCAACCTGCACTGCAGTTGAGCAGATTCAAACAAAGTGCCAGGAGCTTCCAGCTCAAACATGCTGCTGTAGCTGCCGTCGTCTAAGCCTGGTACGACTCCTTAAAGCAGCTGATGTATGCTCCCCCTCAAGATAAACTGAAATCACTCCATCAATGTACCAAGTGCACAGCTGTGACTCCTCAGCCCAACAACCTCAGCCGTCCGCGGAACGCAGGAGGAGGAGGCGAGAAGAATGCGGCTGGTTCCCATGCAAAGAGCCCAGGCTCAGTGCACTCCTGGTCTGGGAGACCTGCCTCGCACTGAGACAGGCAAGCACAAGAACTCTTCCAGACAGTTCTGGACAGTCCCTGTGGCCTTCAAAACTGAGGACCAAATGTCTCTGCTTTTGGTACCAGAGCCCTTTACCCCGGGGCTGCCCGACGGAAGTTCCTATCCAGGAGAAGCTGGGAGCCATTGGAAAGAGAAGAACCACCCCAAATGAAGCACCAAGCTCTCAGTGCTGCGCAGGTCTCATCCATGGCACACTGTAGCCAAAGCAATGGCAGCAGTCGACAGAAATTACAGCAAATCTGGCCATTGATGGCTTTCTATGCCAGCCGTCTTTTCTGTCTCTCAGGGCCTTCCGATGGCATCTGAGCTGTCTATCAGCACTTCTAAACAGCAATCAGCACAATCCCTTAATTGATGTACACATGGGAAAACAAGACTTTAATTGGTATTCTTACCAGGAACACGTACACAACGGTGTTTCAGCTCACGAATCTGTCCAAGAGTCTTGGACAGCGAAAACACAGGTCTCCGAAATGTGAGCACCTGGCCGTTTTCAAAAGATAACCATTTTTTAATATGGAATGTCCCCAGTCCTGTTACAGTGACGGCCCGAGGCTGGTAAAGAAAAGAAGGGAAGCATGTTTAAGTTGGAAAACAGAGTGAGGACTTGTGACATCTTGCAAGGGGGTGCCCTGTGCCCTGCCCACTCCTAATGCGGCATGGGGTAAGATGGGGGGAGCTGGGAAAGCTCATGAGAGCTGAGTATGCCCACATACTCAGGGCATTTTCTCTCCCTTTCCTTTGCCCCTCAAGAAAATATGCGGTGAAGTAAAGCAGGTGGAGGAGGTCTAGCCCATCCTTCAGCTAGGTCCCTTCCAGCAACTGGGGATAACCCTGGAAGCATCCCCAGCTGTCTGTTTGCTCTCTCCACTCTGAGAGCGAAGAACAGAGAAGCCCCCAGCAAGTTCTGAACACATTTTCCTGCCGTTTTATATCTTCGATATAAATATGAATACTTGATTTTTTGTTTGGTTGGTTTTAATTATTATAATTATTTATAATAATATATAAATTTACGGAGAAACTGGTCTTTGGCACACTTGGGGCACATCTGTATGTGTCAGTGCGGCTCTGGGAAGAGCAATGGCACTTCCTGGCACAGGGCTGCCAGGACTTACTGAAGCCGTGGGGTGAGGGGAGGGGTAGGGTGCAGTCCCACCTTTGTCAGCATGAGCAATTGCTGAACCTGCTTGGACACACCACCCCAAATCGTGACGACATCTGGAAAGCAAGGGGACGACATGTCAAGCTCGAAGTCAGCAAGTCCATGGCCCATCAGCACATTTCTTAAAAGGCGTTTGCAGATGCAGGTATGATCTGACACAGCTCCCAGGATGAACCCATCTGTGACTGGCTGAATTTTTGACTGATATCAGTCTAACAGCCCTGCCACGCCCCAGGAAAGGTCTGCAGCTGCAGGAGCTATTAAAAGGGTTTTGGACAAGGGAATGCAGCCTGTAGGCATCTGAAATGGGAGGGCCTCTCTTAGCGCTAAGCCTTTTCTGAGAGCCATGAGGCACAGGAGGCTGCAGCAGGAAGGAGCCACAGGCAGGGAGGGGCTCAGCTCCTCCGTGAGAGGCCTTGTTGAAATGCTGAAAAGTCAGCAGATTTCCTCCTGACACGTGTATTTCTGGCAGTTTCTTGGGAGCCCATCAGGAACCTCAGCCCTCTTCCAACCGTGCACGCATCTTTCCGGTCAGAGCCAGATGTCCACGTGTGACCCACCAGCAAGCGGAACCCGGCCACAGGACTGCCACCACGGACAGGGCAGGAGGCCACACACACAGCACCCTTGAGGCCTCCCCCGCAGACAGGGAGCTCGCTTTCCACAATTTGTAGAGTTCATATTAGTCTGTAGCTACACTCATAAGAGGTCCCAAATGCCTTACCATTGACAGAAAGCTTCTTGAGAGTGGGAAACGTGACCTTGGTGCAGCCCTCAACCTCACTGCAGCGCTCAATGTTGGTGATTAGCGCTTCCAGGTTTGTCATGATCCTGCTTTGGGTCAGCACGTGAGGCTAGAGAGTGAAAGATCTGTGATTTTTCCTACTAGGAAACACTCTCTTTTTGATGTCCTCTGTGCTTCACCAAATAGCTCCTGCACCGTCCTACGCCTCCCTTTGTCCTCTGAGACTCTGAGCTACAGGAGAGACTTCTCGTGTCCTCCAGAGAAAACTGGATGCAAGAGCCTCCTTCAGCGCCCGAGCTCACTGAGGCACTGACAGAGAGGGCCTGGCGCGCTGTGGCATAAGGGGAGCTGCCATTGTGATGCGGAGGTGTCCCTTTGTGACCTGCGCTCAAGCCAGAGGGGTGCAGAGCCACTCCTTAACACAGCCCCTGTGGCCCAGCCAACTCGCTGGGCCCTGCAGCAGGAAGGGGGTTGCACGTTAGGGAACTGCTCCCCCACACACACACCCTCTCCTCACTCCCCAACGAGGCTGTGGGACAGGAAGAGCCTCTGAGATGTCACCAAAAGGAGGACACTGGGGAACACAGAACCACAGAAGGGTTAAGCTTGGACGGGACCTCTGGGTTCATCTGGTCCAAGCCCTGCTCAGGCAAGGCCACCGAGAGCCCCTTGCCGAGGACCACGTTCTGGTGGCTTTTCAGTATCTCCAAGGACAGAGGCCAGGCCCTTCAGCACCCTGGTGGCCTTCATGGGACTCTCCCCAGTAGGCCCCGGCCTCTCCCGTACTGGGGAGCTGTCCTGGTTTTGGCTACGATAGAGTTAATTTTCCTTCCTAGTAGCTGTTAATGTGCCGTGGTTTTGATTTAGGATAATAATCATGTTGATAACATGCTGATGTTTTAATTGTTGCAGAGCAGTGCTTGCACTAAGCCAAGGACTTTTCAGCTTCTCGCTCTGTCCTGCCAGCGGGCAGGCTGGGGTGCAGCAGGAGCTTGGAGGTGACAGAACCAGGACAGCTGACCTAAACTGGCCAAAGGGGTGTTCCATACCACATGATGTCTTGCTGAGCAAATAATAAGGGGTGGCTGGCTGGGGTGGGGGACCACTGCTCAGGGAGGGGCGGGGCATCGGTCAGCGGGTGGTGAGCAACTGCATTGTGCATCTCTGGATGCTCTGGCTCTGGAGCATCCCCAAATGTGAATGGAGGGGTCCCGAGAGCATCTGGTGGCAAACAGAGGGCTCTGGCGCATCCCTAGAAGCAAACGGGGGCACCCAGAGTGTCACTGACAGGAAAGGGAACACTGGAACATCCTTTATCTTGTTCCCTGTCTCAAGTCCCCCCTTTTCTTTATCCTAAGAAAATTCTTGTGCTTATAACACGCCTTCTTGATTCAAAGTTTTCAGAAAATTCTTACCACTTTCTACTTGGTGCTTGATTTGGTTACGCTTACAGGTTTCATCTAGTCCTTTCATACAGCACCAAAATGCACACTGTACCAATACACAGGTTAAGAATACTAGTAAAAGCAAGATCAATATTCCTACTAACAATTGCTTAAGCCAAGAAAAGTTGGGGAACCAAGAGGTCAGTTTGTTCCATAATTCTCAAACCCACGAGGTGTCAGCTTGAACTACCTTATGTAAGATCTTGGTCTTTTCCCAAATATTTTTGAGATCAGCCTCAATTCGTCCTGCCTCATTTACATACATACAGCAACTAATATTTATTAAAGTGCAAACTCCCCCCCTTGGGACACTAATAAAAGGTCTAGTGCCTAAAACGTTCTTATTGAGTTGTTCTAGTTGCTTGCCCAAAACTGTAATATGTTGTTGCAGCTATAGGTTTCCCTGCTTGTGTTAGATCTTCTCCTTTGTATGGCATTTGGTAAGGCCTGCCATACAGTATCTCAAAGGGGCTTAGTTCTACCAGTACATACCGGTTTCTTGACAGATTTTAGCAATCTGTTTTTTATCAAATGATTCATTTTTTTTCACTCGGCCATTGTGCGTAGTCTATACAGAGTGTGTTGGTGCCAGTCAATCCCCAGAACCACACCAAAGGCATATTTCGAATCTGTCCAAATGTTAATTCTTTTCCCTTTTGCCAGCTCAAGAGCTCTTACCAAGGCGATGATTTCAGCCTTTTGGGCTGATGTTTGTTATCGCATATCCTGTGGGGCAAAGTCCCTGGTGGACGAAGCTGCTGCCGTCTACATACCAACCCTCCGCATCTTCTAGGGGCGTTTCCTTTAAGTCTGGTCGGCTGAAGTATACCGCGTCCATGGTCTTGATGCAATAAACTCTGTTACTAAAGGAAGAGGCTGGGTTCACACTACTAATGCCAAAAAAAAAATAGTAAACTAATAGTCCATTCTACACATTCCTTTTCTTCTTCGGTCGCTATCAACGGGTCATCTATGTATTGCAACAGTGTCCCCTTTTTCTGAAGGGGTTTTCTAAGCTTCAAGATCACAGGCTAGTTGTTTCCCAAATACAGTGGGGCTGTTCTTGAACCCCTGTGGTAACATAGTCCAAGTAAGCTGACTTTTTCGTCCTCTATTAGGATTTTCCCATTCAAAGGCAAGGAGTTTCTGGCTTTCCGTTGCCACGGGCAGGCAGAAAAAGGCATCCTTTCAATCTAGTACCGTGAACCAAACTTGACTGTTTTCTAATTTTGTCAAAAAGTTATAGGGATTGGCTACTACAGGGTATACATCTTTTGTGGTCCTATTGATGTCCCTTAAATCCTGAACTATGCGATAGGTTCCATCTGCTTTCTAACTCGGCCTATATGGAGTGTTATATTCTGACTCGCATTCAGTAATAGTCCATATTTAAGAAAGTTATTGATTATTCCTTCCATTCCCCTTCTGTCTTCCACCTTTACTGGGTATTGCTTTTAGCATACCTTGGGAGCATTTTCCTTTTTTTTTTTTTTAATTTTTTTTTACAGGCACTACATTCTTTGCTCCCCCAGGTATTCCTGTAGCCCAAACTCCCAGATACATTTGGTTCATGATTACATCCATTCAGGGAGTCCTATCTAGAGCTTTCTCTGGAGTCACCAGGAATAGATTTCAGAGTTTAATATGTTACCTTTATTTCCATTTTCCCTTGTCCAAAAGAAATCTTTGCATCCAATTTTTCCAGCAAGTCCCTTCCTAATAAGGGCCTTGGCGAATTGGGCAAGTATAAAAATTGATGTATTCAACTCATTTTTCCCCAATTTAAATTTCAAGCACTGAAAAAAAAAAAAATCAACAAAAAACACCTTTTCCTGTTGGCCAGTTGCTCCTATTACATTTACAGACTCAGCACTTTTCCAGAATCAATTTTTGGATTAACACAGAGAAAGAGGCTCCCGAACCAACAAAAAATCCAAGCCTCTCTCTTCGTTCTCTAGCTTCATTTCTCTAGCTTGTTAGTAATAGGCAATAAATCTTACTGTCTCCCTATGCTGAGTCTGTTTTGCCCGTCACAATAATTGTTGACCGATCTCCCTGTCCTTCTCTCAACCCTTGAGCCCTTTTTATTGTATTTCTCCCCTTTCCCTTGGAGGAAGGGGAGTGAGGGAGTTGTTGTGGTGGAGCTTGGCCACCCACCCAAGTAAAACCACCACACCTCTAGTAACCTCTAAGAGCATTCTAGAAGTCTACCTGGAAAACCCAGCAGATGCTAGAGTGCACTGGGAGTGTTGTGAGGTCTCCAGGGGTCACAAGAGCACACCATGAGGCACTGGGATGCATGTCAGGTATGTTAAACAGCACTGGTGGGTGTGGGGGAGTGAACGAATGGCTGTATGGTGTTCAGATGCCTGCTGGGTTAACCACAAGATCCAGTCATGGCAGAAAGTCAGCCAGAGATCAAGAAGCTTTTGGACAACGCTGTCAGATATATGGTTTAATTTTTAGGTAGTCCTGTGTGAAGCCAGCTGTTAGACTTGACGATCAGTCCTTGTGAACCCCTTCCAACTCAGGATAGTTGATGATGATCTCCGTGAACTTGGCCCAGATCCCATGAGCTGACCTGATGAGTCACAAAGCTGTGCACACATCTCATGCTGCTAGGAGAAGAACTTCAGGTGAAATGAGTTTTCTTGAATGGAGTGTCTCTAGAGGCCAAGTATCCTGGCTCTGATGCGCTAGCTGTAGCCAGGGTTTTAGATACCACGGTAGGCAGGCCTGGTTGGGGGAACATAGCTAAACAAGGCGTGTGCCCTGTCAAGCTCCTTATCTGGAAAGTACAGGCGCATCTTGTCCAGGAGATGGCCTGGCCAGAAGTTATTGTCGCTTGACTTTTGATTCTTATTCTTCTCAAGAGGCCTAGAGAAAAAGAAAGAAAAAAAGAAAAGAAAGAAAAAGGTAAGAGAGAGTGGCATGTTTTATGGAAATAAAATTCTCGGCAACTTCACTGCTATTACCAGTAATGGCAAATGCGAGCCTGACAAGAACCAGCTACTAGGACTTCTGGAAATCCCTGCCTGTCCTTCTTATACATGACTGACATTGGAAATGCCAACTTGCGAAGCTATCTTAAGAGCTGATGCGTTGCCTGTCACTGTAGTATATAAACTCTCTGAGATGAACTGGGAAGATTGTGCTCTATTTTGCAAAGTGTTTTTTCTCCTCAAAAGCTTCTCCAGTCTTGCAAAGTTGGATTCTTTAGGACTGCCTTTCTTCCACGAGCTCAGCTGTGAGGCTGAGTCTTTCTATTCAAGCGGATTTGGGAATCACTTTGACTAAAGAAGACGCTGCAAGTGCTATGACCAAGCTGGCAGTGGACATCCCAGTTTCATGGGTCAGGAAAGACCTTTGCACACTCATGAACTCCTTGGACAGTACGAGTCTGAAGACAGCAGGGACAAGGACAGCAAAAGAACTTGGACTCGTTTGGGAAGAAAAGCTTTTGTGGGTGACCTGAGATGGAAGAAAAATTAGGGCAAACTGCCTCTGTTCTCAGGGCTGACATTGTGTCTATGTCCAGAAAACATGCATCTCCAGATCCTACAGATAAATGTTGAGATGCAAAGAATGTTGCTCCGTAAAACAGATCTGCCACCTGCATCTGACTTTCCTCCTGCAACGTTTAGTAACGTTCTGAAGGGTCAGTTTTCTAGAGAAACAGAGGAACTGAGGTATAATGGGAGGAAAATAAGCACTGCCCTACTAGGAGCAGCTGGCTGCTGGCTGCACGCTTCTGCAGCGGGCTGCTTCTGCCCCTGACTGGGGAGCTTCTCCAGGCATCCACAGCTGGATTCTTTGGGATTGCCTTTCTTATGCAAGAAAAAACGTTCTCTGAGGGGATTTCCAAGAAGTGCTGGGTTGGCCTGACGAGGACCGTCTTAGGTGAGAAGTTCTGTCATCTCTGCAGATTGGAGTACAGAGAAACTGTTCGCCAGCACCACTGCAACCCCGCAAGTCAGCACAAACACAGCCGTGGCCGTGTAGCTGAGAAGAGATCTCGCTCTCTCTCTGCTATCGCTCGCTGCTCCCTTGCAGCATCCTAATGTTTCACTTCAGTACCTCAGTACCACCTCTGATGCAGTGGGAGCTGATGCACAGCAGGGCAGCAGGAAGGGACTGATCATAAGCCCTCTTTGAACCAACCTTTTTTCTGCCTCTTTGGCCTGTTTTCCTGATGCACTTTTTGACTTGGACATGCTCAGAGAAGATGTGGCGTCAGCATGTCCTGTGCTGTAGTATCCTCCAGGCTGCCTGATCTTCCTCACGTCTTCTCCTTCTTTGATGATCTTGTCTCCTGGGTGCAGCAGGCCTGTTGACAAAGCGCACAGAGAAGAGCAACGGTGTATGGACAGCCAATGCTGAATATATTTATCCAAGAAAACTCTGTTCTCCTGTTGCCCCAAGCCTGTCCCCGTGCTGTCTCTCCCCATCCGATCCAGGTCACCTCTGGGTTTGGTCAGTGATACTGACCAGGAGGGGAAAGAAAAGACGTCCCCACTCTGGAAAGGAGGAAGACATGATGGCCCAGCAAGTACTGAGAGGACACGATGGCCCTGGCCAACTTCACATGGGGCCTCTTCCCGCATTCTCTGCCCTGGGCTCAGGAGCCCCATTTCAGCTCAGCCCTTGGCTCACGTTGCAGGTATAGCAGTGTCCAGCTCTGACACAGCTGTGCCACAGCTGTGCCTGGCCATGGACCTGCCGAACCTGACCATGGTCTGGCCTCCCTGCTTGACCTTGCACCTGCCCCATCACCATGAGCTTGCCTCATTAGCTGCACTTGTGTTTGGTCCTGGCTACCAGTCCAGGGGGACGTGGCCCTGGCTGCTCTGTAGCGCTCTTTGCTAGCTCAGCCCTGCTCTGGCCCTGCTGATGGTATCGCTGATCCTAACCAGCAGCATCTGCCGTGGCCCTCCAAGGGCTGCAAACATTCTCCATCAGCAGTGCCCCACCCTGAACATGCATCGTGCTTCTGGGTCTTGGGAAGAGGCATGAGCATGTCAGGCTTAGTACGTTCACATTAGTACGTTCCTTGCTCTTTGCTTTACCTCTTTGCAGCGCTTTGTCAGTGAGACAAATGTTACGCTCCTTGCACAGCTTGGAGCAATTCAGATAGCTCACAACGGCATTTCTGCGATACCGGTCAACCAGTGCTCCCATGTCACCCTCTGTAGTTGATGGCAGGCAGTGTTCATCAACAGGTGCATCCCCAGATCTCACCAGCCGACACTTTTCTTTCCATTCTATCGGGCTGTCTTTGATCTGCAAGTAAAGGAATGGTCCCCGTTAGCTTTCAGTGAGGCCCTGGAGTTGCTACATTCCCTTTGGAGAAACTACAGGCAGGGATCCATCTCAGAAGTGTGTGTAGATGGGACTCAGCACCCTGCGATGGGACCAAGCACTTATCCGGGAGTACCATTCCCTTCCAGTGCCAGGCCCGCAGGCGGGTGCTCCCTAGAGCACCAGGCAGAAGAGCAGCATACTGGACATAGGTGCCCCAGATGAAAAAAGTCTCCCAGCCACCATCTTTTTCTGATTGTGTCAGGTTGACTAGAGCTCAGATGACTCCATCCCCACACCTAAACGTCGCTTCAACTCCCATTTCTTGCCACTTCAGTTACCCAGAAAAGAGTGTTTACATCACCAAAGTGTTCAGAAGCCAAACCAGTTGTTTGAGACAGCTTGTAGCATCTCAGCTGTGAGGCACTATGTGGTCAAGGGACTACCTGACCTTCTACTCTGAGAAGTTAATATTCAGAACAATCTCCAACCTTGTCCTTTGCTGCCCACCCCCACATTCGCAAGCACGTAGAGGTGCGCCTTTTTTCCTGCCACAGTACCTTCTCCAGCCGTCTCCTCTCTCTTGAGCGTTTTCCAATCTCTTCCATTTCATCACAGTTTAAATGTCGCCGGCCTGGCTCAATGTTGACTGGGGGCACTTCCAAGAGTGTTAGCTTTTCTTTGGGCTCGGTAGGAGAGCAAGGCTTCGTCCCCACAGCTTTGTCCCCAGCAGAAGGTGGAGAAGTGGCAGCTTTGCAAGCGTTTCTCCGGACCTGAGGCTGTACATCTACAGCAGTTTAAAAAGCAAACAAATGAAAAGCTCAGAGAAACCCTGTTAGACAGTAGCAGAAATAAAAAACAAGACTGATCAATGTTTATAAGGCAAAAAGCTCTGGCATTTTGTGCAGTCTGGAGCACCCAACAGATGACGGTCTTTGAATGGAAGCATCCTTTAGCTTTCAATCCAGGCATACGTATTACAGACTACTCCCATCTCCGCTTTGCCCCATTCTGTTTCACGCTCACAATACATGTTTAGTCTACAAAACAATTAGTACAACAACACAGCAGCAAAACGCCTCTTCTCTCCAAGATGTGAAACCTTCAGACAAAAATGACACGGGTACCATGGCAAGCCTTCAGGTTTGGGCTAGGTTTTAAAGAGTAGGACCTTTGAATCTGCATTATCCAGCTGCCCTCAACAGCTGGAGAAAGGGTCTGCTTCTGATCAGCCGGATGATCAACGCTAACCAATAAAATACAGTACAGGAGGTTAAACCTCAGGGTTCAGATTCCGAGTCAAACCGAAAAGACCGGATAAGCTGTCTCCCACAAACGGGCTGAGTATTGCACTTCCCCTGGATTCTTTAGCTTCTCCCCAGAGGTCTCCTTTCAGCAACCCCGTTGCAGGACAGTAGTGGCAAGGAGCCATATTCTGGACTCACTTTGGCATTCCCTAATGCCACCTGTGTACTTTTAGGGCATCTGTAAGGATATAGAGAGAGATTCCCAGCCCAGGGTTCTCCTCTCACCTTTGCTGGTCTCTTTGGGCTGTCCTTTCCTCATTTCCAGCCATTGCTTTTGACATTCCATCAGCTCTTCACTGCTTATATAATTCCCCCGTTTTGAAGAAGTCAAGAAGATGACCACATCCTCCAGTTCCTTGTCACTGATGGGAACTTTTGCCTGGCAACCAAAACAGAAGACGACAGTGTGATCAATAAAAAAACAAGGCTTGGCCCAGAGTAGGGGGGATGAGCTTTGCTGTTGTTTTAAATGCTTTTTCAGAAAAGGCACAGAGGCAACCTGTTGAGCTTTAAGCTTTACAGGAGTTTACCAAGCACTGAAAAATTTACCGGTCTTCTGCTGGCCTCTGCTGAGCTCTCAGTTTTCAGTGTGCCAAACTTCTCAGCCATCTGGGCGTCAAGAAGCTAATTTGGCTTGGAACAGAATACCAGAAAACACCTGAACTGCTAAACCCTAACAGACCTGGACATGCTCTTGACAGTTCTGTACCGCTGCAGCCTGTGGAAAGTGAGGCTCAGCATGAGCTCTGCTGTGCCAACAGGTACTAAAAGGCAGTGCAGCGGGCAGACATATGAAACTGGTCAAGGAAAGACCAAGTATCACCACGAGGAAACTTGATGCCACTTCAGGCCACGTTACTCAGCACCGACTGTCTTTAGAGACTATGAGGCAATGAGTTTCACTCCCTCCTGGGACTCAGTCTGGGTGACACCTCGCATCCCTGCAGCCTTCCCTTCCCTCTTCCCTTCAACATTTCACTGGCTGTGGGAGCCATCCTCTGAGAGTAACACAAGAGAAGTTGGAGCTTTTCCAGTTCTCTGGGTTGGCATGCAGCAAAACAAGGCAAAGTTGCAGCAGTTCCTTACTTTTCTCTTCCCTACATACCTCCTTGATGACTTTAATGAAGTCTGCTCTCATGATCTTTCTCTGTTCCATTCCAGCCTTTCTGAAGATGTCTACCATTGTCAACTTCTGTTGTTGTAGGAGGTTATGCAGTTTGAGAAGAGCTTGAGGGTATGGTGCACGAATAAGGGGAAGGCTACCCTTCTTCCGGGTCTGGCTCCTTGTTGGTGGTGAGCACTGAAAAGGAATTAGAAAATACCCTCAAATCACCGTTATCCAGAATCACTGTGCCAGCAGATGCAGAAGTGGCTGGGATAAAGCAGTGTCACGCTGCCGACGTATGAGCAGATGCTGAGGCCGTGGCACGGCCACAGGAGATGAAGTACAGTAATCCCAAGAGTGGCACAACACAAGGTATACTTACGTCTGGCCTGTCGGTCACGGCTGACTTGCTTTTAGCCCTCTGGTCTACTCCAGCTGCCATTATTCGTTTCCTGACTCTACTTTCCAGTCTGCTTAAGGTAGGTTTATGACTCAGCCATTTCTCAACATCTCCAAAGCTTTCCAGCTGAGATCGGAGTTGCTTCCTCTCCTGAATCCAAGCCTCCAGCTTTTGTAGATCATCTTTTGTATCACAGGTGATCTCTGGGGAGCTGAGGCTATCTTCTTCTTCCTGTAGCTGCTGAAAAACAGACAAATGACAGAAATCGGTGTCCTGAGTTGGTTTCAAACAGGGAGAGCCTGGTCTTGCCATACAGGGAGCAAAAACGAATGCGACATCTGGAGCATGGAGCAAACCTACTTGCTTTCCGTTTAAAGACAAACTTTGGATACAGTTTTCTCCAATGGTACAGTTTGAAACCCTGCTCCAAAACCACTTCTGGCTTGACATTAGTCAAACCATCAGCCGTATCCTCGCTGCTTGTGTTAGTACTTTAACAACAGATGAGCTTCTTACAAAACCTACTGTTGAGATCGCATTGGTATAATGGTTTTGGAGGGGACTTCCTGCTCTGAGGCTTTTCTGAGATAGAGATGGGAGGGGTGTCTGGGCCTGCCACCAATCCCAGGTGTATGAGAGCGCTGAGAAACAGCCATCGGGCAGTCACAGAACAGCATCAAGACACGTGCGTCCTGCCTCTTATCAAGGTGTTGGCTCCCTGCCCTGAAAGAGCAGCTGGAACAAAACGTCAGCTGTTACGCTCACGAAAAATGGTCTTAGTGCTCTTCATGTTAACTGAAGAGACCGGAAGTAACAGCTGCTCCTGGAGCTCTCCTGCAGCATGCTGCAGCTGGAGCTGCCTCAAGCCACTGGACTCAAGTTCCAGGGCAGGGAAAAGGTGTCCTCCTGTCAAGGGACAGAGAGTGTGCTTCTGCCCTCACTCTGCTAGACTGCTCTTGGTGTCCCCTGGCTTCTACCAGGAATTCCTTCCTCATGGCAATGTGCCAGCGGCAATAAAAGCAACAGCCACGTGCCCTGCTCTCTAGAGGTGGCAATATTGCTGGGACTCAGAGACCTTCACAACTCAGCTTCACCCCAGCCAGCAAAATGCTACTCTGTGGGATGCTTTACAGGGCCTCCCGTACCTGGGCCATCCACATCTCATCCCTTTGTCTCTCATCTTGCTCTTCCAGCTCTTCTGGAAATGTGACCCTTTTTGCTTCTCTGGTCTCTTCTTTCTCCTTGCTGGCCACGGATGCCTCCAGTTTCCCTCCAGCCTGCATCCCCAGTACAGAGCGTGCTTCCTAGAGGAACCCAGAAATGCAATAGCAGCAGTTATTCATCTGGTTTTTTTCTTTTTCATTTTATTTTTATTTTTAATACTGTTCTTCTCTCCCTCATCTTCTCTATTTTTCCCTGAAGGTTCGTCAGCAATTTTTTGCTCCCAGGTTCTTACAGACGCAACCAGAAAGCCATTCTGTTATGACCAATGAGCTAACTCATGAACGAGCTATTTTTCAAAATGGGCCACTGCTTTTTTTCTTTCTTTCTTTCTTTCTTTCTTTCTTTCTTTCTTTCTTTCTTTCTTTCTTTCTTTCTTTCTTTCTTTCTTTCTTTCTTTCTTTCTTTCTTTCTTTCTTTTTTTTTTTTCTGAAGTAAACTATGCCCAAATAAAGTTTCTGGCATGCTCCATGAAACTATGGATGTGAACAGGGGATTGCTAAGATTCAGAGAAATGCACATCTTTGAAATACTCAGAACAGAAAAATGGACATACAGTAAAGGGATCTTTTCACAATAAACATCTAAGTATTTAGCGCGTACATCCTTTTCCTAAGATACCCCCACATGATCATCTACAATCAAAAGAGACACAAAAATTATCTTGGTCCATGTTACATACCTGTCCTGTGTGTCTATGATCTTCAGAAGTAAGCAATGGCAATTTAAGCCTCTTGCAGGGAGTTTCTTTGTGCTGCCTTCCTTCTGGGTCTGGACATTCAGGGAACAGTCTGAAAATAAACACCAGCATGAGTCAGGAAGTGAATCTGAGTGCAGGAAGAGTTTCTTTTCTCCACCCTCTCTCCAAACTGAGAGACCAGGCTCATGGAAATCTAAAGAACCATGCGCATGACTCGCAGCTGCTGGGATAATGATCAGCATTAATCACCAAGAAGACCTCAACACTGGAAGCAGTCAGGAGATAAAGGAAGACACATAAGAGAGTCACAAGACACCGCAACACAATTCCCACAAGCACCTGTGAGGCACTTCCCATCCAGCAAGGCAATGCTCTGCATAGTGACGTGTGTTGAGGCAGGGCACGCTTGGACAGGGCAGAGCATCCCCCCCCACTCAGGAGAATAGCTCATCTGCCGGCTGTCTACCTACAGCTAAACCGCCGTGGTCTGCACCAGGCAGAAAGCTCTTTCTAGAAAGTCTGTGGCGACCCAGACTGAATGCCCGCTCAAAAAGGCAGCAGTTCAGGTCTCTGGATGCAGGGAGTGCCTGAGCCTGTCGCTGCCATCAGAGGGTGGCAGAGACTCCGTGTGTGTGTGAGGTGTGAGCAGGTGGATGACCTGGTCAGCCTGGTGGCAGAGCTCAGGGAGGAGGTGGAGAGGCTAAGGGCTATCGGGGAGTGTGAGCAGGAGTTAGACTGGTGGAGCAACTCCCTGCCAGGCCTGAAAGAAAGGCACCGGGGTGAGACACCCCAGCAAGTGGTGGACCCCCTGCCCTGTCGCTGTCGGGCAGAGGGAGGGACCTAGGAGATGAAGAGGAATGGGAACGGGTCCCTGCTCGGTGTCGCAGGGAACCCCTCTCCCTACCAGCTTTGCCTTCCCAGGCGCACTTACACAACACGTTTGAGGCCTTGGAGCTTGAGAGACTAGTGGGGGAGGATGTGTTTGAAAGTCCACCCAGGAGGTTGCCTAGGGCGAGGAAGTTGACTCCACACCTCAGGACTGCCTCCACCAAGAAAGAAAGAAGGGTAATCGTTGTAGGCAACTCCCTTCTCAGGGGAACAGAGGGCCCTATATGTCGGCCTGACCCTACCCGTAGGGAAGTCTGCTGCCTCCCTGGGGCCCAGGTCAGGGACATTGCCAGAAACCTTCCCAACCTGGTTCGCCCCTCTGATTGCTATCCTCTATTGATAGTCCAGGCTGGCAGTGATGAAATTGCTGAGAGAAGCCTGGAGGCTATCCAAAGGGATTTCAGGGGACTGGGGCGGTTAGTAGATGGAGCGGGAGTACAGGTGGTGGTTTCCTCCATCCCTACAGTGCAAGGGAAGGGTACAGAGTGGGTACTCCCACATGCCCAGTGATAGGACGAGGGGGAATGGGCTAAAGTTGCGCCAGGGGAGGTTTTGTTGGATATTGGGACAAACATCTTTACGGAAAGGGTTGTCAGGCACTGCGTTGGGATGCCCAGGGAAGTGGTTGAGTCACCGTCCCTGGAGGTCTTCAAAAGACGTTTAGACGTAGAGCTTAGTGATATGGTTTAGTGGAGGACTTGTTAGTGTTAGGTCAGAGGTTGGACTAGGTGATCTTGGAGGTCTCTTCCAACCTCAATGATTCTGTCGTTCTGCGATTCAGTATAAGGGCCAGTTCTCTTCAATGTCTTTATCGATGATCTGGATGAGGGGATCGAGTGCACCCTCAATAAGTTTGCAGACGACATCAAGTCAGGTGCAACCAGCACCTGACTTCAGAGCAATCTGAGCAACCAGCTCTGACTTCAGAGCTGATCACACTTGCAGCAGCCCACTGGACTGAGACCTCCTGAGAAGTAGGATCCTATAAAGCATGCCACACAAGCACAAGAGCATGAGGCCACTCTAACAAATCCTTTACATCTCACCTGCCAGGAGGCTCTTTTGCCTTTGTTTTCTCCTCTGCTTCTTCCTTCACTTTAGCTGTGGCCAACGTGTTTGGAGAAAGTCTCCTTCGCAATCGCAGAAGTTGTAATGTATGAAGAGACGCTGTAAACACAAAAGGAGAAAACCTCTCAGGACATCAGGCACAGATCTGCTCTGCAATGTTATAAGCTAGTTGAGGTATCCCTGTGACTCCTTCTGAGACCTGTTTTCCAGAAGATTGCAAGCCCTTTCCTGACACCAGGTCCCATCTGACCTTTGATATCCACAGTGCTGCATTACTCCTTTTGGTGTGAGCTTTCTACTGCTGCAGCAAGTCCATCCCCTCTGAACAGTGGGGGTTTTGCGGGGAGACGCATTTTGGTGCCTAACAATCTCTTTTGGGGCAACAATTTCTTGGAGCGGCATAAATGGTTTTTATACACAGGCTTTCTATCCTGGTGCATTCAACTCAAGCACATTATATCTGTGATATTCACGAGGAATTAAGAATGAGGAGTTCCCAGCTTTAGAGGAGAACCAAAGTTTTGGCACAGCTTGGCAACCTTTGTGCACTGTTCTCTACACAATTTTTCTCTCATCAAATGACAACATGGTGATTCAAAGGGGTGTGCCCAACCCCTCAGTCTCCCACAACTCAAGACGGAGTTTGTTATTCACGGTGCTAGTGGACTTGCCAAACATTTACTCCCTCCTGCACAAACAAACCCATAAAATGGAAGAGAGGCACTCTTTGGCACGTAATGCAGGGGAAAAACATCCTTCAGCACTATCTTGTTCAAAATGTGTCCCTTGAGATTTACCAGGAGGGTAAACAGAGGCACAGAGGGTGCCTCTGCTATCCCAGGCATCTCACTGTAACCTGAGTGCCAAGCACCCCCCAGTGAGGACAACAGGGAAAGGCACAAACCTCCACCAGCAGTCAGTCATTAACATTACCTTGTTCATCAAGCATCTCTTCCTCTGCAAGATGCTCCCTAGCAAGCCGAGGTACCGCCTTAATCTCAAACCTGGAAATAGGAAGAAGGCAGCATTCTGTGAAAAGGGCTCCTTTGCCAGATTAATGTCAAGGTATCTGTGGGGAGTCCAACACATGCCCTAAACCATTCAAACTGAGCAGTGCTGGCCTCGGGAACAGCTCAGCTGCCCCTCGCTAGACAGAGGTTTGGGTTTTTATTTTGCCCCAGTGCTCCTGTGTCATCCTGACACAAGAAGGCATTTCAGAGTTCCTTTGATTGACACGAGTTTCACAAAAGACATGGAAACATCACAGACAGAGGACAAGCATAGATCTGGTCCTTGTTCCACCTGCTAAGAGATCCTGTCCGTGTTGCATTCAAAACAACAGAAATATTAGGATCTTACTTCTTTTAGATATTTTGGCAGTTTTAACCACATAAAAGAGAAGAAGCAGATGAAACATTAGGTGAGTTGCTTCAACGCCTCTGCAGAGCAAACCAGTTGCCTCTGACTGGAGTAACGGTAAAATGCAGAACACAGTCAGTAACTGAGGATGATGCATAAGTCCAAGCTAAGCAAAAGCAAGGATGAAATTAACTGCAAAACAGTAATTTGGAAGAGCACTACCGATCATGAGCTGAGCACACGTGAGTGTGCACAGAGAAGGGTTGCAGGAACAAATATACTCACTGAGGGAGCAGGTGGGCACGGCCAAAATGGCTTGGAAAGAGGGCAGTTTCTTTGTCCAGTCTGACCAACTTTTTCTGCAGCAGGGACAGAAACATCTGACATCAGTCCAAGGAAATGATCTCAACAGTCACAGAGGCCTTTCTATAGCTCCACGAATTCACTGCCTCTCAGCAAACTTCTTGACAAGCGCCTCAGCCAGTTAAAACACACTGCACAGCACATGATCTGCTAGGGTGAGGAACACTGCCAACCTTTTCACAAGGACCGTAGTTAACAGCCTCAGCCTGTGAACAAGTCAACGGAGCAAACACAAGGGAAGGCCCATCGTGAGCCCCGGCTTCCAGCTGCTGCTTTCAGTGGGGTCACTTGCTTTAACTATTCCTGAATGCAGCGCAAATGGGTCAGAGCTGGTTTTATCCCCAGAGTTCTTCATAGGAGTCAGAGGATTGCATTGGCAGCGTGGAGGAACACAGAGACCAGACCTTTTCTGCTGGGTCAGGAGAACCACACCAACGGCCTGCCTGCAGCCAAAAGGGCCTGGTGTCCTTGTGCCTCAGCCTCACACCCGCAGCGGGGGGGACATCATCAGCCTAGCCGTTGCTTTGGCTTTTTTCCTATTTATGGCGAGGCCCTTCCAGGGCTATCCTTTGCCCAGCAACGATACGACTGCACGCATTGCCAGCAGTCATACAGCAAATAAAAGAAGGAAAACAAAAAGCTTTCACTGCGATGGACTGTGCCTAGCTCCAGCGTCCTGGCAGCTCACAGCTGCCAGCAGGGCTCAGTGCCCCCAGCCTTTGATGGGGCTTCAAACCCTCTCTAAGTAGGACTGCAGAAACAATAAACTTACAGCGACCAGCTTCTCTACCACGTATGTGGACTTGTTGAGACTGTGTAAAAACTCTTCAGAAAATGTCATTTTCACTCTTTGCCCTCGGATAGCAAGAGTGCCAACATCCTTTAACGTGAAGTCCGTGTCTTCCCTATTTGTGAGGATGCGGTAGAAGTATTGCAAGGTCTCCTCCAAACAGCTCTGCACAGTTTCCTTGGTGTAGGGGACGTTCAAGCGTATATTCTCATAGCTCAGCACCACTATCTTCATATCATCTGGAAAAAATGAGGAACAATGCAACCTGCACTGCAGTTGAGCAGATTCAAACAAAGTGCCAGGAGCTTCCAGCTCAAACATGCTGCTGTAGCTGCCGTCGTCTAAGCCTGGTACGACTCCTTAAAGCAGCTGATGTATGCTCCCCCTCAAGATAAACTGAAATCACTCCATCAATGTACCAAGTGCACAGCTGTGACTCCTCAGCCCAACAACCTCAGCCGTCCGCGGAACGCAGGAGGAGGAGGCGAGAAGAATGCGGCTGGTTCCCATGCAAAGAGCCCAGGCTCAGTGCACTCCTGGTCTGGGGAGACCTGCCTCGCACTGAGACAGGCAAGCACAAGAACTCTTCCAGACAGTTCTGGACAGTCCCTGTGGCCTTCAAAACTGAGGACCAAATGTCTCTGCTTTTGGTACCAGAGCCCTTTACCCCGGGGCTGCCCGACGGAAGTTCCTATCCAGGAGAAGCTGGGAGCCATTGGAAAGAGAAGAACCACCCCAAATGAAGCACCAAGCTCTCAGTGCTGCGCAGGTCTCATCCATGGCACACTGTAGCCAAAGCAATGGCAGCAGTCGACAGAAATTACAGCAAATCTGGCCATTGATGGCTTTCTATGCCAGCCGTCTTTTCTGTCTCTCAGGGCCTTCCGATGGCATCTGAGCTGTCTATCAGCACTTCTAAACAGCAATCAGCACAACCCCTTAATAGATGTACACATGGGAAAACAAGACTTTAATTGGTATTCTTACCAGGAACACGTACACAACGGTGTTTCAGCTCACGAATCTGTCCAAGAGTCTTGGACAGCGAAAACACAGGTCTCCGAAATGTGAGCACCTGGCCGTTTTCAAAAGATAACCATTTTTTAATATGGAATGTCCCCAGTCCTGTTACAGTGACGGCCCGAGGCTGGTAAAGAAAAGAAGGGGAAGCATGTTTAAGTTGGAAAACAGAGTGAGGACTTGTGACATCTTGCAAGGGGGTGCCCTGTGCCCTGCCCACTCCTAATGCGGCATGGGGTAAGATGGGGGAGCTGGGAAAGCTCATGAGAGCTGAGTATGCCCACATACTCAGGGCATTTTCTCTCCCTTTCCTTTGCCCCTCAAGAAAATATGCGGTGAAGTAAAGCAGGTGGAGGAGGTCTAGCCCATCCTTCAGCTAGGTCCCTTCCAGCAACTGGGGATAACCCTGGAAGCATCCCCAGCTGTCTGTTTGCTCTCTCCACTCTGAGAGCGAAGAACAGAGAAGCCCCCAGCAAGTTCTGAACACATTTTCCTGCCGTTTTATATCTTCGATATAAATATGAATACTTGATTTTTTGTTTGGTTGGTTTTAATTATTATAATTATTTATAATAATATATAAATTTACGGAGAAACTGGTCTTTGGCACACTTGGGGCACATCTGTATGTGTCAGTGCGGCTCTGGGAAGAGCAATGGCACTTCCTGGCACAGGGCTGCCAGGACTTACTGAAGCCGTGGGGTGAGGGGAGGGGTAGGGTGCAGTCCCACCTTTGTCAGCATGAGCAATTGCTGAACCTGCTTGGACACACCACCCCAAATCGTGACGACATCTGGAAAGCAAGGGGACGACATGTCAAGCTCGAAGTCAGCAAGTCCATGGCCCATCAGCACATTTCTTAAAAGGCGTTTGCAGATGCAGGTATGATCTGACACAGCTCCCAGGATGAACCCATCTGTGACTCTGGCTGAATTTTTGACTGATATCAGTCTAACAGCCCTGCCACGCCCCAGGAAAGGTCTGCAGCTGCAGGAGCTATTAAAAGGGTTTTGGACAAGGGAATGCAGCCTGTAGGCATCTGAAATGGGAGGGCCTCTCTTAGCGCTAAGCCTTTTCTGAGAGCCATGAGGCACAGGAGGCTGCAGCAGGAAGGAGCCACAGGCAGGGAGGGGCTCAGCTCCTCCGTGAGAGGCCTTGTTGAAATGCTGAAAAGTCAGCAGATTTCCTCCTGACACGTGTATTTCTGGCAGTTTCTTGGGAGCCCATCAGGAACCTCAGCCCTCTTCCAACCGTGCACGCATCTTTCCGGTCAGAGCCAGATGTCCACGTGTGACCCACCAGCAAGCGGAACCCGGCCACAGGACTGCCACCACGGACAGGGCAGGAGGCCACACACACAGCACCCTTGAGGCCTCCCCCGCAGACAGGGAGCTCGCTTTCCACAATTTGTAGAGTTCATATTAGTCTGTAGCTACACTCATAAGAGGTCCCAAATGCCTTACCATTGACAGAAAGCTTCTTGAGAGTGGGAAACGTGACCTTGGTGCAGCCCTCAACCTCACTGCAGCGCTCAATGTTGGTGATTAGCGCTTCCAGGTTTGTCATGATCCTGCTTTGGGTCAGCACGTGAGGCTAGAGAGTGAAAGATCTGTGATTTTTCCTACTAGGAAACACTCTCTTTTTGATGTCCTCTGTGCTTCACCAAATAGCTCCTGCACCGTCCTACGCCTCCCTTTGTCCTCTGAGACTCTGAGCTACAGGAGAGACTTCTCGTGTCCTCCAGAGAAAACTGGATGCAAGAGCCTCCTTCAGCGCCCGAGCTCACTGAGGCACTGACAGAGAGGGCCTGGCGCGCTGTGGCATAAGGGGAGCTGCCATTGTGATGCGGAGGTGTCCCTTTGTGACCTGCGCTCAAGCCAGAGGGGTGCAGAGCCACTCCTTAACACAGCCCCTGTGGCCCAGCCAACTCGCTGGGCCCTGCAGCAGGAAGGGGGTTGCACGTTAGGGAACTGCTCCCCCACACACACACCCTCTCCTCACTCCCCAACGAGGCTGTGGGACAGGAAGAGCCTCTGAGATGTCACCAAAAGGAGGACACTGGGGAACACAGAACCACAGAAGGGTTAAGCTTGGACGGGACCTCTGGGTTCATCTGGTCCAAGCCCTGCTCAGGCAAGGCCACCGAGAGCCCCTTGCCGAGGACCACGTTCTGGTGGCTTTTCAGTATCTCCAAGGACAGAGGCCAGGCCCTTCAGCACCCTGGTGGCCTTCATGGGACTCTCCCCAGTAGGCCCCGGCCTCTCCCGTACTGGGGAGCTGTCCTGGTTTTGGCTACGATAGAGTTAATTTTCCTTCCTAGTAGCTGTTAATGTGCCGTGGTTTTGATTTAGGATAATAATCATGTTGATAACATGCTGATGTTTTAATTGTTGCAGAGCAGTGCTTGCACTAAGCCAAGGACTTTTCAGCTTCTCGCTCTGTCCTGCCAGCGGGCAGGCTGGGGTGCAGCAGGAGCTTGGAGGTGACAGAACCAGGACAGCTGACCTAAACTGGCCAAAGGGGTGTTCCATACCACATGATGTCTTGCTGAGCAAATAATAAGGGGTGGCTGGCTGGGGTGGGGGGACCACTGCTCAGGGAGGGGCGGGGCATCGGTCAGCGGGTGGTGAGCAACTGCATTGTGCATCTCTGGATGCTCTGGCTCTGGAGCATCCCCAAATGTGAATGGAGGGGTCCCGAGAGCATCTGGTGGCAAACAGAGGGCTCTGGCGCATCCCTAGAAGCAAACGGGGGCACCCAGAGTGTCACTGACAGGAAAGGGAACACTGGAACATCCTTTATCTTGTTCCCTGTCTCAAGTCCCCCCTTTTCTTTATCCTAAGAAAATTCTTGTGCTTATAACACGCCTTCTTGATTCAAAGTTTTCAGAAAATTCTTACCACTTTCTACTTGGTGCTTGATTTGGTTACGCTTACAGGTTTCATCTAGTCCTTTCATACAGCACCAAAATGCACACTGTACCAATACACAGGTTAAGAATACTAGTAAAAGCAAGATCAATATTCCTACTAACAATTGCTTAAGCCAAGAAAAGTTGGGGAACCAAGAGGTCAGTTTGTTCCATAATTCTCAAACCCACGAGGTGTCAGCTTGAACTACCTTATGTAAGATCTTGGTCTTTTCCCAAATATTTTTGAGATCAGCCTCAATTCGTCCTGCCTCATTTACATACATACAGCAACTAATATTTATTAAAGTGCAAACTCCCCCCCTTGGGACACTAATAAAAGGTCTAGTGCCTAAAACGTTCTTATTGAGTTGTTCTAGTTGCTTGCCCAAAACTGTAATATGTTGTTGCAGCTATAGGTTTCCTGCTTGTGTTAGATCTTCTCCTTTGTATGGCATTTGGTAAGGCCTGCCATACAGTATCTCAAAGGGGCTTAGTTCTACCAGTACATACCGGTTTCTTGACAGATTTTAGCAATCTGTTTTTTTATCAAATGATTCATTTTTTTCACTCGGCCATTTGTGCGTAGTCTATACAGAGTGTGTTGGTGCCAGTCAATCCCCAGAACCACACCAAAGGCATATTTCGAATCTGTCCAAATGTTAATTCTTTTCCCTTTTGCCAGCTCAAGAGCTCTTACCAAGGCGATGATTTCAGCCTTTTGGGCTGATGTTTGTTATCGCATATCCTGTGGGGCAAAGTCCCTGGTGGACGAAGCTGCTGCCGTCTACATACCAACCCTCCGCATCTTCTAGGGGCGTTTCCTTTAAGTCTGGTCGGCTGAAGTATACCGCGTCCATGGTCTTGATGCAATAAACTCTGTTACTAAAGGAAGAGGCTGGGTTCACACTACTAATGCCAAAAAAAAAATAGTAAACTAATAGTCCATTCTACACATTCCTTTTCTTCTTCGGTCGCTATCAACGGGTCATCTATGTATTGCAACAGTGTCCCCTTTTTCTGAAGGGGTTTTCTAAGCTTCAAGATCACAGGCTAGTTGTTTCCCAAATACAGTGGGGCTGTTCTTGAACCCCTGTGGTAACATAGTCCAAGTAAGCTGACTTTTTCGTCCTCTATTAGGATTTTCCCATTCAAAGGCAAGGAGTTTCTGGCTTTCCGTTGCCACGGGCAGGCAGAAAAAGGCATCCTTTCAATCTAGTACCGTGAACCAAACTTGACTGTTTTCTAATTTTGTCAAAAAGTTATAGGGATTGGCTACTACAGGGTATACATCTTTTGTGGTCCTATTGATGTCCCTTAAATCCTGAACTATGCGATAGGTTCCATCTGCTTTCTAACTCGGCCTATATGGAGTGTTATATTCTGACTCGCATTCAGTAATAGTCCATATTTAAGAAAGTTATTGATTATTCCTTCCATTCCCCTTCTGTCTTCCACCTTTACTGGGTATTGCTTTTAGCATACCTTGGGAGCATTTTCCTTTTTTTTTTTTTTTAATTTTTTTTTACAGGCACTACATTCTTTGCTCCCCCAGGTATTCCTGTAGCCCAAACTCCCAGATACATTTGGTTCATGATTACATCCATTCAGGGAGTCCTATCATGATTACATCCATTCAGGGAGTCCTATCTAGAGCTTTCTCTGGAGTCACCAGGAATAGATTTCAGAGTTTAATATGTTACCTTTATTTCCATTTTCCCTTGTCCAAAAGAAATCTTTGCATCCAATTTTTCCAGCAAGTCCCTTCCTAATAAGGGCCTTGGCGAATTGGGCAAGTATAAAAATTGATGTATTCAACTCATTTTTCCCCAATTTAAATTTCAAGCACTGAAAAAAAAAAAAAATCAACAAAAAACACCTTTTCCTGTTGGCCAGTTGCTCCTATTACATTTACAGACTCAGCACTTTTCCAGAATCAATTTTTGGATTAACACAGAGAAAGAGGCTCCCGAACCAACAAAAAATCCAAGCCTCTCTCTTCGTTCTCTAGCTTCATTTCTCTAGCTTGTTAGTAATAGGCAATAAATCTTACTGTCTCCCTATGCTGAGTCTGTTTTGCCCGTCACAATAATTGTTGACCGATCTCCCTGTCCTTCTCTCAACCCTTGAGCCCTTTTTATTGTATTTCTCCCCCTTTCCCTTTGAGGAAGGGGAGTGAGGGAGTTGTTGTGGTGGAGCTTGGCCACCCACCCAAGTAAAACCACCACACCTCTAGTAACCTCTAAGAGCATTCTAGAAGTCTACCTGGAAAACCCAGCAGATGCTAGAGTGCACTGGGAGTGTTGTGAGGTCTCCAGGGGTCACAAGAGCACACCATGAGGCACTGGGATGCATGTCAGGTATGTTAAACAGCACTGGTGGGTGTGGGGGAGTGAACGAATGGCTGTATGGTGTTCAGATGCCTGCTGGGTTAACCACAAGATCCAGTCATGGCAGAAAGTCAGCCAGAGATCAAGAAGCTTTTGGACAACGCTGTCAGATATATGGTTTAATTTTTAGGTAGTCCTGTGTGAAGCCAGCTGTTAGACTTGACGATCAGTCCTTGTGAACCCCTTCCAACTCAGGATAGTTGATGATGATCTCCGTGAACTTGGCCCAGATCCCATGAGCTGACCTGATGAGTCACAAAGCTGTGCACACATCTCATGCTGCTAGGAGAAGAACTTCAGGTGAAATGAGTTTTCTTGAATGGAGTGTCTCTAGAGGCCAAGTATCCTGGCTCTGATGCGCTAGCTGTAGCCAGGGTTTTAGATACCACGGTAGGCAGGCCTGGTTGGGGGAACATAGCTAAACAAGGCGTGTGCCCTGTCAAGCTCCTTATCTGGAAAGTACAGGCGCATCTTGTCCAGGAGATGGCCTGGCCAGAAGTTATTGTCGCTTGACTTTTGATTCTTATTCTTCTCAAGAGGCCTAGAGAAAAAGAAAGAAAAAAAGAAAAGAAAGAAAAAGGTAAGAGAGAGTGGCATGTTTTATGGAAATAAAATTCTCGGCAACTTCACTGCTATTACCAGTAATGGCAAATGCGAGCCTGACAAGAACCAGCTACTAGGACTTCTGGAAATCCCTGCCTGTCCTTCTTATACATGACTGACATTGGAAATGCCAACTTGCGAAGCTATCTTAAGAGCTGATGCGTTGCCTGTCACTGTAGTATATAAACTCTCTGAGATGAACTGGGAAGATTGTGCTCTATTTTGCAAAGTGTTTTTTCTCCTCAAAAGCTTCTCCAGTCTTGCAAAGTTGGATTCTTTAGGACTGCCTTTCTTCCACGAGCTCAGCTGTGAGGCTGAGTCTTTCTATTCAATCGGATTTGGGAATCACTTTGACTAAAGAAGACGCTGCAAGTGCTATGACCAAGCTGGCAGTGGACATCCCAGTTTCATGGGTCAGGAAAGACCTTTGCACACTCATGAACTCCTTGGACAGTACGAGTCTGAAGACAGCAGGGACAAGGACAGCAAAAGAACTTGGACTCGTTTGGGAAGAAAAGCTTTTGTGGGTGACCTGAGATGGAAGAAAAATTAGGGCAAACTGCCTCTGTTCTCAGGGCTGACATTGTGTCTATGTCCAGAAAACATGCATCTCCAGATCCTACAGATAAATGTTGAGATGCAAAGAATGTTGCTCCGTAAAACAGATCTGCCACCTGCATCTGACTTTCCTCCTGCAACGTTTAGTAACGTTCTGAAGGGTCAGTTTTCTAGAGAAACAGAGGAACTGAGGTATAATGGGAGGAAAATAAGCACTGCCCTACTAGGAGCAGCTGGCTGCTGGCTGCACGCTTCTGCAGCGGGCTGCTTCTGCCCCTGACTGGGGAGCTTCTCCAGGCATCCACAGCTGGATTCTTTGGGATTGCCTTTCTTATGCAAGAAAAAACGTTCTCTGAGGGGATTTCCAAGAAGTGCTGGGTTGGCCTGACGAGGACCGTCTTAGGTGAGAAGTTCTGTCATCTCTGCAGATTGGAGTACAGAGAAACTGTTCGCCAGCACCACTGCAACCCCGCAAGTCAGCACAAACACAGCCGTGGCCGTGTAGCTGAGAAGAGATCTCGCTCTCTCTCTGCTATCGCTCGCTGCTCCCTTGCAGCATCCTAATGTTTCACTTCAGTACCTCAGTACCACCTCTGATGCAGTGGGAGCTGATGCACAGCAGGGCAGCAGGAAGGGACTGATCATAAGCCCTCTTTGAACCAACCTTTTTTCTGCCTCTTTGGCCTGTTTTCCTGATGCACTTTTTGACTTGGACATGCTCAGAGAAGATGTGGCGTCAGCATGTCCTGTGCTGTAGTATCCTCCAGGCTGCCTGATCTTCCTCACGTCTTCTCCTTCTTTGATGATCTTGTCTCCTGGGTGCAGCAGGCCTGTTGACAAAGCGCACAGAGAAGAGCAACGGTGTATGGACAGCCAATGCTGAATATATTTATCCAAGAAAACTCTGTTCTCCTGTTGCCCCAAGCCTGTCCCCGTGCTGTCTCTCCCCATCCGATCCAGGTCACCTCTGGGTTTGGTCAGTGATACTGACCAGGAGGGGAAAGAAAAGACGTCCCCACTCTGGAAAGGAGGAAGACATGATGGCCCAGCAAGTACTGAGAGGACACGATGGCCCTGGCCAACTTCACATGGGGCCTCTTCCCGCATTCTCTGCCCTGGGCTCAGGAGCCCCATTTCAGCTCAGCCCTTGGCTCACGTTGCAGGTATAGCAGTGTCCAGCTCTGACACAGCTGTGCCACAGCTGTGCCTGGCCATGGACCTGCCGAACCTGACCATGGTCTGGCCTCCCTGCTTGACCTTGCACCTGCCCCATCACCATGAGCTTGCCTCATTAGCTGCACTTGTGTTTGGTCCTGGCTACCAGTCCAGGGGGACGTGGCCCTGGCTGCTCTGTAGCGCTCTTTGCTAGCTCAGCCCTGCTCTGGCCCTGCTGATGGTATCGCTGATCCTAACCAGCAGCATCTGCCGTGGCCCTCCAAGGGCTGCAAACATTCTCCATCAGCAGTGCCCCACCCTGAACATGCATCGTGCTTCTGGGTCTTGGGAAGAGGCATGAGCATGTCAGGCTTAGTACGTTCACATTAGTACGTTCCTTGCTCTTTGCTTTACCTCTTTGCAGCGCTTTGTCAGTGAGACAAATGTTACGCTCCTTGCACAGCTTGGAGCAATTCAGATAGCTCACAACGGCATTTCTGCGATACCGGTCAACCAGTGCTCCCATGTCACCCTCTGTAGTTGATGGCAGGCAGTGTTCATCAACAGGTGCATCCCCAGATCTCACCAGCCGACACTTTTCTTTCCATTCTATCGGGCTGTCTTTGATCTGCAAGTAAAGGAATGGTCCCCGTTAGCTTTCAGTGAGGCCCTGGAGTTGCTACATTCCCTTTGGAGAAACTACAGGCAGGGATCCATCTCAGAAGTGTGTGTAGATGGGACTCAGCACCCTGCGATGGGACCAAGCACTTATCCGGGAGTACCATTCCCTTCCAGTGCCAGGCCCGCAGGCGGGTGCTCCCTAGAGCACCAGGCAGAAGAGCAGCATACTGGACATAGGTGCCCCAGATGAAAAAAGTCTCCCAGCCACCATCTTTTTCTGATTGTGTCAGGTTGACTAGAGCTCAGATGACTCCATCGCCACACCTAAACGTCGCTTCAACTCCCATTTCTTGCCACTTCAGTTACCCAGAAAAGAGTGTTTACATCACCAAAGTGTTCAGAAGCCAAACCAGTTGTTTGAGACAGCTTGTAGCATCTCAGCTGTGAGGCACTATGTGGTCAAGGGACTACCTGACCTTCTACTCTGAGAAGTTAATATTCAGAACAATCTCCAACCTTGTCCTTTGCTGCCCACCCCACATTCGCAAGCACGTAGAGGTGCGCCTTTTTTCCTGCCACAGTACCTTCTCCAGCCGTCTCCTCTCTCTTGAGCGTTTTCCAATCTCTTCCATTTCATCACAGTTTAAATGTCGCCGGCCTGGCTCAATGTTGACTGGGGGCACTTCCAAGAGTGTTAGCTTTTCTTTGGGCTCGGTAGGAGAGCAAGGCTTCGTCCCCACAGCTTTGTCCCCAGCAGAAGGTGGAGAAGTGGCAGCTTTGCAAGCGTTTCTCCGGACCTGAGGCTGTACATCTACAGCAGTTTAAAAAGCAAACAAATGAAAAGCTCAGAGAAACCCTGTTAGACAGTAGCAGAAATAAAAAACAAGACTGATCAATGTTTATAAGGCAAAAAGCTCTGGCATTTTGTGCAGTCTGGAGCACCCAACAGATGACGGTCTTTGAATGGAAGCATCCTTTAGCTTTCAATCCAGGCATACGTATTACAGACTACTCCCATCTCCGCTTTGCCCCATTCTGTTTCACGCTCACAATACATGTTTAGTCTACAAAACAATTAGTACAACAACACAGCAGCAAAACGCCTCTTCTCTCCAAGATGTGAAACCTTCAGACAAAAATGACACGGGTACCATGGCAAGCCTTCAGGTTTGGGCTAGGTTTTAAAGAGTAGGACCTTTGAATCTGCATTATCCAGCTGCCCTCAACAGCTGGAGAAAGGGTCTGCTTCTGATCAGCCGGATGATCAACGCTAACCAATAAAATACAGTACAGGAGGTTAAACCTCAGGGTTCAGATTCCGAGTCAAACCGAAAAGACCGGATAAGCTGTCTCCCACAAACGGGCTGAGTATTGCACTTCCCCTGGATTCTTTAGCTTCTCCCCAGAGGTCTCCTTTCAGCAACCCCGTTGCAGGACAGTAGTGGCAAGGAGCCATATTCTGGACTCACTTTGGCATTCCCTAATGCCACCTGTGTACTTTTAGGGCATCTGTAAGGATATAGAGAGAGATTCCCAGCCCAGGGTTCTCCTCTCACCTTTGCTGGTCTCTTTGGGCTGTCCTTTCCTCATTTCCAGCCATTGCTTTTGACATTCCATCAGCTCTTCACTGCTTATATAATTCCCCCGTTTTGAAGAAGTCAAGAAGATGACCACATCCTCCAGTTCCTTGTCACTGATGGGAACTTTTGCCTGGCAACCAAAACAGAAGACGACAGTGTGATCAATAAAAAAACAAGGCTTGGCCCAGAGTAGGGGGGATGAGCTTTGCTGTTGTTTTAAATGCTTTTTCAGAAAAGGCACAGAGGCAACCTGTTGAGCTTTAAGCTTTACAGGAGTTTACCAAGCACTGAAAAATTTACCGGTCTTCTGCTGGCCTCTGCTGAGCTCTCAGTTTTCAGTGTGCCAAACTTCTCAGCCATCTGGGCGTCAAGAAGCTAATTTGGCTTGGAACAGAATACCAGAAAACACCTGAACTGCTAAACCCTAACAGACCTGGACATGCTCTTGACAGTTCTGTACCGCTGCAGCCTGTGGAAAGTGAGGCTCAGCATGAGCTCTGCTGTGCCAACAGGTACTAAAAGGCAGTGCAGCGGGCAGACATATGAAACTGGTCAAGGAAAGACCAAGTATCACCACGAGGAAACTTGATGCCACTTCAGGCCACGTTACTCAGCACCGACTGTCTTTAGAGACTATGAGGCAATGAGTTTCACTCCCTCCTGGGACTCAGTCTGGGTGACACCTCGCATCCCTGCAGCCTTCCCTTCCCTCTTCCCTTCAACATTTCACTGGCTGTGGGAGCCATCCTCTGAGAGTAACACAAGAGAAGTTGGAGCTTTTCCAGTTCTCTGGGTTGGCATGCAGCAAAACAAGGCAAAGTTGCAGCAGTTCCTTACTTTTCTCTTCCCTACATACCTCCTTGATGACTTTAATGAAGTCTGCTCTCATGATCTTTCTCTGTTCCATTCCAGCCTTTCTGAAGATGTCTACCATTGTCAACTTCTGTTGTTGTAGGAGGTTATGCAGTTTGAGAAGAGCTTGAGGGTATGGTGCACGAATAAGGGGAAGGCTACCCTTCTTCCGGGTCTGGCTCCTTGTTGGTGGTGAGCACTGAAAAGGAATTAGAAAATACCCTCAAATCACCGTTATCCAGAATCACTGTGCCAGCAGATGCAGAAGTGGCTGGGATAAAGCAGTGTCACGCTGCCGACGTATGAGCAGATGCTGAGGCCGTGGCACGGCCACAGGAGATGAAGTACAGTAATCCCAAGAGTGGCACAACACAAGGTATACTTACGTCTGGCCTGTCGGTCACGGCTGACTTGCTTTTAGCCCTCTGGTCTACTCCAGCTGCCATTATTCGTTTCCTGACTCTACTTTCCAGTCTGCTTAAGGTAGGTTTATGACTCAGCCATTTCTCAACATCTCCAAAGCTTTCCAGCTGAGATCGGAGTTGCTTCCTCTCCTGAATCCAAGCCTCCAGCTTTTGTAGATCATCTTTTGTATCACAGGTGATCTCTGGGGAGCTGAGGCTATCTTCTTCTTCCTGTAGCTGCTGAAAAACAGACAAATGACAGAAATCGGTGTCCTGAGTTGGTTTCAAACAGGGAGAGCCTGGTCTTGCCATACAGGGAGCAAAAACGAATGCGACATCTGGAGCATGGAGCAAACCTACTTGCTTTCCGTTTAAAGACAAACTTTGGATACAGTTTTCTCCAATGGTACAGTTTGAAACCCTGCTCCAAAACCACTTCTGGCTTGACATTAGTCAAACCATCAGCCGTATCCTCGCTGCTTGTGTTAGTACTTTAACAACAGATGAGCTTCTTACAAAACCTACTGTTGAGATCGCATTGGTATAATGGTTTTGGAGGGGACTTCCTGCTCTGAGGCTTTTCTGAGATAGAGATGGGAGGGGTGTCTGGGCCTGCCACCAATCCCAGGTGTATGAGAGCGCTGAGAAACAGCCATCGGGCAGTCACAGAACAGCATCAAGACACGTGCGTCCTGCCTCTTATCAAGGTGTTGGCTCCCTGCCCTGAAAGAGCAGCTGGAACAAAACGTCAGCTGTTACGCTCACGAAAAATGGTCTTAGTGCTCTTCATGTTAACTGAAGAGACCGGAAGTAACAGCTGCTCCTGGAGCTCTCCTGCAGCATGCTGCAGCTGGAGCTGCCTCAAGCCACTGGACTCAAGTTCCAGGGCAGGGAAAAGGTGTCCTCCTGTCAAGGGACAGAGAGTGTGCTTCTGCCCTCACTCTGCTAGACTGCTCTTGGTGTCCCCTGGCTTCTACCAGGAATTCCTTCCTCATGGCAATGTGCCAGCGGCAATAAAAGCAACAGCCACGTGCCCTGCTCTCTAGAGGTGGCAATATTGCTGGGACTCAGAGACCTTCACAACTCAGCTTCACCCCAGCCAGCAAAATGCTACTCTGTGGGATGCTTTACAGGGCCTCCCGTACCTGGGCCATCCACATCTCATCCCTTTGTCTCTCATCTTGCTCTTCCAGCTCTTCTGGAAATGTGACCCTTTTTGCTTCTCTGGTCTCTTCTTTCTCCTTGCTGGCCACGGATGCCTCCAGTTTCCCTCCAGCCTGCATCCCCAGTACAGAGCGTGCTTCCTAGAGGAACCCAGAAATGCAATAGCAGCAGTTATTCATCTGGTTTTTTTCTTTTTCATTTTATTTTTATTTTTAATACTGTTCTTCTCTCCCTCATCTTCTCTATTTTTCCCTGAAGGTTCGTCAGCAATTTTTTGCTCCCAGGTTCTTACAGACGCAACCAGAAAGCCATTCTGTTATGACCAATGAGCTAACTCATGAACGAGCTATTTTTCAAAATGGGCCACTGCTTTTTTTCTTTCTTTCTTTCTTTCTTTCTTTCTTTCTTTCTTTCTTTCTTTCTTTCTTTCTTTCTTTCTTTCTTTCTTTCTTTCTTTCTTTCTTTCTTTCTTTCTTTCTTTCTTTTTTTTTCTGAAGTAAACTATGCCCAAATAAAGTTTCTGGCATGCTCCATGAAACTATGGATGTGAACAGGGGATTGCTAAGATTCAGAGAAATGCACATCTTTGAAATACTCAGAACAGAAAAATGGACATACAGTAAAGGGATCTTTTCACAATAAACATCTAAGTATTTAGCGCGTACATCCTTTTCCTAAGATACCCCCACATGATCATCTACAATCAAAAGAGACACAAAAATTATCTTGGTCCATGTTACATACCTGTCCTGTGTGTCTATGATCTTCAGAAGTAAGCAATGGCAATTTAAGCCTCTTGCAGGGAGTTTCTTTGTGCTGCCTTCCTTCTGGGTCTGGACATTCAGGGAACAGTCTGAAAATAAACACCAGCATGAGTCAGGAAGTGAATCTGAGTGCAGGAAGAGTTTCTTTTCTCCACCCTCTCTCCAAACTGAGAGACCAGGCTCATGGAAATCTAAAGAACCATGCGCATGACTCGCAGCTGCTGGGATAATGATCAGCATTAATCACCAAGAAGACCTCAACACTGGAAGCAGTCAGGAGATAAAGGAAGACACATAAGAGAGTCACAAGACACCGCAACACAATTCCCACAAGCACCTGTGAGGCACTTCCCATCCAGCAAGGCAATGCTCTGCATAGTGACGTGTGTTGAGGCAGGGCACGCTTGGACAGGGCAGAGCATCCCCCCCCACTCAGGAGAATAGCTCATCTGCCGGCTGTCTACCTACAGCTAAACCGCCGTGGTCTGCACCAGGCAGAAAGCTCTTTCTAGAAAGTCTGTGGCGACCCAGACTGAATGCCCGCTCAAAAAGGCAGCAGTTCAGGTCTCTGGATGCAGGGAGTGCCTGAGCCTGTCGCTGCCATCAGAGGGTGGCAGAGACTCCGTGTGTGTGTGAGGTGTGAGCAGGTGGATGACCTGGTCAGCCTGGTGGCAGAGCTCAGGGAGGAGGTGGAGAGGCTAAGGGCTATCGGGGAGTGTGAGCAGGAGTTAGACTGGTGGAGCAACTCCCTGCCAGGCCTGAAAGAAAGGCACCGGGGTGAGACACCCCAGCAAGTGGTGGACCCCCTGCCCTGTCGCTGTCGGGCAGAGGGAGGGACCTAGGAGATGAAGAGGAATGGGAACGGGTCCCTGCTCGGTGTCGCAGGGAACCCCTCTCCCTACCAGCTTTGCCTTCCCAGGCGCACTTACACAACACGTTTGAGGCCTTGGAGCTTGAGAGACTAGTGGGGGAGGATGTGTTTGAAAGTCCACCCAGGAGGTTGCCTAGGGCGAGGAAGTTGACTCCACACCTCAGGACTGCCTCCACCAAGAAAGAAAGAAGGGTAATCGTTGTAGGCAACTCCCTTCTCAGGGGAACAGAGGGCCCTATATGTCGGCCTGACCCTACCCGTAGGGAAGTCTGCTGCCTCCCTGGGGCCCAGGTCAGGGACATTGCCAGAAACCTTCCCAACCTGGTTCGCCCCTCTGATTGCTATCCTCTATTGATAGTCCAGGCTGGCAGTGATGAAATTGCTGAGAGAAGCCTGGAGGCTATCCAAAGGGATTTCAGGGGACTGGGGCGGTTAGTAGATGGAGCGGGAGTACAGGTGGTGGTTTCCTCCATCCCTACAGTGCAAGGGAAGGGTACAGAGTGGGTACTCCCACATGCCCAGTGATAGGACGAGGGGGAATGGGCTAAAGTTGCGCCAGGGGAGGTTTTGTTGGATATTGGGACAAACATCTTTACGGAAAGGGTTGTCAGGCACTGCGTTGGGATGCCCAGGGAAGTGGTTGAGTCACCGTCCCTGGAGGTCTTCAAAAGACGTTTAGACGTAGAGCTTAGTGATATGGTTTAGTGGAGGACTTGTTAGTGTTAGGTCAGAGGTTGGACTAGGTGATCTTGGAGGTCTCTTCCAACCTCAATGATTCTGTCGTTCTGCGATTCAGTATAAGGGCCAGTTCTCTTCAATGTCTTTATCGATGATCTGGATGAGGGGATCGAGTGCACCCTCAATAAGTTTGCAGACGACATCAAGTCAGGTGCAACCAGCACCTGACTTCAGAGCAATCTGAGCAACCAGCTCTGACTTCAGAGCTGATCACACTTGCAGCAGCCCACTGGACTGAGACCTCCTGAGAAGTAGGATCCTATAAAGCATGCCACACAAGCACAAGAGCATGAGGCCACTCTAACAAATCCTTTACATCTCACCTGCCAGGAGGCTCTTTTGCCTTTGTTTTCTCCTCTGCTTCTTCCTTCACTTTAGCTGTGGCCAACGTGTTTGGAGAAAGTCTCCTTCGCAATCGCAGAAGTTGTAATGTATGAAGAGACGCTGTAAACACAAAAGGAGAAAACCTCTCAGGACATCAGGCACAGATCTGCTCTGCAATGTTATAAGCTAGTTGAGGTATCCCTGTGACTCCTTCTGAGACCTGTTTTCCAGAAGATTGCAAGCCCTTTCCTGACACCAGGTCCCATCTGACCTTTGATATCCACAGTGCTGCATTACTCCTTTTGGTGTGAGCTTTCTACTGCTGCAGCAAGTCCATCCCCTCTGAACAGTGGGGGTTTTGCGGGGAGACGCATTTTGGTGCCTAACAATCTCTTTTGGGGCAACAATTTCTTGGAGCGGCATAAATGGTTTTTATACACAGGCTTTCTATCCTGGTGCATTCAACTCAAGCACATTATATCTGTGATATTCACGAGGAATTAAGAATGAGGAGTTCCCAGCTTTAGAGGAGAACCAAAGTTTTGGCACAGCTTGGCAACCTTTGTGCACTGTTCTCTACACAATTTTTCTCTCATCAAATGACAACATGGTGATTCAAAGGGGTGTGCCCAACCCCTCAGTCTCCCACAACTCAAGACGGAGTTTGTTATTCACGGTGCTAGTGGACTTGCCAAACATTTACTCCCTCCTGCACAAACAAACCCATAAAATGGAAGAGAGGCACTCTTTGGCACGTAATGCAGGGGAAAAACATCCTTCAGCACTATCTTGTTCAAAATGTGTCCCTTGAGATTTACCAGGAGGGTAAACAGAGGCACAGAGGGTGCCTCTGCTATCCCAGGCATCTCACTGTAACCTGAGTGCCAAGCACCCCCCAGTGAGGACAACAGGGAAAGGCACAAACCTCCACCAGCAGTCAGTCATTAACATTACCTTGTTCATCAAGCATCTCTTCCTCTGCAAGATGCTCCCTAGCAAGCCGAGGTACCGCCTTAATCTCAAACCTGGAAATAGGAAGAAGGCAGCATTCTGTGAAAAGGGCTCCTTTGCCAGATTAATGTCAAGGTATCTGTGGGGAGTCCAACACATGCCCTAAACCATTCAAACTGAGCAGTGCTGGCCTCGGGAACAGCTCAGCTGCCCCTCGCTAGACAGAGGTTTGGGTTTTTATTTTGCCCCAGTGCTCCTGTGTCATCCTGACACAAGAAGGCATTTCAGAGTTCCTTTGATTGACACGAGTTTCACAAAAGACATGGAAACATCACAGACAGAGGACAAGCATAGATCTGGTCCTTGTTCCACCTGCTAAGAGATCCTGTCCGTGTTGCATTCAAAACAACAGAAATATTAGGATCTTACTTCTTTTAGATATTTTGGCAGTTTTAACCACATAAAAGAGAAGAAGCAGATGAAACATTAGGTGAGTTGCTTCAACGCCTCTGCAGAGCAAACCAGTTGCCTCTGACTGGAGTAACGGTAAAATGCAGAACACAGTCAGTAACTGAGGATGATGCATAAGTCCAAGCTAAGCAAAAGCAAGGATGAAATTAACTGCAAAACAGTAATTTGGAAGAGCACTACCGATCATGAGCTGAGCACACGTGAGTGTGCACAGAGAAGGGTTGCAGGAACAAATATACTCACTGAGGGAGCAGGTGGGCACGGCCAAAATGGCTTGGAAAGAGGGCAGTTTCTTTGTCCAGTCTGACCAACTTTTTCTGCAGCAGGGACAGAAACATCTGACATCAGTCCAAGGAAATGATCTCAACAGTCACAGAGGCCTTTCTATAGCTCCACGAATTCACTGCCTCTCAGCAAACTTCTTGACAAGCGCCTCAGCCAGTTAAAACACACTGCACAGCACATGATCTGCTAGGGTGAGGAACACTGCCAACCTTTTCACAAGGACCGTAGTTAACAGCCTCAGCCTGTGAACAAGTCAACGGAGCAAACACAAGGGAAGGCCCATCGTGAGCCCCGGCTTCCAGCTGCTGCTTTCAGTGGGGTCACTTGCTTTAACTATTCCTGAATGCAGCGCAAATGGGTCAGAGCTGGTTTTATCCCCAGAGTTCTTCATAGGAGTCAGAGGATTGCATTGGCAGTGTGGAGGAACACAGAGACCAGACCTTTTCTGCTGGGTCAGGAGAACCACACCAACGGCCTGCCTGCAGCCAAAAGGGCCTGGTGTCCTTGTGCCTCAGCCTCACACCCGCAGCGGGGGGGACATCATCAGCCTAGCCGTTGCTTTGGCTTTTTTCCTATTTATGGCGAGGCCCTTCCAGGGCTATCCTTTGCCCAGCAACGATACGACTGCACGCATTGCCAGCAGTCATACAGCAAATAAAAGAAGGAAAACAAAAAGCTTTCACTGCGATGGACTGTGCCTAGCTCCAGCGTCCTGGCAGCTCACAGCTGCCAGCAGGGCTCAGTGCCCCCAGCCTTTGATGGGGCTTCAAACCCTCTCTAAGTAGGACTGCAGAAACAATAAACTTACAGCGACCAGCTTCTCTACCACGTATGTGGACTTGTTGAGACTGTGTAAAAACTCTTCAGAAAATGTCATTTTCACTCTTTGCCCTCGGATAGCAAGAGTGCCAACATCCTTTAACGTGAAGTCCGTGTCTTCCCTATTTGTGAGGATGCGGTAGAAGTATTGCAAGGTCTCCTCCAAACAGCTCTGCACAGTTTCCTTGGTGTAGGGGACGTTCAAGCGTATATTCTCATAGCTCAGCACCACTATCTTCATATCATCTGGAAAAAATGAGGAACAATGCAACCTGCACTGCAGTTGAGCAGATTCAAACAAAGTGCCAGGAGCTTCCAGCTCAAACATGCTGCTGTAGCTGCCGTCGTCTAAGCCTGGTACGACTCCTTAAAGCAGCTGATGTATGCTCCCCCTCAAGATAAACTGAAATCACTCCATCAATGTACCAAGTGCACAGCTGTGACTCCTCAGCCCAACAACCTCAGCCGTCCGCGGAACGCAGGAGGAGGAGGCGAGAAGAATGCGGCTGGTTCCCATGCAAAGAGCCCAGGCTCAGTGCACTCCTGGTCTGGGGAGACCTGCCTCGCACTGAGACAGGCAAGCACAAGAACTCTTCCAGACAGTTCTGGACAGTCCCTGTGGCCTTCAAAACTGAGGACCAAATGTCTCTGCTTTTGGTACCAGAGCCCTTTACCCCGGGGCTGCCCGACGGAAGTTCCTATCCAGGAGAAGCTGGGAGCCATTGGAAAGAGAAGAACCACCCCAAATGAAGCACCAAGCTCTCAGTGCTGCGCAGGTCTCATCCATGGCACACTGTAGCCAAAGCAATGGCAGCAGTCGACAGAAATTACAGCAAATCTGGCCATTGATGGCTTTCTATGCCAGCCGTCTTTTCTGTCTCTCAGGGCCTTCCGATGGCATCTGAGCTGTCTATCAGCACTTCTAAACAGCAATCAGCACAACCCCTTAATAGATGTACACATGGGAAAACAAGACTTTAATTGGTATTCTTACCAGGAACACGTACACAACGGTGTTTCAGCTCACGAATCTGTCCAAGAGTCTTGGACAGCGAAAACACAGGTCTCCGAAATGTGAGCACCTGGCCGTTTTCAAAAGATAACCATTTTTTAATATGGAATGTCCCCAGTCCTGTTACAGTGACGGCCCGAGGCTGGTAAAGAAAAGAAGGGGAAGCATGTTTAAGTTGGAAAACAGAGTGAGGACTTGTGACATCTTGCAAGGGGGTGCCCTGTGCCCTGCCCACTCCTAATGCGGCATGGGGTAAGATGGGGGAGCTGGGAAAGCTCATGAGAGCTGAGTATGCCCACATACTCAGGGCATTTTCTCTCCCTTTCCTTTGCCCCTCAAGAAAATATGCGGTGAAGTAAAGCAGGTGGAGGAGGTCTAGCCCATCCTTCAGCTAGGTCCCTTCCAGCAACTGGGGATAACCCTGGAAGCATCCCCAGCTGTCTGTTTGCTCTCTCCACTCTGAGAGCGAAGAACAGAGAAGCCCCCAGCAAGTTCTGAACACATTTTCCTGCCGTTTTATATCTTCGATATAAATATGAATACTTGATTTTTTGTTTGGTTGGTTTTAATTATTATAATTATTTATAATAATATATAAATTTACGGAGAAACTGGTCTTTGGCACACTTGGGGCACATCTGTATGTGTCAGTGCGGCTCTGGGAAGAGCAATGGCACTTCCTGGCACAGGGCTGCCAGGACTTACTGAAGCCGTGGGGTGAGGGGAGGGGTAGGGTGCAGTCCCACCTTTGTCAGCATGAGCAATTGCTGAACCTGCTTGGACACACCACCCCAAATCGTGACGACATCTGGAAAGCAAGGGGACGACATGTCAAGCTCGAAGTCAGCAAGTCCATGGCCCATCAGCACATTTCTTAAAAGGCGTTTGCAGATGCAGGTATGATCTGACACAGCTCCCAGGATGAACCCATCTGTGACTCTGGCTGAATTTTTGACTGATATCAGTCTAACAGCCCTGCCACGCCCCAGGAAAGGTCTGCAGCTGCAGGAGCTATTAAAAGGGTTTTGGACAAGGGAATGCAGCCTGTAGGCATCTGAAATGGGAGGGCCTCTCTTAGCGCTAAGCCTTTTCTGAGAGCCATGAGGCACAGGAGGCTGCAGCAGGAAGGAGCCACAGGCAGGGAGGGGCTCAGCTCCTCCGTGAGAGGCCTTGTTGAAATGCTGAAAAGTCAGCAGATTTCCTCCTGACACGTGTATTTCTGGCAGTTTCTTGGGAGCCCATCAGGAACCTCAGCCCTCTTCCAACCGTGCACGCATCTTTCCGGTCAGAGCCAGATGTCCACGTGTGACCCACCAGCAAGCGGAACCCGGCCACAGGACTGCCACCACGGACAGGGCAGGAGGCCACACACACAGCACCCTTGAGGCCTCCCCCGCAGACAGGGAGCTCGCTTTCCACAATTTGTAGAGTTCATATTAGTCTGTAGCTACACTCATAAGAGGTCCCAAATGCCTTACCATTGACAGAAAGCTTCTTGAGAGTGGGAAACGTGACCTTGGTGCAGCCCTCAACCTCACTGCAGCGCTCAATGTTGGTGATTAGCGCTTCCAGGTTTGTCATGATCCTGCTTTGGGTCAGCACGTGAGGCTAGAGAGTGAAAGATCTGTGATTTTTCCTACTAGGAAACACTCTCTTTTTGATGTCCTCTGTGCTTCACCAAATAGCTCCTGCACCGTCCTACGCCTCCCTTTGTCCTCTGAGACTCTGAGCTACAGGAGAGACTTCTCGTGTCCTCCAGAGAAAACTGGATGCAAGAGCCTCCTTCAGCGCCCGAGCTCACTGAGGCACTGACAGAGAGGGCCTGGCGCGCTGTGGCATAAGGGGAGCTGCCATTGTGATGCGGAGGTGTCCCTTTGTGACCTGCGCTCAAGCCAGAGGGGTGCAGAGCCACTCCTTAACACAGCCCCTGTGGCCCAGCCAACTCGCTGGGCCCTGCAGCAGGAAGGGGGTTGCACGTTAGGGAACTGCTCCCCCACACACACACCCTCTCCTCACTCCCCAACGAGGCTGTGGGACAGGAAGAGCCTCTGAGATGTCACCAAAAGGAGGACACTGGGGAACACAGAACCACAGAAGGGTTAAGCTTGGACGGGACCTCTGGGTTCATCTGGTCCAAGCCCTGCTCAGGCAAGGCCACCGAGAGCCCCTTGCCGAGGACCACGTTCTGGTGGCTTTTCAGTATCTCCAAGGACAGAGGCCAGGCCCTTCAGCACCCTGGTGGCCTTCATGGGACTCTCCCCAGTAGGCCCCGGCCTCTCCCGTACTGGGGAGCTGTCCTGGTTTTGGCTACGATAGAGTTAATTTTCCTTCCTAGTAGCTGTTAATGTGCCGTGGTTTTGATTTAGGATAATAATCATGTTGATAACATGCTGATGTTTTAATTGTTGCAGAGCAGTGCTTGCACTAAGCCAAGGACTTTTCAGCTTCTCGCTCTGTCCTGCCAGCGGGCAGGCTGGGGTGCAGCAGGAGCTTGGAGGTGACAGAACCAGGACAGCTGACCTAAACTGGCCAAAGGGGTGTTCCATACCACATGATGTCTTGCTGAGCAAATAATAAGGGGTGGCTGGCTGGGGTGGGGGGACCACTGCTCAGGGAGGGGCGGGGCATCGGTCAGCGGGTGGTGAGCAACTGCATTGTGCATCTCTGGATGCTCTGGCTCTGGAGCATCCCCAAATGTGAATGGAGGGGTCCCGAGAGCATCTGGTGGCAAACAGAGGGCTCTGGCGCATCCCTAGAAGCAAACGGGGGCACCCAGAGTGTCACTGACAGGAAAGGGAACACTGGAACATCCTTTATCTTGTTCCCTGTCTCAAGTCCCCCCTTTTCTTTATCCTAAGAAAATTCTTGTGCTTATAACACGCCTTCTTGATTCAAAGTTTTCAGAAAATTCTTACCACTTTCTACTTGGTGCTTGATTTGGTTACGCTTACAGGTTTCATCTAGTCCTTTCATACAGCACCAAAATGCACACTGTACCAATACACAGGTTAAGAATACTAGTAAAAGCAAGATCAATATTCCTACTAACAATTGCTTAAGCCAAGAAAAGTTGGGGAACCAAGAGGTCAGTTTGTTCCATAATTCTCAAACCCACGAGGTGTCAGCTTGAACTACCTTATGTAAGATCTTGGTCTTTTCCCAAATATTTTTGAGATCAGCCTCAATTCGTCCTGCCTCATTTACATACATACAGCAACTAATATTTATTAAAGTGCAAACTCCCCCCCTTGGGACACTAATAAAAGGTCTAGTGCCTAAAACGTTCTTATTGAGTTGTTCTAGTTGCTTGCCCAAAACTGTAATATGTTGTTGCAGCTATAGGTTTCCTGCTTGTGTTAGATCTTCTCCTTTGTATGGCATTTGGTAAGGCCTGCCATACAGTATCTCAAAGGGGCTTAGTTCTACCAGTACATACCGGTTTCTTGACAGATTTTAGCAATCTGTTTTTTTATCAAATGATTCATTTTTTTCACTCGGCCATTTGTGCGTAGTCTATACAGAGTGTGTTGGTGCCAGTCAATCCCCAGAACCACACCAAAGGCATATTTCGAATCTGTCCAAATGTTAATTCTTTTCCCTTTTGCCAGCTCAAGAGCTCTTACCAAGGCGATGATTTCAGCCTTTTGGGCTGATGTTTGTTATCGCATATCCTGTGGGGCAAAGTCCCTGGTGGACGAAGCTGCTGCCGTCTACATACCAACCCTCCGCATCTTCTAGGGGCGTTTCCTTTAAGTCTGGTCGGCTGAAGTATACCGCGTCCATGGTCTTGATGCAATAAACTCTGTTACTAAAGGAAGAGGCTGGGTTCACACTACTAATGCCAAAAAAAAAATAGTAAACTAATAGTCCATTCTACACATTCCTTTTCTTCTTCGGTCGCTATCAACGGGTCATCTATGTATTGCAACAGTGTCCCCTTTTTCTGAAGGGGTTTTCTAAGCTTCAAGATCACAGGCTAGTTGTTTCCCAAATACAGTGGGGCTGTTCTTGAACCCCTGTGGTAACATAGTCCAAGTAAGCTGACTTTTTCGTCCTCTATTAGGATTTTCCCATTCAAAGGCAAGGAGTTTCTGGCTTTCCGTTGCCACGGGCAGGCAGAAAAAGGCATCCTTTCAATCTAGTACCGTGAACCAAACTTGACTGTTTTCTAATTTTGTCAAAAAGTTATAGGGATTGGCTACTACAGGGTATACATCTTTTGTGGTCCTATTGATGTCCCTTAAATCCTGAACTATGCGATAGGTTCCATCTGCTTTCTAACTCGGCCTATATGGAGTGTTATATTCTGACTCGCATTCAGTAATAGTCCATATTTAAGAAAGTTATTGATTATTCCTTCCATTCCCCTTCTGTCTTCCACCTTTACTGGGTATTGCTTTTAGCATACCTTGGGAGCATTTTCCTTTTTTTTTTTTTTTTAATTTTTTTTTACAGGCACTACATTCTTTGCTCCCCCAGGTATTCCTGTAGCCCAAACTCCCAGATACATTTGGTTCATGATTACATCCATTCAGGGAGTCCTATCTAGAGCTTTCTCTGGAGTCACCAGGAATAGATTTCAGAGTTTAATATGTTACCTTTATTTCCATTTTCCCTTGTCCAAAAGAAATCTTTGCATCCAATTTTTCCAGCAAGTCCCTTCCTAATAAGGGCCTTGGCGAATTGGGCAAGTATAAAAATTGATGTATTCAACTCATTTTTCCCCAATTTAAATTTCAAGCACTGAAAAAAAAAAAAAATCAACAAAAAACACCTTTTCCTGTTGGCCAGTTGCTCCTATTACATTTACAGACTCAGCACTTTTCCAGAATCAATTTTTGGATTAACACAGAGAAAGAGGCTCCCGAACCAACAAAAAATCCAAGCCTCTCTCTTCGTTCTCTAGCTTCATTTCTCTAGCTTGTTAGTAATAGGCAATAAATCTTACTGTCTCCCTATGCTGAGTCTGTTTTGCCCGTCACAATAATTGTTGACCGATCTCCCTGTCCTTCTCTCAACCCTTGAGCCCTTTTTATTGTATTTCTCCCCCTTTCCCTTTGAGGAAGGGGAGTGAGGGAGTTGTTGTGGTGGAGCTTGGCCACCCACCCAAGTAAAACCACCACACCTCTAGTAACCTCTAAGAGCATTCTAGAAGTCTACCTGGAAAACCCAGCAGATGCTAGAGTGCACTGGGAGTGTTGTGAGGTCTCCAGGGGTCACAAGAGCACACCATGAGGCACTGGGATGCATGTCAGGTATGTTAAACAGCACTGGTGGGTGTGGGGGAGTGAACGAATGGCTGTATGGTGTTCAGATGCCTGCTGGGTTAACCACAAGATCCAGTCATGGCAGAAAGTCAGCCAGAGATCAAGAAGCTTTTGGACAACGCTGTCAGATATATGGTTTAATTTTTAGGTAGTCCTGTGTGAAGCCAGCTGTTAGACTTGACGATCAGTCCTTGTGAACCCCTTCCAACTCAGGATAGTTGATGATGATCTCCGTGAACTTGGCCCAGATCCCATGAGCTGACCTGATGAGTCACAAAGCTGTGCACACATCTCATGCTGCTAGGAGAAGAACTTCAGGTGAAATGAGTTTTCTTGAATGGAGTGTCTCTAGAGGCCAAGTATCCTGGCTCTGATGCGCTAGCTGTAGCCAGGGTTTTAGATACCACGGTAGGCAGGCCTGGTTGGGGGAACATAGCTAAACAAGGCGTGTGCCCTGTCAAGCTCCTTATCTGGAAAGTACAGGCGCATCTTGTCCAGGAGATGGCCTGGCCAGAAGTTATTGTCGCTTGACTTTTGATTCTTATTCTTCTCAAGAGGCCTAGAGAAAAAGAAAGAAAAAAAGAAAAGAAAGAAAAAGGTAAGAGAGAGTGGCATGTTTTATGGAAATAAAATTCTCGGCAACTTCACTGCTATTACCAGTAATGGCAAATGCGAGCCTGACAAGAACCAGCTACTAGGACTTCTGGAAATCCCTGCCTGTCCTTCTTATACATGACTGACATTGGAAATGCCAACTTGCGAAGCTATCTTAAGAGCTGATGCGTTGCCTGTCACTGTAGTATATAAACTCTCTGAGATGAACTGGGAAGATTGTGCTCTATTTTGCAAAGTGTTTTTTCTCCTCAAAAGCTTCTCCAGTCTTGCAAAGTTGGATTCTTTAGGACTGCCTTTCTTCCACGAGCTCAGCTGTGAGGCTGAGTCTTTCTATTCAATCGGATTTGGGAATCACTTTGACTAAAGAAGACGCTGCAAGTGCTATGACCAAGCTGGCAGTGGACATCCCAGTTTCATGGGTCAGGAAAGACCTTTGCACACTCATGAACTCCTTGGACAGTACGAGTCTGAAGACAGCAGGGACAAGGACAGCAAAAGAACTTGGACTCGTTTGGGAAGAAAAGCTTTTGTGGGTGACCTGAGATGGAAGAAAAATTAGGGCAAACTGCCTCTGTTCTCAGGGCTGACATTGTGTCTATGTCCAGAAAACATGCATCTCCAGATCCTACAGATAAATGTTGAGATGCAAAGAATGTTGCTCCGTAAAACAGATCTGCCACCTGCATCTGACTTTCCTCCTGCAACGTTTAGTAACGTTCTGAAGGGTCAGTTTTCTAGAGAAACAGAGGAACTGAGGTATAATGGGAGGAAAATAAGCACTGCCCTACTAGGAGCAGCTGGCTGCTGGCTGCACGCTTCTGCAGCGGGCTGCTTCTGCCCCTGACTGGGGAGCTTCTCCAGGCATCCACAGCTGGATTCTTTGGGATTGCCTTTCTTATGCAAGAAAAAACGTTCTCTGAGGGGATTTCCAAGAAGTGCTGGGTTGGCCTGACGAGGACCGTCTTAGGTGAGAAGTTCTGTCATCTCTGCAGATTGGAGTACAGAGAAACTGTTCGCCAGCACCACTGCAACCCCGCAAGTCAGCACAAACACAGCCGTGGCCGTGTAGCTGAGAAGAGATCTCGCTCTCTCTCTGCTATCGCTCGCTGCTCCCTTGCAGCATCCTAATGTTTCACTTCAGTACCTCAGTACCACCTCTGATGCAGTGGGAGCTGATGCACAGCAGGGCAGCAGGAAGGGACTGATCATAAGCCCTCTTTGAACCAACCTTTTTTCTGCCTCTTTGGCCTGTTTTCCTGATGCACTTTTTGACTTGGACATGCTCAGAGAAGATGTGGCGTCAGCATGTCCTGTGCTGTAGTATCCTCCAGGCTGCCTGATCTTCCTCACGTCTTCTCCTTCTTTGATGATCTTGTCTCCTGGGTGCAGCAGGCCTGTTGACAAAGCGCACAGAGAAGAGCAACGGTGTATGGACAGCCAATGCTGAATATATTTATCCAAGAAAACTCTGTTCTCCTGTTGCCCCAAGCCTGTCCCCGTGCTGTCTCTCCCCATCCGATCCAGGTCACCTCTGGGTTTGGTCAGTGATACTGACCAGGAGGGGACAGAAAAGACGTCCCCACTCTGGAAAGGAGGAAGACATGATGGCCCAGCAAGTACTGAGAGGACACGATGGCCCTGGCCAACTTCACATGGGGCCTCTTCCCGCATTCTCTGCCCTGGGCTCAGGAGCCCCATTTCAGCTCAGCCCTTGGCTCACGTTGCAGGTATAGCAGTGTCCAGCTCTGACACAGCTGTGCCACAGCTGTGCCTGGCCATGGACCTGCCGAACCTGACCATGGTCTGGCCTCCCTGCTTGACCTTGCACCTGCCCCATCACCATGAGCTTGCCTCATTAGCTGCACTTGTGTTTGGTCCTGGCTACCAGTCCAGGGGGACGTGGCCCTGGCTGCTCTGTAGCGCTCTTTGCTAGCTCAGCCCTGCTCTGGCCCTGCTGATGGTATCGCTGATCCTAACCAGCAGCATCTGCCGTGGCCCTCCAAGGGCTGCAAACATTCTCCATCAGCAGTGCCCCACCCTGAACATGCATCGTGCTTCTGGGTCTTGGGAAGAGGCATGAGCATGTCAGGCTTAGTACGTTCACATTAGTACGTTCCTTGCTCTTTGCTTTACCTCTTTGCAGCGCTTTGTCAGTGAGACAAATGTTACGCTCCTTGCACAGCTTGGAGCAATTCAGATAGCTCACAACGGCATTTCTGCGATACCGGTCAACCAGTGCTCCCATGTCACCCTCTGTAGTTGATGGCAGGCAGTGTTCATCAACAGGTGCATCCCCAGATCTCACCAGCCGACACTTTTCTTTCCATTCTATCGGGCTGTCTTTGATCTGCAAGTAAAGGAATGGTCCCCGTTAGCTTTCAGTGAGGCCCTGGAGTTGCTACATTCCCTTTGGAGAAACTACAGGCAGGGATCCATCTCAGAAGTGTGTGTAGATGGGACTCAGCACCCTGCGATGGGACCAAGCACTTATCCGGGAGTACCATTCCCTTCCAGTGCCAGGCCCGCAGGCGGGTGCTCCCTAGAGCACCAGGCAGAAGAGCAGCATACTGGACATAGGTGCCCCAGATGAAAAAAGTCTCCCAGCCACCATCTTTTTCTGATTGTGTCAGGTTGACTAGAGCTCAGATGACTCCATCGCCACACCTAAACGTCGCTTCAACTCCCATTTCTTGCCACTTCAGTTACCCAGAAAAGAGTGTTTACATCACCAAAGTGTTCAGAAGCCAAACCAGTTGTTTGAGACAGCTTGTAGCATCTCAGCTGTGAGGCACTATGTGGTCAAGGGACTACCTGACCTTCTACTCTGAGAAGTTAATATTCAGAACAATCTCCAACCTTGTCCTTTGCTGCCCACCCCACATTCGCAAGCACGTAGAGGTGCGCCTTTTTTCCTGCCACAGTACCTTCTCCAGCCGTCTCCTCTCTCTTGAGCGTTTTCCAATCTCTTCCATTTCATCACAGTTTAAATGTCGCCGGCCTGGCTCAATGTTGACTGGGGGCACTTCCAAGAGTGTTAGCTTTTCTTTGGGCTCGGTAGGAGAGCAAGGCTTCGTCCCCACAGCTTTGTCCCCAGCAGAAGGTGGAGAAGTGGCAGCTTTGCAAGCGTTTCTCCGGACCTGAGGCTGTACATCTACAGCAGTTTAAAAAGCAAACAAATGAAAAGCTCAGAGAAACCCTGTTAGACAGTAGCAGAAATAAAAAACAAGACTGATCAATGTTTATAAGGCAAAAAGCTCTGGCATTTTGTGCAGTCTGGAGCACCCAACAGATGACGGTCTTTGAATGGAAGCATCCTTTAGCTTTCAATCCAGGCATACGTATTACAGACTACTCCCATCTCCGCTTTGCCCCATTCTGTTTCACGCTCACAATACATGTTTAGTCTACAAAACAATTAGTACAACAACACAGCAGCAAAACGCCTCTTCTCTCCAAGATGTGAAACCTTCAGACAAAAATGACACGGGTACCATGGCAAGCCTTCAGGTTTGGGCTAGGTTTTAAAGAGTAGGACCTTTGAATCTGCATTATCCAGCTGCCCTCAACAGCTGGAGAAAGGGTCTGCTTCTGATCAGCCGGATGATCAACGCTAACCAATAAAATACAGTACAGGAGGTTAAACCTCAGGGTTCAGATTCCGAGTCAAACCGAAAAGACCGGATAAGCTGTCTCCCACAAACGGGCTGAGTATTGCACTTCCCCTGGATTCTTTAGCTTCTCCCCAGAGGTCTCCTTTCAGCAACCCCGTTGCAGGACAGTAGTGGCAAGGAGCCATATTCTGGACTCACTTTGGCATTCCCTAATGCCACCTGTGTACTTTTAGGGCATCTGTAAGGATATAGAGAGAGATTCCCAGCCCAGGGTTCTCCTCTCACCTTTGCTGGTCTCTTTGGGCTGTCCTTTCCTCATTTCCAGCCATTGCTTTTGACATTCCATCAGCTCTTCACTGCTTATATAATTCCCCCGTTTTGAAGAAGTCAAGAAGATGACCACATCCTCCAGTTCCTTGTCACTGATGGGAACTTTTGCCTGGCAACCAAAACAGAAGACGACAGTGTGATCAATAAAAAAACAAGGCTTGGCCCAGAGTAGGGGGGATGAGCTTTGCTGTTGTTTTAAATGCTTTTTCAGAAAAGGCACAGAGGCAACCTGTTGAGCTTTAAGCTTTACAGGAGTTTACCAAGCACTGAAAAATTTACCGGTCTTCTGCTGGCCTCTGCTGAGCTCTCAGTTTTCAGTGTGCCAAACTTCTCAGCCATCTGGGCGTCAAGAAGCTAATTTGGCTTGGAACAGAATACCAGAAAACACCTGAACTGCTAAACCCTAACAGACCTGGACATGCTCTTGACAGTTCTGTACCGCTGCAGCCTGTGGAAAGTGAGGCTCAGCATGAGCTCTGCTGTGCCAACAGGTACTAAAAGGCAGTGCAGCGGGCAGACATATGAAACTGGTCAAGGAAAGACCAAGTATCACCACGAGGAAACTTGATGCCACTTCAGGCCACGTTACTCAGCACCGACTGTCTTTAGAGACTATGAGGCAATGAGTTTCACTCCCTCCTGGGACTCAGTCTGGGTGACACCTCGCATCCCTGCAGCCTTCCCTTCCCTCTTCCCTTCAACATTTCACTGGCTGTGGGAGCCATCCTCTGAGAGTAACACAAGAGAAGTTGGAGCTTTTCCAGTTCTCTGGGTTGGCATGCAGCAAAACAAGGCAAAGTTGCAGCAGTTCCTTACTTTTCTCTTCCCTACATACCTCCTTGATGACTTTAATGAAGTCTGCTCTCATGATCTTTCTCTGTTCCATTCCAGCCTTTCTGAAGATGTCTACCATTGTCAACTTCTGTTGTTGTAGGAGGTTATGCAGTTTGAGAAGAGCTTGAGGGTATGGTGCACGAATAAGGGGAAGGCTACCCTTCTTCCGGGTCTGGCTCCTTGTTGGTGGTGAGCACTGAAAAGGAATTAGAAAATACCCTCAAATCACCGTTATCCAGAATCACTGTGCCAGCAGATGCAGAAGTGGCTGGGATAAAGCAGTGTCACGCTGCCGACGTATGAGCAGATGCTGAGGCCGTGGCACGGCCACAGGAGATGAAGTACAGTAATCCCAAGAGTGGCACAACACAAGGTATACTTACGTCTGGCCTGTCGGTCACGGCTGACTTGCTTTTAGCCCTCTGGTCTACTCCAGCTGCCATTATTCGTTTCCTGACTCTACTTTCCAGTCTGCTTAAGGTAGGTTTATGACTCAGCCATTTCTCAACATCTCCAAAGCTTTCCAGCTGAGATCGGAGTTGCTTCCTCTCCTGAATCCAAGCCTCCAGCTTTTGTAGATCATCTTTTGTATCACAGGTGATCTCTGGGGAGCTGAGGCTATCTTCTTCTTCCTGTAGCTGCTGAAAAACAGACAAATGACAGAAATCGGTGTCCTGAGTTGGTTTCAAACAGGGAGAGCCTGGTCTTGCCATACAGGGAGCAAAAACGAATGCGACATCTGGAGCATGGAGCAAACCTACTTGCTTTCCGTTTAAAGACAAACTTTGGATACAGTTTTCTCCAATGGTACAGTTTGAAACCCTGCTCCAAAACCACTTCTGGCTTGACATTAGTCAAACCATCAGCCGTATCCTCGCTGCTTGTGTTAGTACTTTAACAACAGATGAGCTTCTTACAAAACCTACTGTTGAGATCGCATTGGTATAATGGTTTTGGAGGGGACTTCCTGCTCTGAGGCTTTTCTGAGATAGAGATGGGAGGGGTGTCTGGGCCTGCCACCAATCCCAGGTGTATGAGAGCGCTGAGAAACAGCCATCGGGCAGTCACAGAACAGCATCAAGACACGTGCGTCCTGCCTCTTATCAAGGTGTTGGCTCCCTGCCCTGAAAGAGCAGCTGGAACAAAACGTCAGCTGTTACGCTCACGAAAAATGGTCTTAGTGCTCTTCATGTTAACTGAAGAGACCGGAAGTAACAGCTGCTCCTGGAGCTCTCCTGCAGCATGCTGCAGCTGGAGCTGCCTCAAGCCACTGGACTCAAGTTCCAGGGCAGGGAAAAGGTGTCCTCCTGTCAAGGGACAGAGAGTGTGCTTCTGCCCTCACTCTGCTAGACTGCTCTTGGTGTCCCCTGGCTTCTACCAGGAATTCCTTCCTCATGGCAATGTGCCAGCGGCAATAAAAGCAACAGCCACGTGCCCTGCTCTCTAGAGGTGGCAATATTGCTGGGACTCAGAGACCTTCACAACTCAGCTTCACCCCAGCCAGCAAAATGCTACTCTGTGGGATGCTTTACAGGGCCTCCCGTACCTGGGCCATCCACATCTCATCCCTTTGTCTCTCATCTTGCTCTTCCAGCTCTTCTGGAAATGTGACCCTTTTTGCTTCTCTGGTCTCTTCTTTCTCCTTGCTGGCCACGGATGCCTCCAGTTTCCCTCCAGCCTGCATCCCCAGTACAGAGCGTGCTTCCTAGAGGAACCCAGAAATGCAATAGCAGCAGTTATTCATCTGGTTTTTTTCTTTTTCATTTTATTTTTATTTTTAATACTGTTCTTCTCTCCCTCATCTTCTCTATTTTTCCCTGAAGGTTCGTCAGCAATTTTTTGCTCCCAGGTTCTTACAGACGCAACCAGAAAGCCATTCTGTTATGACCAATGAGCTAACTCATGAACGAGCTATTTTTCAAAATGGGCCACTGCTTTTTTTCTTTCTTTCTTTCTTTCTTTCTTTCTTTCTTTCTTTCTTTCTTTCTTTCTTTCTTTCTTTCTTTCTTTCTTTCTTTCTTTCTTTCTTTCTTTCTTTCTTTCTTTCTTTCTTTCTTTTTCTGAAGTAAACTATGCCCAAATAAAGTTTCTGGCATGCTCCATGAAACTATGGATGTGAACAGGGGATTGCTAAGATTCAGAGAAATGCACATCTTTGAAATACTCAGAACAGAAAAATGGACATACAGTAAAGGGATCTTTTCACAATAAACATCTAAGTATTTAGCGCGTACATCCTTTTCCTAAGATACCCCCACATGATCATCTACAATCAAAAGAGACACAAAAATTATCTTGGTCCATGTTACATACCTGTCCTGTGTGTCTATGATCTTCAGAAGTAAGCAATGGCAATTTAAGCCTCTTGCAGGGAGTTTCTTTGTGCTGCCTTCCTTCTGGGTCTGGACATTCAGGGAACAGTCTGAAAATAAACACCAGCATGAGTCAGGAAGTGAATCTGAGTGCAGGAAGAGTTTCTTTTCTCCACCCTCTCTCCAAACTGAGAGACCAGGCTCATGGAAATCTAAAGAACCATGCGCATGACTCGCAGCTGCTGGGATAATGATCAGCATTAATCACCAAGAAGACCTCAACACTGGAAGCAGTCAGGAGATAAAGGAAGACACATAAGAGAGTCACAAGACACCGCAACACAATTCCCACAAGCACCTGTGAGGCACTTCCCATCCAGCAAGGCAATGCTCTGCATAGTGACGTGTGTTGAGGCAGGGCACGCTTGGACAGGGCAGAGCATCCCCCCCCACTCAGGAGAATAGCTCATCTGCCGGCTGTCTACCTACAGCTAAACCGCCGTGGTCTGCACCAGGCAGAAAGCTCTTTCTAGAAAGTCTGTGGCGACCCAGACTGAATGCCCGCTCAAAAAGGCAGCAGTTCAGGTCTCTGGATGCAGGGAGTGCCTGAGCCTGTCGCTGCCATCAGAGGGTGGCAGAGACTCCGTGTGTGTGTGAGGTGTGAGCAGGTGGATGACCTGGTCAGCCTGGTGGCAGAGCTCAGGGAGGAGGTGGAGAGGCTAAGGGCTATCGGGGAGTGTGAGCAGGAGTTAGACTGGTGGAGCAACTCCCTGCCAGGCCTGAAAGAAAGGCACCGGGGTGAGACACCCCAGCAAGTGGTGGACCCCCTGCCCTGTCGCTGTCGGGCAGAGGGAGGGACCTAGGAGATGAAGAGGAATGGGAACGGGTCCCTGCTCGGTGTCGCAGGGAACCCCTCTCCCTACCAGCTTTGCCTTCCCAGGCGCACTTACACAACACGTTTGAGGCCTTGGAGCTTGAGAGACTAGTGGGGGAGGATGTGTTTGAAAGTCCACCCAGGAGGTTGCCTAGGGCGAGGAAGTTGACTCCACACCTCAGGACTGCCTCCACCAAGAAAGAAAGAAGGGTAATCGTTGTAGGCAACTCCCTTCTCAGGGGAACAGAGGGCCCTATATGTCGGCCTGACCCTACCCGTAGGGAAGTCTGCTGCCTCCCTGGGGCCCAGGTCAGGGACATTGCCAGAAACCTTCCCAACCTGGTTCGCCCCTCTGATTGCTATCCTCTATTGATAGTCCAGGCTGGCAGTGATGAAATTGCTGAGAGAAGCCTGGAGGCTATCCAAAGGGATTTCAGGGGACTGGGGCGGTTAGTAGATGGAGCGGGAGTACAGGTGGTGGTTTCCTCCATCCCTACAGTGCAAGGGAAGGGTACAGAGTGGGTACTCCCACATGCCCAGTGATAGGACGAGGGGGAATGGGCTAAAGTTGCGCCAGGGGAGGTTTTGTTGGATATTGGGACAAACATCTTTACGGAAAGGGTTGTCAGGCACTGCGTTGGGATGCCCAGGGAAGTGGTTGAGTCACCGTCCCTGGAGGTCTTCAAAAGACGTTTAGACGTAGAGCTTAGTGATATGGTTTAGTGGAGGACTTGTTAGTGTTAGGTCAGAGGTTGGACTAGGTGATCTTGGAGGTCTCTTCCAACCTCAATGATTCTGTCGTTCTGCGATTCAGTATAAGGGCCAGTTCTCTTCAATGTCTTTATCGATGATCTGGATGAGGGGATCGAGTGCACCCTCAATAAGTTTGCAGACGACATCAAGTCAGGTGCAACCAGCACCTGACTTCAGAGCAATCTGAGCAACCAGCTCTGACTTCAGAGCTGATCACACTTGCAGCAGCCCACTGGACTGAGACCTCCTGAGAAGTAGGATCCTATAAAGCATGCCACACAAGCACAAGAGCATGAGGCCACTCTAACAAATCCTTTACATCTCACCTGCCAGGAGGCTCTTTTGCCTTTGTTTTCTCCTCTGCTTCTTCCTTCACTTTAGCTGTGGCCAACGTGTTTGGAGAAAGTCTCCTTCGCAATCGCAGAAGTTGTAATGTATGAAGAGACGCTGTAAACACAAAAGGAGAAAACCTCTCAGGACATCAGGCACAGATCTGCTCTGCAATGTTATAAGCTAGTTGAGGTATCCCTGTGACTCCTTCTGAGACCTGTTTTCCAGAAGATTGCAAGCCCTTTCCTGACACCAGGTCCCATCTGACCTTTGATATCCACAGTGCTGCATTACTCCTTTTGGTGTGAGCTTTCTACTGCTGCAGCAAGTCCATCCCCTCTGAACAGTGGGGGTTTTGCGGGGAGACGCATTTTGGTGCCTAACAATCTCTTTTGGGGCAACAATTTCTTGGAGCGGCATAAATGGTTTTTATACACAGGCTTTCTATCCTGGTGCATTCAACTCAAGCACATTATATCTGTGATATTCACGAGGAATTAAGAATGAGGAGTTCCCAGCTTTAGAGGAGAACCAAAGTTTTGGCACAGCTTGGCAACCTTTGTGCACTGTTCTCTACACAATTTTTCTCTCATCAAATGACAACATGGTGATTCAAAGGGGTGTGCCCAACCCCTCAGTCTCCCACAACTCAAGACGGAGTTTGTTATTCACGGTGCTAGTGGACTTGCCAAACATTTACTCCCTCCTGCACAAACAAACCCATAAAATGGAAGAGAGGCACTCTTTGGCACGTAATGCAGGGGAAAAACATCCTTCAGCACTATCTTGTTCAAAATGTGTCCCTTGAGATTTACCAGGAGGGTAAACAGAGGCACAGAGGGTGCCTCTGCTATCCCAGGCATCTCACTGTAACCTGAGTGCCAAGCACCCCCCAGTGAGGACAACAGGGAAAGGCACAAACCTCCACCAGCAGTCAGTCATTAACATTACCTTGTTCATCAAGCATCTCTTCCTCTGCAAGATGCTCCCTAGCAAGCCGAGGTACCGCCTTAATCTCAAACCTGGAAATAGGAAGAAGGCAGCATTCTGTGAAAAGGGCTCCTTTGCCAGATTAATGTCAAGGTATCTGTGGGGAGTCCAACACATGCCCTAAACCATTCAAACTGAGCAGTGCTGGCCTCGGGAACAGCTCAGCTGCCCCTCGCTAGACAGAGGTTTGGGTTTTTATTTTGCCCCAGTGCTCCTGTGTCATCCTGACACAAGAAGGCATTTCAGAGTTCCTTTGATTGACACGAGTTTCACAAAAGACATGGAAACATCACAGACAGAGGACAAGCATAGATCTGGTCCTTGTTCCACCTGCTAAGAGATCCTGTCCGTGTTGCATTCAAAACAACAGAAATATTAGGATCTTACTTCTTTTAGATATTTTGGCAGTTTTAACCACATAAAAGAGAAGAAGCAGATGAAACATTAGGTGAGTTGCTTCAACGCCTCTGCAGAGCAAACCAGTTGCCTCTGACTGGAGTAACGGTAAAATGCAGAACACAGTCAGTAACTGAGGATGATGCATAAGTCCAAGCTAAGCAAAAGCAAGGATGAAATTAACTGCAAAACAGTAATTTGGAAGAGCACTACCGATCATGAGCTGAGCACACGTGAGTGTGCACAGAGAAGGGTTGCAGGAACAAATATACTCACTGAGGGAGCAGGTGGGCACGGCCAAAATGGCTTGGAAAGAGGGCAGTTTCTTTGTCCAGTCTGACCAACTTTTTCTGCAGCAGGGACAGAAACATCTGACATCAGTCCAAGGAAATGATCTCAACAGTCACAGAGGCCTTTCTATAGCTCCACGAATTCACTGCCTCTCAGCAAACTTCTTGACAAGCGCCTCAGCCAGTTAAAACACACTGCACAGCACATGATCTGCTAGGGTGAGGAACACTGCCAACCTTTTCACAAGGACCGTAGTTAACAGCCTCAGCCTGTGAACAAGTCAACGGAGCAAACACAAGGGAAGGCCCATCGTGAGCCCCGGCTTCCAGCTGCTGCTTTCAGTGGGGTCACTTGCTTTAACTATTCCTGAATGCAGCGCAAATGGGTCAGAGCTGGTTTTATCCCCAGAGTTCTTCATAGGAGTCAGAGGATTGCATTGGCAGTGTGGAGGAACACAGAGACCAGACCTTTTCTGCTGGGTCAGGAGAACCACACCAACGGCCTGCCTGCAGCCAAAAGGGCCTGGTGTCCTTGTGCCTCAGCCTCACACCCGCAGCGGGGGGGACATCATCAGCCTAGCCGTTGCTTTGGCTTTTTTCCTATTTATGGCGAGGCCCTTCCAGGGCTATCCTTTGCCCAGCAACGATACGACTGCACGCATTGCCAGCAGTCATACAGCAAATAAAAGAAGGAAAACAAAAAGCTTTCACTGCGATGGACTGTGCCTAGCTCCAGCGTCCTGGCAGCTCACAGCTGCCAGCAGGGCTCAGTGCCCCCAGCCTTTGATGGGGCTTCAAACCCTCTCTAAGTAGGACTGCAGAAACAATAAACTTACAGCGACCAGCTTCTCTACCACGTATGTGGACTTGTTGAGACTGTGTAAAAACTCTTCAGAAAATGTCATTTTCACTCTTTGCCCTCGGATAGCAAGAGTGCCAACATCCTTTAACGTGAAGTCCGTGTCTTCCCTATTTGTGAGGATGCGGTAGAAGTATTGCAAGGTCTCCTCCAAACAGCTCTGCACAGTTTCCTTGGTGTAGGGGACGTTCAAGCGTATATTCTCATAGCTCAGCACCACTATCTTCATATCATCTGGAAAAAATGAGGAACAATGCAACCTGCACTGCAGTTGAGCAGATTCAAACAAAGTGCCAGGAGCTTCCAGCTCAAACATGCTGCTGTAGCTGCCGTCGTCTAAGCCTGGTACGACTCCTTAAAGCAGCTGATGTATGCTCCCCCTCAAGATAAACTGAAATCACTCCATCAATGTACCAAGTGCACAGCTGTGACTCCTCAGCCCAACAACCTCAGCCGTCCGCGGAACGCAGGAGGAGGAGGCGAGAAGAATGCGGCTGGTTCCCATGCAAAGAGCCCAGGCTCAGTGCACTCCTGGTCTGGGGAGACCTGCCTCGCACTGAGACAGGCAAGCACAAGAACTCTTCCAGACAGTTCTGGACAGTCCCTGTGGCCTTCAAAACTGAGGACCAAATGTCTCTGCTTTTGGTACCAGAGCCCTTTACCCCGGGGCTGCCCGACGGAAGTTCCTATCCAGGAGAAGCTGGGAGCCATTGGAAAGAGAAGAACCACCCCAAATGAAGCACCAAGCTCTCAGTGCTGCGCAGGTCTCATCCATGGCACACTGTAGCCAAAGCAATGGCAGCAGTCGACAGAAATTACAGCAAATCTGGCCATTGATGGCTTTCTATGCCAGCCGTCTTTTCTGTCTCTCAGGGCCTTCCGATGGCATCTGAGCTGTCTATCAGCACTTCTAAACAGCAATCAGCACAACCCCTTAATAGATGTACACATGGGAAAACAAGACTTTAATTGGTATTCTTACCAGGAACACGTACACAACGGTGTTTCAGCTCACGAATCTGTCCAAGAGTCTTGGACAGCGAAAACACAGGTCTCCGAAATGTGAGCACCTGGCCGTTTTCAAAAGATAACCATTTTTTAATATGGAATGTCCCCAGTCCTGTTACAGTGACGGCCCGAGGCTGGTAAAGAAAAGAAGGGGAAGCATGTTTAAGTTGGAAAACAGAGTGAGGACTTGTGACATCTTGCAAGGGGGTGCCCTGTGCCCTGCCCACTCCTAATGCGGCATGGGGTAAGATGGGGGAGCTGGGAAAGCTCATGAGAGCTGAGTATGCCCACATACTCAGGGCATTTTCTCTCCCTTTCCTTTGCCCCTCAAGAAAATATGCGGTGAAGTAAAGCAGGTGGAGGAGGTCTAGCCCATCCTTCAGCTAGGTCCCTTCCAGCAACTGGGGATAACCCTGGAAGCATCCCCAGCTGTCTGTTTGCTCTCTCCACTCTGAGAGCGAAGAACAGAGAAGCCCCCAGCAAGTTCTGAACACATTTTCCTGCCGTTTTATATCTTCGATATAAATATGAATACTTGATTTTTTGTTTGGTTGGTTTTAATTATTATAATTATTTATAATAATATATAAATTTACGGAGAAACTGGTCTTTGGCACACTTGGGGCACATCTGTATGTGTCAGTGCGGCTCTGGGAAGAGCAATGGCACTTCCTGGCACAGGGCTGCCAGGACTTACTGAAGCCGTGGGGTGAGGGGAGGGGTAGGGTGCAGTCCCACCTTTGTCAGCATGAGCAATTGCTGAACCTGCTTGGACACACCACCCCAAATCGTGACGACATCTGGAAAGCAAGGGGACGACATGTCAAGCTCGAAGTCAGCAAGTCCATGGCCCATCAGCACATTTCTTAAAAGGCGTTTGCAGATGCAGGTATGATCTGACACAGCTCCCAGGATGAACCCATCTGTGACTCTGGCTGAATTTTTGACTGATATCAGTCTAACAGCCCTGCCACGCCCCAGGAAAGGTCTGCAGCTGCAGGAGCTATTAAAAGGGTTTTGGACAAGGGAATGCAGCCTGTAGGCATCTGAAATGGGAGGGCCTCTCTTAGCGCTAAGCCTTTTCTGAGAGCCATGAGGCACAGGAGGCTGCAGCAGGAAGGAGCCACAGGCAGGGAGGGGCTCAGCTCCTCCGTGAGAGGCCTTGTTGAAATGCTGAAAAGTCAGCAGATTTCCTCCTGACACGTGTATTTCTGGCAGTTTCTTGGGAGCCCATCAGGAACCTCAGCCCTCTTCCAACCGTGCACGCATCTTTCCGGTCAGAGCCAGATGTCCACGTGTGACCCACCAGCAAGCGGAACCCGGCCACAGGACTGCCACCACGGACAGGGCAGGAGGCCACACACACAGCACCCTTGAGGCCTCCCCCGCAGACAGGGAGCTCGCTTTCCACAATTTGTAGAGTTCATATTAGTCTGTAGCTACACTCATAAGAGGTCCCAAATGCCTTACCATTGACAGAAAGCTTCTTGAGAGTGGGAAACGTGACCTTGGTGCAGCCCTCAACCTCACTGCAGCGCTCAATGTTGGTGATTAGCGCTTCCAGGTTTGTCATGATCCTGCTTTGGGTCAGCACGTGAGGCTAGAGAGTGAAAGATCTGTGATTTTTCCTACTAGGAAACACTCTCTTTTTGATGTCCTCTGTGCTTCACCAAATAGCTCCTGCACCGTCCTACGCCTCCCTTTGTCCTCTGAGACTCTGAGCTACAGGAGAGACTTCTCGTGTCCTCCAGAGAAAACTGGATGCAAGAGCCTCCTTCAGCGCCCGAGCTCACTGAGGCACTGACAGAGAGGGCCTGGCGCGCTGTGGCATAAGGGGAGCTGCCATTGTGATGCGGAGGTGTCCCTTTGTGACCTGCGCTCAAGCCAGAGGGGTGCAGAGCCACTCCTTAACACAGCCCCTGTGGCCCAGCCAACTCGCTGGGCCCTGCAGCAGGAAGGGGGTTGCACGTTAGGGAACTGCTCCCCCACACACACACCCTCTCCTCACTCCCCAACGAGGCTGTGGGACAGGAAGAGCCTCTGAGATGTCACCAAAAGGAGGACACTGGGGAACACAGAACCACAGAAGGGTTAAGCTTGGACGGGACCTCTGGGTTCATCTGGTCCAAGCCCTGCTCAGGCAAGGCCACCGAGAGCCCCTTGCCGAGGACCACGTTCTGGTGGCTTTTCAGTATCTCCAAGGACAGAGGCCAGGCCCTTCAGCACCCTGGTGGCCTTCATGGGACTCTCCCCAGTAGGCCCCGGCCTCTCCCGTACTGGGGAGCTGTCCTGGTTTTGGCTACGATAGAGTTAATTTTCCTTCCTAGTAGCTGTTAATGTGCCGTGGTTTTGATTTAGGATAATAATCATGTTGATAACATGCTGATGTTTTAATTGTTGCAGAGCAGTGCTTGCACTAAGCCAAGGACTTTTCAGCTTCTCGCTCTGTCCTGCCAGCGGGCAGGCTGGGGTGCAGCAGGAGCTTGGAGGTGACAGAACCAGGACAGCTGACCTAAACTGGCCAAAGGGGTGTTCCATACCACATGATGTCTTGCTGAGCAAATAATAAGGGGTGGCTGGCTGGGGTGGGGGGACCACTGCTCAGGGAGGGGCGGGGCATCGGTCAGCGGGTGGTGAGCAACTGCATTGTGCATCTCTGGATGCTCTGGCTCTGGAGCATCCCCAAATGTGAATGGAGGGGTCCCGAGAGCATCTGGTGGCAAACAGAGGGCTCTGGCGCATCCCTAGAAGCAAACGGGGGCACCCAGAGTGTCACTGACAGGAAAGGGAACACTGGAACATCCTTTATCTTGTTCCCTGTCTCAAGTCCCCCCTTTTCTTTATCCTAAGAAAATTCTTGTGCTTATAACACGCCTTCTTGATTCAAAGTTTTCAGAAAATTCTTACCACTTTCTACTTGGTGCTTGATTTGGTTACGCTTACAGGTTTCATCTAGTCCTTTCATACAGCACCAAAATGCACACTGTACCAATACACAGGTTAAGAATACTAGTAAAAGCAAGATCAATATTCCTACTAACAATTGCTTAAGCCAAGAAAAGTTGGGGAACCAAGAGGTCAGTTTGTTCCATAATTCTCAAACCCACGAGGTGTCAGCTTGAACTACCTTATGTAAGATCTTGGTCTTTTCCCAAATATTTTTGAGATCAGCCTCAATTCGTCCTGCCTCATTTACATACATACAGCAACTAATATTTATTAAAGTGCAAACTCCCCCCCTTGGGACACTAATAAAAGGTCTAGTGCCTAAAACGTTCTTATTGAGTTGTTCTAGTTGCTTGCCCAAAACTGTAATATGTTGTTGCAGCTATAGGTTTCCTGCTTGTGTTAGATCTTCTCCTTTGTATGGCATTTGGTAAGGCCTGCCATACAGTATCTCAAAGGGGCTTAGTTCTACCAGTACATACCGGTTTCTTGACAGATTTTAGCAATCTGTTTTTTTATCAAATGATTCATTTTTTTCACTCGGCCATTTGTGCGTAGTCTATACAGAGTGTGTTGGTGCCAGTCAATCCCCAGAACCACACCAAAGGCATATTTCGAATCTGTCCAAATGTTAATTCTTTTCCCTTTTGCCAGCTCAAGAGCTCTTACCAAGGCGATGATTTCAGCCTTTTGGGCTGATGTTTGTTATCGCATATCCTGTGGGGCAAAGTCCCTGGTGGACGAAGCTGCTGCCGTCTACATACCAACCCTCCGCATCTTCTAGGGGCGTTTCCTTTAAGTCTGGTCGGCTGAAGTATACCGCGTCCATGGTCTTGATGCAATAAACTCTGTTACTAAAGGAAGAGGCTGGGTTCACACTACTAATGCCAAAAAAAAAATAGTAAACTAATAGTCCATTCTACACATTCCTTTTCTTCTTCGGTCGCTATCAACGGGTCATCTATGTATTGCAACAGTGTCCCCTTTTTCTGAAGGGGTTTTCTAAGCTTCAAGATCACAGGCTAGTTGTTTCCCAAATACAGTGGGGCTGTTCTTGAACCCCTGTGGTAACATAGTCCAAGTAAGCTGACTTTTTCGTCCTCTATTAGGATTTTCCCATTCAAAGGCAAGGAGTTTCTGGCTTTCCGTTGCCACGGGCAGGCAGAAAAAGGCATCCTTTCAATCTAGTACCGTGAACCAAACTTGACTGTTTTCTAATTTTGTCAAAAAGTTATAGGGATTGGCTACTACAGGGTATACATCTTTTGTGGTCCTATTGATGTCCCTTAAATCCTGAACTATGCGATAGGTTCCATCTGCTTTCTAACTCGGCCTATATGGAGTGTTATATTCTGACTCGCATTCAGTAATAGTCCATATTTAAGAAAGTTATTGATTATTCCTTCCATTCCCCTTCTGTCTTCCACCTTTACTGGGTATTGCTTTTAGCATACCTTGGGAGCATTTTCCTTTTTTTTTTTTTTTTAATTTTTTTTTACAGGCACTACATTCTTTGCTCCCCCAGGTATTCCTGTAGCCCAAACTCCCAGATACATTTGGTTCATGATTACATCCATTCAGGGAGTCCTATCTAGAGCTTTCTCTGGAGTCACCAGGAATAGATTTCAGAGTTTAATATGTTACCTTTATTTCCATTTTCCCTTGTCCAAAAGAAATCTTTGCATCCAATTTTTCCAGCAAGTCCCTTCCTAATAAGGGCCTTGGCGAATTGGGCAAGTATAAAAATTGATGTATTCAACTCATTTTTCCCCAATTTAAATTTCAAGCACTGAAAAAAAAAAAAACAAAAAACACCTCAACAAAAAACACCTTTTCCTGTTGGCCAGTTGCTCCTATTACATTTACAGACTCAGCACTTTTCCAGAATCAATTTTTGGATTAACACAGAGAAAGAGGCTCCCGTAACCAACAAAAAATCCAAGCCTCTCTCTTCGTTCTCTAGCTTCATTTCTCTAGCTTGTTAGTAATAGGCAATAAATCTTACTGTCTCCCTATGCTGAGTCTGTTTTGCCCGTCACAATAATTGTTGACCGATCTCCCTGTCCTTCTCTCAACCCTTGAGCCCTTTTTATTGTATTTCTCCCCCTTTCCCTTTGAGGAAGGGGAGTGAGGGAGTTGTTGTGGTGGAGCTTGGCCACCCACCCAAGTAAAACCACCACACCTCTAGTAACCTCTAAGAGCATTCTAGAAGTCTACCTGGAAAACCCAGCAGATGCTAGAGTGCACTGGGAGTGTTGTGAGGTCTCCAGGGGTCACAAGAGCACACCATGAGGCACTGGGATGCATGTCAGGTATGTTAAACAGCACTGGTGGGTGTGGGGGAGTGAACGAATGGCTGTATGGTGTTCAGATGCCTGCTGGGTTAACCACAAGATCCAGTCATGGCAGAAAGTCAGCCAGAGATCAAGAAGCTTTTGGACAACGCTGTCAGATATATGGTTTAATTTTTAGGTAGTCCTGTGTGAAGCCAGCTGTTAGACTTGACGATCAGTCCTTGTGAACCCCTTCCAACTCAGGATAGTTGATGATGATCTCCGTGAACTTGGCCCAGATCCCATGAGCTGACCTGATGAGTCACAAAGCTGTGCACACATCTCATGCTGCTAGGAGAAGAACTTCAGGTGAAATGAGTTTTCTTGAATGGAGTGTCTCTAGAGGCCAAGTATCCTGGCTCTGATGCGCTAGCTGTAGCCAGGGTTTTAGATACCACGGTAGGCAGGCCTGGTTGGGGGAACATAGCTAAACAAGGCGTGTGCCCTGTCAAGCTCCTTATCTGGAAAGTACAGGCGCATCTTGTCCAGGAGATGGCCTGGCCAGAAGTTATTGTCGCTTGACTTTTGATTCTTATTCTTCTCAAGAGGCCTAGAGAAAAAGAAAGAAAAAAAGAAAAGAAAGAAAAAGGTAAGAGAGAGTGGCATGTTTTATGGAAATAAAATTCTCGGCAACTTCACTGCTATTACCAGTAATGGCAAATGCGAGCCTGACAAGAACCAGCTACTAGGACTTCTGGAAATCCCTGCCTGTCCTTCTTATACATGACTGACATTGGAAATGCCAACTTGCGAAGCTATCTTAAGAGCTGATGCGTTGCCTGTCACTGTAGTATATAAACTCTCTGAGATGAACTGGGAAGATTGTGCTCTATTTTGCAAAGTGTTTTTTCTCCTCAAAAGCTTCTCCAGTCTTGCAAAGTTGGATTCTTTAGGACTGCCTTTCTTCCACGAGCTCAGCTGTGAGGCTGAGTCTTTCTATTCAATCGGATTTGGGAATCACTTTGACTAAAGAAGACGCTGCAAGTGCTATGACCAAGCTGGCAGTGGACATCCCAGTTTCATGGGTCAGGAAAGACCTTTGCACACTCATGAACTCCTTGGACAGTACGAGTCTGAAGACAGCAGGGACAAGGACAGCAAAAGAACTTGGACTCGTTTGGGAAGAAAAGCTTTTGTGGGTGACCTGAGATGGAAGAAAAATTAGGGCAAACTGCCTCTGTTCTCAGGGCTGACATTGTGTCTATGTCCAGAAAACATGCATCTCCAGATCCTACAGATAAATGTTGAGATGCAAAGAATGTTGCTCCGTAAAACAGATCTGCCACCTGCATCTGACTTTCCTCCTGCAACGTTTAGTAACGTTCTGAAGGGTCAGTTTTCTAGAGAAACAGAGGAACTGAGGTATAATGGGAGGAAAATAAGCACTGCCCTACTAGGAGCAGCTGGCTGCTGGCTGCACGCTTCTGCAGCGGGCTGCTTCTGCCCCTGACTGGGGAGCTTCTCCAGGCATCCACAGCTGGATTCTTTGGGATTGCCTTTCTTATGCAAGAAAAAACGTTCTCTGAGGGGATTTCCAAGAAGTGCTGGGTTGGCCTGACGAGGACCGTCTTAGGTGAGAAGTTCTGTCATCTCTGCAGATTGGAGTACAGAGAAACTGTTCGCCAGCACCACTGCAACCCCGCAAGTCAGCACAAACACAGCCGTGGCCGTGTAGCTGAGAAGAGATCTCGCTCTCTCTCTGCTATCGCTCGCTGCTCCCTTGCAGCATCCTAATGTTTCACTTCAGTACCTCAGTACCACCTCTGATGCAGTGGGAGCTGATGCACAGCAGGGCAGCAGGAAGGGACTGATCATAAGCCCTCTTTGAACCAACCTTTTTTCTGCCTCTTTGGCCTGTTTTCCTGATGCACTTTTTGACTTGGACATGCTCAGAGAAGATGTGGCGTCAGCATGTCCTGTGCTGTAGTATCCTCCAGGCTGCCTGATCTTCCTCACGTCTTCTCCTTCTTTGATGATCTTGTCTCCTGGGTGCAGCAGGCCTGTTGACAAAGCGCACAGAGAAGAGCAACGGTGTATGGACAGCCAATGCTGAATATATTTATCCAAGAAAACTCTGTTCTCCTGTTGCCCCAAGCCTGTCCCCGTGCTGTCTCTCCCCATCCGATCCAGGTCACCTCTGGGTTTGGTCAGTGATACTGACCAGGAGGGGAAAGAAAAGACGTCCCCACTCTGGAAAGGAGGAAGACATGATGGCCCAGCAAGTACTGAGAGGACACGATGGCCCTGGCCAACTTCACATGGGGCCTCTTCCCGCATTCTCTGCCCTGGGCTCAGGAGCCCCATTTCAGCTCAGCCCTTGGCTCACGTTGCAGGTATAGCAGTGTCCAGCTCTGACACAGCTGTGCCACAGCTGTGCCTGGCCATGGACCTGCCGAACCTGACCATGGTCTGGCCTCCCTGCTTGACCTTGCACCTGCCCCATCACCATGAGCTTGCCTCATTAGCTGCACTTGTGTTTGGTCCTGGCTACCAGTCCAGGGGGACGTGGCCCTGGCTGCTCTGTAGCGCTCTTTGCTAGCTCAGCCCTGCTCTGGCCCTGCTGATGGTATCGCTGATCCTAACCAGCAGCATCTGCCGTGGCCCTCCAAGGGCTGCAAACATTCTCCATCAGCAGTGCCCCACCCTGAACATGCATCGTGCTTCTGGGTCTTGGGAAGAGGCATGAGCATGTCAGGCTTAGTACGTTCACATTAGTACGTTCCTTGCTCTTTGCTTTACCTCTTTGCAGCGCTTTGTCAGTGAGACAAATGTTACGCTCCTTGCACAGCTTGGAGCAATTCAGATAGCTCACAACGGCATTTCTGCGATACCGGTCAACCAGTGCTCCCATGTCACCCTCTGTAGTTGATGGCAGGCAGTGTTCATCAACAGGTGCATCCCCAGATCTCACCAGCCGACACTTTTCTTTCCATTCTATCGGGCTGTCTTTGATCTGCAAGTAAAGGAATGGTCCCCGTTAGCTTTCAGTGAGGCCCTGGAGTTGCTACATTCCCTTTGGAGAAACTACAGGCAGGGATCCATCTCAGAAGTGTGTGTAGATGGGACTCAGCACCCTGCGATGGGACCAAGCACTTATCCGGGAGTACCATTCCCTTCCAGTGCCAGGCCCGCAGGCGGGTGCTCCCTAGAGCACCAGGCAGAAGAGCAGCATACTGGACATAGGTGCCCCAGATGAAAAAAGTCTCCCAGCCACCATCTTTTTCTGATTGTGTCAGGTTGACTAGAGCTCAGATGACTCCATCCCCACACCTAAACGTCGCTTCAACTCCCATTTCTTGCCACTTCAGTTACCCAGAAAAGAGTGTTTACATCACCAAAGTGTTCAGAAGCCAAACCAGTTGTTTGAGACAGCTTGTAGCATCTCAGCTGTGAGGCACTATGTGGTCAAGGGACTACCTGACCTTCTACTCTGAGAAGTTAATATTCAGAACAATCTCCAACCTTGTCCTTTGCTGCCCACCCCACATTCGCAAGCACGTAGAGGTGCGCCTTTTTTCCTGCCACAGTACCTTCTCCAGCCGTCTCCTCTCTCTTGAGCGTTTTCCAATCTCTTCCATTTCATCACAGTTTAAATGTCGCCGGCCTGGCTCAATGTTGACTGGGGGCACTTCCAAGAGTGTTAGCTTTTCTTTGGGCTCGGTAGGAGAGCAAGGCTTCGTCCCCACAGCTTTGTCCCCAGCAGAAGGTGGAGAAGTGGCAGCTTTGCAAGCGTTTCTCCGGACCTGAGGCTGTACATCTACAGCAGTTTAAAAAGCAAACAAATGAAAAGCTCAGAGAAACCCTGTTAGACAGTAGCAGAAATAAAAAACAAGACTGATCAATGTTTATAAGGCAAAAAGCTCTGGCATTTTGTGCAGTCTGGAGCACCCAACAGATGACGGTCTTTGAATGGAAGCATCCTTTAGCTTTCAATCCAGGCATACGTATTACAGACTACTCCCATCTCCGCTTTGCCCCATTCTGTTTCACGCTCACAATACATGTTTAGTCTACAAAACAATTAGTACAACAACACAGCAGCAAAACGCCTCTTCTCTCCAAGATGTGAAACCTTCAGACAAAAATGACACGGGTACCATGGCAAGCCTTCAGGTTTGGGCTAGGTTTTAAAGAGTAGGACCTTTGAATCTGCATTATCCAGCTGCCCTCAACAGCTGGAGAAAGGGTCTGCTTCTGATCAGCCGGATGATCAACGCTAACCAATAAAATACAGTACAGGAGGTTAAACCTCAGGGTTCAGATTCCGAGTCAAACCGAAAAGACCGGATAAGCTGTCTCCCACAAACGGGCTGAGTATTGCACTTCCCCTGGATTCTTTAGCTTCTCCCCAGAGGTCTCCTTTCAGCAACCCCGTTGCAGGACAGTAGTGGCAAGGAGCCATATTCTGGACTCACTTTGGCATTCCCTAATGCCACCTGTGTACTTTTAGGGCATCTGTAAGGATATAGAGAGAGATTCCCAGCCCAGGGTTCTCCTCTCACCTTTGCTGGTCTCTTTGGGCTGTCCTTTCCTCATTTCCAGCCATTGCTTTTGACATTCCATCAGCTCTTCACTGCTTATATAATTCCCCCGTTTTGAAGAAGTCAAGAAGATGACCACATCCTCCAGTTCCTTGTCACTGATGGGAACTTTTGCCTGGCAACCAAAACAGAAGACGACAGTGTGATCAATAAAAAAACAAGGCTTGGCCCAGAGTAGGGGGGATGAGCTTTGCTGTTGTTTTAAATGCTTTTTCAGAAAAGGCACAGAGGCAACCTGTTGAGCTTTAAGCTTTACAGGAGTTTACCAAGCACTGAAAAATTTACCGGTCTTCTGCTGGCCTCTGCTGAGCTCTCAGTTTTCAGTGTGCCAAACTTCTCAGCCATCTGGGCGTCAAGAAGCTAATTTGGCTTGGAACAGAATACCAGAAAACACCTGAACTGCTAAACCCTAACAGACCTGGACATGCTCTTGACAGTTCTGTACCGCTGCAGCCTGTGGAAAGTGAGGCTCAGCATGAGCTCTGCTGTGCCAACAGGTACTAAAAGGCAGTGCAGCGGGCAGACATATGAAACTGGTCAAGGAAAGACCAAGTATCACCACGAGGAAACTTGATGCCACTTCAGGCCACGTTACTCAGCACCGACTGTCTTTAGAGACTATGAGGCAATGAGTTTCACTCCCTCCTGGGACTCAGTCTGGGTGACACCTCGCATCCCTGCAGCCTTCCCTTCCCTCTTCCCTTCAACATTTCACTGGCTGTGGGAGCCATCCTCTGAGAGTAACACAAGAGAAGTTGGAGCTTTTCCAGTTCTCTGGGTTGGCATGCAGCAAAACAAGGCAAAGTTGCAGCAGTTCCTTACTTTTCTCTTCCCTACATACCTCCTTGATGACTTTAATGAAGTCTGCTCTCATGATCTTTCTCTGTTCCATTCCAGCCTTTCTGAAGATGTCTACCATTGTCAACTTCTGTTGTTGTAGGAGGTTATGCAGTTTGAGAAGAGCTTGAGGGTATGGTGCACGAATAAGGGGAAGGCTACCCTTCTTCCGGGTCTGGCTCCTTGTTGGTGGTGAGCACTGAAAAGGAATTAGAAAATACCCTCAAATCACCGTTATCCAGAATCACTGTGCCAGCAGATGCAGAAGTGGCTGGGATAAAGCAGTGTCACGCTGCCGACGTATGAGCAGATGCTGAGGCCGTGGCACGGCCACAGGAGATGAAGTACAGTAATCCCAAGAGTGGCACAACACAAGGTATACTTACGTCTGGCCTGTCGGTCACGGCTGACTTGCTTTTAGCCCTCTGGTCTACTCCAGCTGCCATTATTCGTTTCCTGACTCTACTTTCCAGTCTGCTTAAGGTAGGTTTATGACTCAGCCATTTCTCAACATCTCCAAAGCTTTCCAGCTGAGATCGGAGTTGCTTCCTCTCCTGAATCCAAGCCTCCAGCTTTTGTAGATCATCTTTTGTATCACAGGTGATCTCTGGGGAGCTGAGGCTATCTTCTTCTTCCTGTAGCTGCTGAAAAACAGACAAATGACAGAAATCGGTGTCCTGAGTTGGTTTCAAACAGGGAGAGCCTGGTCTTGCCATACAGGGAGCAAAAACGAATGCGACATCTGGAGCATGGAGCAAACCTACTTGCTTTCCGTTTAAAGACAAACTTTGGATACAGTTTTCTCCAATGGTACAGTTTGAAACCCTGCTCCAAAACCACTTCTGGCTTGACATTAGTCAAACCATCAGCCGTATCCTCGCTGCTTGTGTTAGTACTTTAACAACAGATGAGCTTCTTACAAAACCTACTGTTGAGATCGCATTGGTATAATGGTTTTGGAGGGGACTTCCTGCTCTGAGGCTTTTCTGAGATAGAGATGGGAGGGGTGTCTGGGCCTGCCACCAATCCCAGGTGTATGAGAGCGCTGAGAAACAGCCATCGGGCAGTCACAGAACAGCATCAAGACACGTGCGTCCTGCCTCTTATCAAGGTGTTGGCTCCCTGCCCTGAAAGAGCAGCTGGAACAAAACGTCAGCTGTTACGCTCACGAAAAATGGTCTTAGTGCTCTTCATGTTAACTGAAGAGACCGGAAGTAACAGCTGCTCCTGGAGCTCTCCTGCAGCATGCTGCAGCTGGAGCTGCCTCAAGCCACTGGACTCAAGTTCCAGGGCAGGGAAAAGGTGTCCTCCTGTCAAGGGACAGAGAGTGTGCTTCTGCCCTCACTCTGCTAGACTGCTCTTGGTGTCCCCTGGCTTCTACCAGGAATTCCTTCCTCATGGCAATGTGCCAGCGGCAATAAAAGCAACAGCCACGTGCCCTGCTCTCTAGAGGTGGCAATATTGCTGGGACTCAGAGACCTTCACAACTCAGCTTCACCCCAGCCAGCAAAATGCTACTCTGTGGGATGCTTTACAGGGCCTCCCGTACCTGGGCCATCCACATCTCATCCCTTTGTCTCTCATCTTGCTCTTCCAGCTCTTCTGGAAATGTGACCCTTTTTGCTTCTCTGGTCTCTTCTTTCTCCTTGCTGGCCACGGATGCCTCCAGTTTCCCTCCAGCCTGCATCCCCAGTACAGAGCGTGCTTCCTAGAGGAACCCAGAAATGCAATAGCAGCAGTTATTCATCTGGTTTTTTTCTTTTTCATTTTATTTTTATTTTTAATACTGTTCTTCTCTCCCTCATCTTCTCTATTTTTCCCTGAAGGTTCGTCAGCAATTTTTTGCTCCCAGGTTCTTACAGACGCAACCAGAAAGCCATTCTGTTATGACCAATGAGCTAACTCATGAACGAGCTATTTTTCAAAATGGGCCACTGCTTTTTTTCTTTCTTTCTTTCTTTCTTTCTTTCTTTCTTTCTTTCTTTCTTTCTTTCTTTCTTTCTTTCTTTCTTTCTTTCTTTCTTTCTTTCTTTCTTTCTTTCTTTCTTTCTTTCTTTCTTTCTTTCTTTCTTTCTTTCTTTTTTCTTTTTTTTTTTTTTTTTTCTGAAGTAAACTATGCCCAAATAAAGTTTCTGGCATGCTCCATGAAACTATGGATGTGAACAGGGGATTGCTAAGATTCAGAGAAATGCACATCTTTGAAATACTCAGAACAGAAAAATGGACATACAGTAAAGGGATCTTTTCACAATAAACATCTAAGTATTTAGCGCGTACATCCTTTTCCTAAGATACCCCCACATGATCATCTACAATCAAAAGAGACACAAAAATTATCTTGGTCCATGTTACATACCTGTCCTGTGTGTCTATGATCTTCAGAAGTAAGCAATGGCAATTTAAGCCTCTTGCAGGGAGTTTCTTTGTGCTGCCTTCCTTCTGGGTCTGGACATTCAGGGAACAGTCTGAAAATAAACACCAGCATGAGTCAGGAAGTGAATCTGAGTGCAGGAAGAGTTTCTTTTCTCCACCCTCTCTCCAAACTGAGAGACCAGGCTCATGGAAATCTAAAGAACCATGCGCATGACTCGCAGCTGCTGGGATAATGATCAGCATTAATCACCAAGAAGACCTCAACACTGGAAGCAGTCAGGAGATAAAGGAAGACACATAAGAGAGTCACAAGACACCGCAACACAATTCCCACAAGCACCTGTGAGGCACTTCCCATCCAGCAAGGCAATGCTCTGCATAGTGACGTGTGTTGAGGCAGGGCACGCTTGGACAGGGCAGAGCATCCCCCCCCACTCAGGAGAATAGCTCATCTGCCGGCTGTCTACCTACAGCTAAACCGCCGTGGTCTGCACCAGGCAGAAAGCTCTTTCTAGAAAGTCTGTGGCGACCCAGACTGAATGCCCGCTCAAAAAGGCAGCAGTTCAGGTCTCTGGATGCAGGGAGTGCCTGAGCCTGTCGCTGCCATCAGAGGGTGGCAGAGACTCCGTGTGTGTGTGAGGTGTGAGCAGGTGGATGACCTGGTCAGCCTGGTGGCAGAGCTCAGGGAGGAGGTGGAGAGGCTAAGGGCTATCGGGGAGTGTGAGCAGGAGTTAGACTGGTGGAGCAACTCCCTGCCAGGCCTGAAAGAAAGGCACCGGGGTGAGACACCCCAGCAAGTGGTGGACCCCCTGCCCTGTCGCTGTCGGGCAGAGGGAGGGACCTAGGAGATGAAGAGGAATGGGAACGGGTCCCTGCTCGGTGTCGCAGGGAACCCCTCTCCCTACCAGCTTTGCCTTCCCAGGCGCACTTACACAACACGTTTGAGGCCTTGGAGCTTGAGAGACTAGTGGGGGAGGATGTGTTTGAAAGTCCACCCAGGAGGTTGCCTAGGGCGAGGAAGTTGACTCCACACCTCAGGACTGCCTCCACCAAGAAAGAAAGAAGGGTAATCGTTGTAGGCAACTCCCTTCTCAGGGGAACAGAGGGCCCTATATGTCGGCCTGACCCTACCCGTAGGGAAGTCTGCTGCCTCCCTGGGGCCCAGGTCAGGGACATTGCCAGAAACCTTCCCAACCTGGTTCGCCCCTCTGATTACTATCCTCTATTGATAGTCCAGGCTGGCAGTGATGAAATTGCTGAGAGAAGCCTGGAGGCTATCCAAAGGGATTTCAGGGGACTGGGGCGGTTAGTAGATGGAGCGGGAGTACAGGTGGTGGTTTCCTCCATCCCTACAGTGCAAGGGAAGGGTACAGAGTGGGTACTCCCACATGCCCAGTGATAGGACGAGGGGGAATGGGCTAAAGTTGCGCCAGGGGAGGTTTTGTTGGATATTGGGACAAACATCTTTACGGAAAGGGTTGTCAGGCACTGCGTTGGGATGCCCAGGGAAGTGGTTGAGTCACCGTCCCTGGAGGTCTTCAAAAGACGTTTAGACGTAGAGCTTAGTGATATGGTTTAGTGGAGGACTTGTTAGTGTTAGGTCAGAGGTTGGACTAGGTGATCTTGGAGGTCTCTTCCAACCTCAATGATTCTGTCGTTCTGCGATTCAGTATAAGGGCCAGTTCTCTTCAATGTCTTTATCGATGATCTGGATGAGGGGATCGAGTGCACCCTCAATAAGTTTGCAGACGACATCAAGTCAGGTGCAACCAGCACCTGACTTCAGAGCAATCTGAGCAACCAGCTCTGACTTCAGAGCTGATCACACTTGCAGCAGCCCACTGGACTGAGACCTCCTGAGAAGTAGGATCCTATAAAGCATGCCACACAAGCACAAGAGCATGAGGCCACTCTAACAAATCCTTTACATCTCACCTGCCAGGAGGCTCTTTTGCCTTTGTTTTCTCCTCTGCTTCTTCCTTCACTTTAGCTGTGGCCAACGTGTTTGGAGAAAGTCTCCTTCGCAATCGCAGAAGTTGTAATGTATGAAGAGACGCTGTAAACACAAAAGGAGAAAACCTCTCAGGACATCAGGCACAGATCTGCTCTGCAATGTTATAAGCTAGTTGAGGTATCCCTGTGACTCCTTCTGAGACCTGTTTTCCAGAAGATTGCAAGCCCTTTCCTGACACCAGGTCCCATCTGACCTTTGATATCCACAGTGCTGCATTACTCCTTTTGGTGTGAGCTTTCTACTGCTGCAGCAAGTCCATCCCCTCTGAACAGTGGGGGTTTTGCGGGGAGACGCATTTTGGTGCCTAACAATCTCTTTTGGGGCAACAATTTCTTGGAGCGGCATAAATGGTTTTTATACACAGGCTTTCTATCCTGGTGCATTCAACTCAAGCACATTATATCTGTGATATTCACGAGGAATTAAGAATGAGGAGTTCCCAGCTTTAGAGGAGAACCAAAGTTTTGGCACAGCTTGGCAACCTTTGTGCACTGTTCTCTACACAATTTTTCTCTCATCAAATGACAACATGGTGATTCAAAGGGGTGTGCCCAACCCCTCAGTCTCCCACAACTCAAGACGGAGTTTGTTATTCACGGTGCTAGTGGACTTGCCAAACATTTACTCCCTCCTGCACAAACAAACCCATAAAATGGAAGAGAGGCACTCTTTGGCACGTAATGCAGGGGAAAAACATCCTTCAGCACTATCTTGTTCAAAATGTGTCCCTTGAGATTTACCAGGAGGGTAAACAGAGGCACAGAGGGTGCCTCTGCTATCCCAGGCATCTCACTGTAACCTGAGTGCCAAGCACCCCCCAGTGAGGACAACAGGGAAAGGCACAAACCTCCACCAGCAGTCAGTCATTAACATTACCTTGTTCATCAAGCATCTCTTCCTCTGCAAGATGCTCCCTAGCAAGCCGAGGTACCGCCTTAATCTCAAACCTGGAAATAGGAAGAAGGCAGCATTCTGTGAAAAGGGCTCCTTTGCCAGATTAATGTCAAGGTATCTGTGGGGAGTCCAACACATGCCCTAAACCATTCAAACTGAGCAGTGCTGGCCTCGGGAACAGCTCAGCTGCCCCTCGCTAGACAGAGGTTTGGGTTTTTATTTTGCCCCAGTGCTCCTGTGTCATCCTGACACAAGAAGGCATTTCAGAGTTCCTTTGATTGACACGAGTTTCACAAAAGACATGGAAACATCACAGACAGAGGACAAGCATAGATCTGGTCCTTGTTCCACCTGCTAAGAGATCCTGTCCGTGTTGCATTCAAAACAACAGAAATATTAGGATCTTACTTCTTTTAGATATTTTGGCAGTTTTAACCACATAAAAGAGAAGAAGCAGATGAAACATTAGGTGAGTTGCTTCAACGCCTCTGCAGAGCAAACCAGTTGCCTCTGACTGGAGTAACGGTAAAATGCAGAACACAGTCAGTAACTGAGGATGATGCATAAGTCCAAGCTAAGCAAAAGCAAGGATGAAATTAACTGCAAAACAGTAATTTGGAAGAGCACTACCGATCATGAGCTGAGCACACGTGAGTGTGCACAGAGAAGGGTTGCAGGAACAAATATACTCACTGAGGGAGCAGGTGGGCACGGCCAAAATGGCTTGGAAAGAGGGCAGTTTCTTTGTCCAGTCTGACCAACTTTTTCTGCAGCAGGGACAGAAACATCTGACATCAGTCCAAGGAAATGATCTCAACAGTCACAGAGGCCTTTCTATAGCTCCACGAATTCACTGCCTCTCAGCAAACTTCTTGACAAGCGCCTCAGCCAGTTAAAACACACTGCACAGCACATGATCTGCTAGGGTGAGGAACACTGCCAACCTTTTCACAAGGACCGTAGTTAACAGCCTCAGCCTGTGAACAAGTCAACGGAGCAAACACAAGGGAAGGCCCATCGTGAGCCCCGGCTTCCAGCTGCTGCTTTCAGTGGGGTCACTTGCTTTAACTATTCCTGAATGCAGCGCAAATGGGTCAGAGCTGGTTTTATCCCCAGAGTTCTTCATAGGAGTCAGAGGATTGCATTGGCAGCGTGGAGGAACACAGAGACCAGACCTTTTCTGCTGGGTCAGGAGAACCACACCAACGGCCTGCCTGCAGCCAAAAGGGCCTGGTGTCCTTGTGCCTCAGCCTCACACCCGCAGCGGGGGGGACATCATCAGCCTAGCCGTTGCTTTGGCTTTTTTCCTATTTATGGCGAGGCCCTTCCAGGGCTATCCTTTGCCCAGCAACGATACGACTGCACGCATTGCCAGCAGTCATACAGCAAATAAAAGAAGGAAAACAAAAAGCTTTCACTGCGATGGACTGTGCCTAGCTCCAGCGTCCTGGCAGCTCACAGCTGCCAGCAGGGCTCAGTGCCCCCAGCCTTTGATGGGGCTTCAAACCCTCTCTAAGTAGGACTGCAGAAACAATAAACTTACAGCGACCAGCTTCTCTACCACGTATGTGGACTTGTTGAGACTGTGTAAAAACTCTTCAGAAAATGTCATTTTCACTCTTTGCCCTCGGATAGCAAGAGTGCCAACATCCTTTAACGTGAAGTCCGTGTCTTCCCTATTTGTGAGGATGCGGTAGAAGTATTGCAAGGTCTCCTCCAAACAGCTCTGCACAGTTTCCTTGGTGTAGGGGACGTTCAAGCGTATATTCTCATAGCTCAGCACCACTATCTTCATATCATCTGGAAAAAATGAGGAACAATGCAACCTGCACTGCAGTTGAGCAGATTCAAACAAAGTGCCAGGAGCTTCCAGCTCAAACATGCTGCTGTAGCTGCCGTCGTCTAAGCCTGGTACGACTCCTTAAAGCAGCTGATGTATGCTCCCCCTCAAGATAAACTGAAATCACTCCATCAATGTACCAAGTGCACAGCTGTGACTCCTCAGCCCAACAACCTCAGCCGTCCGCGGAACGCAGGAGGAGGAGGCGAGAAGAATGCGGCTGGTTCCCATGCAAAGAGCCCAGGCTCAGTGCACTCCTGGTCTGGGGAGACCTGCCTCGCACTGAGACAGGCAAGCACAAGAACTCTTCCAGACAGTTCTGGACAGTCCCTGTGGCCTTCAAAACTGAGGACCAAATGTCTCTGCTTTTGGTACCAGAGCCCTTTACCCCGGGGCTGCCCGACGGAAGTTCCTATCCAGGAGAAGCTGGGAGCCATTGGAAAGAGAAGAACCACCCCAAATGAAGCACCAAGCTCTCAGTGCTGCGCAGGTCTCATCCATGGCACACTGTAGCCAAAGCAATGGCAGCAGTCGACAGAAATTACAGCAAATCTGGCCATTGATGGCTTTCTATGCCAGCCGTCTTTTCTGTCTCTCAGGGCCTTCCGATGGCATCTGAGCTGTCTATCAGCACTTCTAAACAGCAATCAGCACAACCCCTTAATAGATGTACACATGGGAAAACAAGACTTTAATTGGTATTCTTACCAGGAACACGTACACAACGGTGTTTCAGCTCACGAATCTGTCCAAGAGTCTTGGACAGCGAAAACACAGGTCTCCGAAATGTGAGCACCTGGCCGTTTTCAAAAGATAACCATTTTTTAATATGGAATGTCCCCAGTCCTGTTACAGTGACGGCCCGAGGCTGGTAAAGAAAAGAAGGGGAAGCATGTTTAAGTTGGAAAACAGAGTGAGGACTTGTGACATCTTGCAAGGGGGTGCCCTGTGCCCTGCCCACTCCTAATGCGGCATGGGGTAAGATGGGGGAGCTGGGAAAGCTCATGAGAGCTGAGTATGCCCACATACTCAGGGCATTTTCTCTCCCTTTCCTTTGCCCCTCAAGAAAATATGCGGTGAAGTAAAGCAGGTGGAGGAGGTCTAGCCCATCCTTCAGCTAGGTCCCTTCCAGCAACTGGGGATAACCCTGGAAGCATCCCCAGCTGTCTGTTTGCTCTCTCCACTCTGAGAGCGAAGAACAGAGAAGCCCCCAGCAAGTTCTGAACACATTTTCCTGCCGTTTTATATCTTCGATATAAATATGAATACTTGATTTTTTGTTTGGTTGGTTTTAATTATTATAATTATTTATAATAATATATAAATTTACGGAGAAACTGGTCTTTGGCACACTTGGGGCACATCTGTATGTGTCAGTGCGGCTCTGGGAAGAGCAATGGCACTTCCTGGCACAGGGCTGCCAGGACTTACTGAAGCCGTGGGGTGAGGGGAGGGGTAGGGTGCAGTCCCACCTTTGTCAGCATGAGCAATTGCTGAACCTGCTTGGACACACCACCCCAAATCGTGACGACATCTGGAAAGCAAGGGGACGACATGTCAAGCTCGAAGTCAGCAAGTCCATGGCCCATCAGCACATTTCTTAAAAGGCGTTTGCAGATGCAGGTATGATCTGACACAGCTCCCAGGATGAACCCATCTGTGACTCTGGCTGAATTTTTGACTGATATCAGTCTAACAGCCCTGCCACGCCCCAGGAAAGGTCTGCAGCTGCAGGAGCTATTAAAAGGGTTTTGGACAAGGGAATGCAGCCTGTAGGCATCTGAAATGGGAGGGCCTCTCTTAGCGCTAAGCCTTTTCTGAGAGCCATGAGGCACAGGAGGCTGCAGCAGGAAGGAGCCACAGGCAGGGAGGGGCTCAGCTCCTCCGTGAGAGGCCTTGTTGAAATGCTGAAAAGTCAGCAGATTTCCTCCTGACACGTGTATTTCTGGCAGTTTCTTGGGAGCCCATCAGGAACCTCAGCCCTCTTCCAACCGTGCACGCATCTTTCCGGTCAGAGCCAGATGTCCACGTGTGACCCACCAGCAAGCGGAACCCGGCCACAGGACTGCCACCACGGACAGGGCAGGAGGCCACACACACAGCACCCTTGAGGCCTCCCCCGCAGACAGGGAGCTCGCTTTCCACAATTTGTAGAGTTCATATTAGTCTGTAGCTACACTCATAAGAGGTCCCAAATGCCTTACCATTGACAGAAAGCTTCTTGAGAGTGGGAAACGTGACCTTGGTGCAGCCCTCAACCTCACTGCAGCGCTCAATGTTGGTGATTAGCGCTTCCAGGTTTGTCATGATCCTGCTTTGGGTCAGCACGTGAGGCTAGAGAGTGAAAGATCTGTGATTTTTCCTACTAGGAAACACTCTCTTTTTGATGTCCTCTGTGCTTCACCAAATAGCTCCTGCACCGTCCTACGCCTCCCTTTGTCCTCTGAGACTCTGAGCTACAGGAGAGACTTCTCGTGTCCTCCAGAGAAAACTGGATGCAAGAGCCTCCTTCAGCGCCCGAGCTCACTGAGGCACTGACAGAGAGGGCCTGGCGCGCTGTGGCATAAGGGGAGCTGCCATTGTGATGCGGAGGTGTCCCTTTGTGACCTGCGCTCAAGCCAGAGGGGTGCAGAGCCACTCCTTAACACAGCCCCTGTGGCCCAGCCAACTCGCTGGGCCCTGCAGCAGGAAGGGGGTTGCACGTTAGGGAACTGCTCCCCCACACACACACCCTCTCCTCACTCCCCAACGAGGCTGTGGGACAGGAAGAGCCTCTGAGATGTCACCAAAAGGAGGACACTGGGGAACACAGAACCACAGAAGGGTTAAGCTTGGACGGGACCTCTGGGTTCATCTGGTCCAAGCCCTGCTCAGGCAAGGCCACCGAGAGCCCCTTGCCGAGGACCACGTTCTGGTGGCTTTTCAGTATCTCCAAGGACAGAGGCCAGGCCCTTCAGCACCCTGGTGGCCTTCATGGGACTCTCCCCAGTAGGCCCCGGCCTCTCCCGTACTGGGGAGCTGTCCTGGTTTTGGCTACGATAGAGTTAATTTTCCTTCCTAGTAGCTGTTAATGTGCCGTGGTTTTGATTTAGGATAATAATCATGTTGATAACATGCTGATGTTTTAATTGTTGCAGAGCAGTGCTTGCACTAAGCCAAGGACTTTTCAGCTTCTCGCTCTGTCCTGCCAGCGGGCAGGCTGGGGTGCAGCAGGAGCTTGGAGGTGACAGAACCAGGACAGCTGACCTAAACTGGCCAAAGGGGTGTTCCATACCACATGATGTCTTGCTGAGCAAATAATAAGGGGTGGCTGGCTGGGGTGGGGGGACCACTGCTCAGGGAGGGGCGGGGCATCGGTCAGCGGGTGGTGAGCAACTGCATTGTGCATCTCTGGATGCTCTGGCTCTGGAGCATCCCCAAATGTGAATGGAGGGGTCCCGAGAGCATCTGGTGGCAAACAGAGGGCTCTGGCGCATCCCTAGAAGCAAACGGGGGCACCCAGAGTGTCACTGACAGGAAAGGGAACACTGGAACATCCTTTATCTTGTTCCCTGTCTCAAGTCCCCCCTTTTCTTTATCCTAAGAAAATTCTTGTGCTTATAACACGCCTTCTTGATTCAAAGTTTTCAGAAAATTCTTACCACTTTCTACTTGGTGCTTGATTTGGTTACGCTTACAGGTTTCATCTAGTCCTTTCATACAGCACCAAAATGCACACTGTACCAATACACAGGTTAAGAATACTAGTAAAAGCAAGATCAATATTCCTACTAACAATTGCTTAAGCCAAGAAAAGTTGGGGAACCAAGAGGTCAGTTTGTTCCATAATTCTCAAACCCACGAGGTGTCAGCTTGAACTACCTTATGTAAGATCTTGGTCTTTTCCCAAATATTTTTGAGATCAGCCTCAATTCGTCCTGCCTCATTTACATACATACAGCAACTAATATTTATTAAAGTGCAAACTCCCCCCCTTGGGACACTAATAAAAGGTCTAGTGCCTAAAACGTTCTTATTGAGTTGTTCTAGTTGCTTGCCCAAAACTGTAATATGTTGTTGCAGCTATAGGTTTCCTGCTTGTGTTAGATCTTCTCCTTTGTATGGCATTTGGTAAGGCCTGCCATACAGTATCTCAAAGGGGCTTAGTTCTACCAGTACATACCGGTTTCTTGACAGATTTTAGCTATCCGGTTTTTTATCAAATGATTCATTTTTTTCACTCGGCCATTTGTGCGTAGTCTATACAGAGTGTGTTGGTGCCAGTCAATCCCCAGAACTTTGCTGACTTGGTAGGTCAGTTCTGCAGTGAAGTGTGGTCCCTTGTCAAATGACATTACTGAGGGTACACCAAATCTCAGTGTCATTTCATTCAACAATACTTTGGACACTTCTCTGGCTTTGTTAGTTCTACATGGGAATGCTCCTGGCCATCTGGAAAAGGTGTCTGTTAGTACCAATAGGCATCTGAAGCCCCCTTTTCTTGGGAGTTCAAACAAATCAATTTGCCACTCTTTCCCAGAAACATTTCCCTTCCCTATTGTTCCTATCTGGGGTTTGATTCCTGTCTGTGGGCTACTCTTAAGACATATGACGCATTGTTTCAGTACCTGTCTGACGATGGTGTACAAGTTAGGTCCTATCCACTTTCTACTTAAAAACTGTTGTGATATTTCAGCTCCCCAGCATGCTTTATTGTGTTCTCCAATTACCATCCAGTATAATATGGCATCACAATTCTCCCATCATTTATTTGTGTTAAACCTGTAGGTAACGCTTTCCGATTACATCTTCAATGAATTGCGTATCGATCTTAGAATACTCTACTTCATTTTCTAAGGCTTTTGTTAATGCCTGGTAGTAGTGCCAAAATTTGACTCTCAGATGCCCGTTCTGCTGCCCCTTTGGCTTCTGCGCCAGCCAATCTATTTCCTCGTCCAATATCAGTATCCCCTGTTTAATGTCCTTTACAGTGCATAATGGCAACTTTAATAGGCAGGTATACCACCTGGAGTAACTTCAGTATGTCTTCTGCATGTTTAATTGAGGATGATAAGAGTCCTCTCTCCTTCCAAATTGCCCCGTGTGCATGCACCACACCAAAGGCATATTTCGAATCTGTCCAAATGTTAATTCTTTTCCCTTTTGCCAGCTCAAGAGCTCTTACCAAGGCGATGATTTCAGCCTTTTGGGCTGATGTTTGTTATCGCATATCCTGTGGGGCAAAGTCCCTGGTGGACGAAGCTGCTGCCGTCTACATACCAACCCTCCGCATCTTCTAGGGGCGTTTCCTTTAAGTCTGGTCGGCTGAAGTATACCGCGTCCATGGTCTTGATGCAATAAACTCTGTTACTAAAGGAAGAGGCTGGGTTCACACTACTAATGCCAAAAAAAAAATAGTAAACTAATAGTCCATTCTACACATTCCTTTTCTTCTTCGGTCGCTATCAACGGGTCATCTATGTATTGCAACAGTGTCCCCTTTTTCTGAAGGGGTTTTCTAAGCTTCAAGATCACAGGCTAGTTGTTTCCCAAATACAGTGGGGCTGTTCTTGAACCCCTGTGGTAACATAGTCCAAGTAAGCTGACTTTTTCGTCCTCTATTAGGATTTTCCCATTCAAAGGCAAGGAGTTTCTGGCTTTCCGTTGCCACGGGCAGGCAGAAAAAGGCATCCTTTCAATCTAGTACCGTGAACCAAACTTGACTGTTTTCTAATTTTGTCAAAAAGTTATAGGGATTGGCTACTACAGGGTATACATCTTTTGTGGTCCTATTGATGTCCCTTAAATCCTGAACTATGCGATAGGTTCCATCTGCTTTCTAACTCGGCCTATATGGAGTGTTATATTCTGACTCGCATTCAGTAATAGTCCATATTTAAGAAAGTTATTGATTATTCCTTCCATTCCCCTTCTGTCTTCCACCTTTACTGGGTATTGCTTTTAGCATACCTTGGGAGCATTTTCCTTTTTTTTTTTTTTTTTAATTTTTTTTTTACAGGCACTACATTCTTTGCTCCCCCAGGTATTCCTGTAGCCCAAACTCCCAGATACATTTGGTTCATGATTACATCCATTCAGGGAGTCCTATCTAGAGCTTTCTCTGGAGTCACCAGGAATAGATTTCAGAGTTTAATATGTTACCTTTATTTCCATTTTCCCTTGTCCAAAAGAAATCTTTGCATCCAACTGGGGACTACTGGGGAAACATGGCGCACTGGGGACGCTGGTGCAGATCCCGGCCCGCCCATCTTCGCCTGCCTGGTGCCGCCCTCCCCCCGCCCCTGTGCCCCGTGCCGGGCTCGCTCCGCCCGCTGAGCCCCCGGCCGCGAGGGGGGGAGGGGCCGGAGGGGAGGCAGCGAGTGCGTCACCGCTGTTGCCATGGCAACGGGCGGAAGGGGCCTCGCGGGCTCGCTGGGAGGCCGGAAATGACGCTGCGGCTCGCGCGGAGGCGGTGGAGCCGGGCCGGAGCCATGTCGGCGGGAGGTGCCGGGCAGCGCGACGCTGGGGCCGCCGGCGGGTGAGGTTGGGGCCGCCGGGGCGGGGCCCGGGGCGGGCGGCCCGCGGGCCGGGGCTTCGGCGCGGCGGCTGCCAGGCGCGGCGGCTCGGCCGCTGGAGCTCCGGGGAGGCCGCGGCCGGCGGGGACTGAGGGCTCTCCGTTTTGCAGGCGTCGCAGCAAGTGGGACCAGCCCGGCCCGGCCCCCGCCTTCCTCCTCCCCGGCACGGCCCCGCTGCCCGGGCGCCCCTTTCCTGGCGGCGGGGATGGCGGGCCCGCTGCGGCCGGTTCCGAGAGCTCCGCGGCTCCATCCGGGGCGCTGGATGCGGCCGCCGCCGTGGCGGCGAAAATCAACGCGATGTTAATGGCCAAAGGGAAGCTGAAGCCGGCGCCCAGCACGGCGGACAAGGTGGGTGAGCGGGGTTGGCGACAGGAGCCGCTGGGACCCCCTGGGCCGGCCGGAGAGCGAGGGCAGGTGTCACGTCCCTTATTTGCAGCCCCACGGGTGGTATTTTTCGAAATGTCCGTCAACAAGCCAGAGAACGGATGGGGGTTTCGTTCTTGGAGTAGGGTGTAACAAAAACAACTGGAAAAGTTTTCTTGGTGTTCGCAGAAGAATGGAAAACTGCCATAGCTGTAAGTCCTCCTCCACAAGTCTTAACCAAAGTGATTCTTGGTAAGAAGATAAATACTTCTGACGTATCTTTTAAATAGTACAGCTGTCTTGTGTATAAAACAATTTAAAACATGGAAACCAAATTACTGTCGTGGTTAGACAAGCTATCAGTAGGAGCATATGTCCATGTTCTAAATAAAGAAAGTGTAACTTAAAGCTGCTTTTTCAGTTCTACCAACGGGAACAATCCTGCTTTTCTGCATGTTATTAGGCTACATTAGAGCTGAATTTAAAAGACTACTTCAAGTTTCCTTCCTAGTTGGTTGAAATATGAGGTTAACAAGAAGAGTATGATTTCACAGTGTATCTTATCTTTTCTTGACATCCGTAGTGTTGGTGAGACTGCCAGTTATTTTTTAAGGGTTGCCTTATGAAGTGATATCAAAATGAATACTTGTTTTGTCATGGAATCGTTTGTAGATAATGAGAGAGAGAGTGGCAAATGTGCCCTGCTGTGTAGTCACCACAAATGGTTCGCTGTTGGTCGTGTATCTGAAATGACGATTACACCCCTTTTAACACGTAAGGTTTAGTGGCAAGTAAGCCCCTGGGAGCGGAGGCACAGGCGCTGTTCTCTTCTCTCTGGTGACAGCAACGGGACACGAGGGAATGGCATGGAGCTGTGACAGAGGTTTGGGTCGGATGTCAGGAGATGGTTCTTCACTGAGAGGCTGGGCACTGGAACAGGCTCCTCAGGGACATGGTCATGGCACTGAGGCTGCTGGAGTTCAAGAAGCGTTTGAACACTGCTCTCAGACTGATGATCTGATTTTTGGGTCGTCCTGTGTGGAACCAAGAGTGTGTTCCTTGTGTGTCCCTTCTAATATTTCAGTAACTAATTATTAAAATAACTAATTATTAAAACGTCCTGAGAATATAACTAATAATGTTTTTTATTTGAGGTTGAGGTTGTGCAGAAGTGAATTAGTAAGTAGTAGGTAGGTATAATGTACTTTCTGTTAATATTTGTGAAGCTTTTGGGTCCAACAGCTAAAGGGGGAGAATGTAAAAGGTATTCACCTCCCTAGATTGCTAGGGTCGATGTGTATGTTACGTGGTTTTTCTCAGCTTTCCAACCACTGGTCTGTTGCAATGGTTGTCTTTGAAGCTGCAGGCTCTGGGAAAAGGTCCGGCTACAAGTAAAAGCAAAGATGACCTTGTGGTGGCAGAGGTAGAAATCAATGACGTGCCCCTCACATGCAGAAACCTGCTGACAAGAGGACAGACTCAGGATGAGGTATGTTCAGGAGCTCCTGCTGATTTGTTAGGCTTGGCAGCTCAATGGTTGTACCTTTTTTGTATGGTTAAAAAACCTTGCAATAAACTATGTTCAGTGGTTGTTTTCTGTTTTTTACAAAACTTACTGTGTTTTCTAAGACACTTCTTGAGTAGTTTATTGGTTTGTTCAATAAGGTGTTGTATCACGAGGTAAGGTAGCATAGCCAGTATCCTTTAGCAGGCACCAGTTGTTCTCTTAGCACTTCAGTAATGATTTCTGTTCTCTTTATACAACAGCTTAGCTTAAACCACTTTAATGTTTGTATGTTTTATTATTGGTAAACTTGTCGCTTTTTTACTTGCTTGTAGATAAGTCGACTGAGTGGAGCAGCTGTCTCTACTCGAGGGAGATTCATGACTGCAGAAGAGAAAGCAAAAGTGGGACCTGGGTTTGTATTTTTCTGCCCCATTTTTTTGTAATTGGCTGGTTAATAATGAGGTTTTCTTGTTTTTCATGAGCAGCGTCATGTTTGTGTGACAGTAAATTGACCATTGAATATTTCAAATGTGTTTATCGTTATGATAATGCTGACTGCATAGCTGCTTTCCTTCCTGCTTAGAACTGATAAGGTGAAATAAAAAACAAACATGACAGATCAGAGTGTGCTGAAGTTCTTCTGTTTGAACCCTATCCTAGATTTCTTGAGCACTTTGTCAAGAATGGGACCCTTCCAATTCTGAAGCGAGCTAATATTTCGTAGACTTGGTGCTTTTAATTGTCCTTTCATGTGGACAAGCAAGTTAGAGTTTTCAATAGAATAACTTTTATAAGTTGTCATGTAATTAACTTCTGAATCTTTGTAGTTTCTAGCGCAAAGTTTTGCTTACTGAGTGCTGTGATATTAAATTTGAATGGATTATTTTTCTATTTCATGTCTTTTGCAAGATTTTGAGGAAGAATTCATATAGCCAGATGACTGTAATAGAATTAGATTGAATCCATTACTGTATGTGCTCTGTGGATTTAATAGAGTGTTTGACATTTCCTTCCTAGAGATCGTCCTTTGTATCTTCATGTCCAGGGTCAGACAAGGGAATTGGTTGACAGTAAGTGTGCAAAGCATTCTGTTTTTATCTAATTATTTGCAATATGTTAAGACAGTCTTAATTAGTCTAGTACTAATAGGTTTTGTTATGACTGGTACGGATTTGTGCCATAAATAATGTCAGTGCTAATCATTGATATTAGTTTTGAGCAGAGACTTTATCTAAAGTACTGTGTCCTGTAAGTCATGGAACTAAAACCTTTGATTTACTACGAGAAAGCGCAGTATGTGCTTTGATCACTGCAACTAGTGTTGCCTTCAAAATTAATTTCTGTAGATGGATGGTGTGTGTGCGTGTGGCAGGCAGGGGATGTGGTTTTGTTTTTTAAACTCAGTTGCCTGAATTTCTTTTTTCTATACTCAGGCATGAAGGGAATCACTTATGTGTTGACGTGTTGAATCTAGTCTGCTGTAGTTACCAAGAAGATCAGTGTTTGGGTGGCTATCCCACTAGTATAAATTCTTCTTGTGAAGAGAACTAAGATCTCTTAGTAATTTCCCTCTACTGAAATACAAATATATTTCATATTCTGTCAAATAGGAGCTGTTAACCGTATTAAAGAGATTATTACTAACGGAGTAGTGAAAGCTGCCACAGGTTCTAGTCCAACATTCAATGGAGCTACAGTTACTGTCTACCACCAGCCGGCCCCCATTACTCAGTTGTCTCCAGCAGTTGGTCAAAAACCTCCGTTCCAGTCAGGGGTGGGTAATTAATTTCTGTGTCTTTCATTAAATGTCATTGATTACAAAATTTGCCTATTGCAAAGTATAAATGTTGTGTCATTTACTGAGGGGAAAAAAAAAAAACAAACTTACATGTTGTGAAATCTGGAGGACTAATCAGACTGAGTCTGAAGAGTGAGACTCAGGTGACAGTAATCTCCTAGAAGAAAAGGGATGGAGAGAGCAGTCCTACTTAAAGAAAAGCAAAGGGCCTACTGTGCCATCCAACATGAACTGTGCTGACTCACAGAAATAAGTTTTTTTGGTCTCCAGTGAAATGAACTAAGAATCCAGTGAAATGAACTTAGAATCCTAATTCTAAGAGTGAAATAATAAGTCTTTACTGTTGCATTTACAGATGCATTATGTTCAGGACAAATTATTTGTTGGTCTGGAACATGCTGTACCTACATTTAATGTGAAGGAGAAGGTGGAAGGGCCTGGTTGCTCCTACTTGCAGCATATTCAAATTGAAACAGGTGCCAAAGTCTTTCTTCGCGGGAAAGGCTCAGGTTGCATAGAACCAGCATCAGGCAGAGAAGCCTTTGAACCCATGTACATCTACATCAGGTACGAGGAGGCTTTTAAAAATAGAATAATAAAAAATCCCAGTGACCACTTATGAATGTAGCTTAATTTTTTATTGTTGTGGGGAGTTCTTAGTCTCAAAATCTTTAAGAAGATGACTTTAAGAATTATGTCTTAATTCTGTCCGATTAATGCAAATGAGACAGGTTTTATACTTCTATTTTAATAGAGCTATCTATGAAGTGGTAAAGATAGAGGAAGAAGGATCGTGCATAGCTTTTAACTATAATGTACTACTTTTACTGGGAAGACAGTAAAGCTATGTTCTTCTTGTGCTTGGGTTGTGATGTTGAGCTTTAAGAGCTCAACAAAATGCATTGAGCAACAAGTCATTTCTCTTTGCATGTTTCTTTCAGTGTTTAGAGTACCCTGAATTTTCATCTAGAAAATAAATGTTCTTCACTGTTGTTCACAATTGTGCTAAAGTAGCTGCAGAGCAACTAGAGTCCTGTTGTGGTGACTGATGGCTCTTTAAAGGGATAAGATTTGACAGTAGGTTGCTGATGGAAGAACCAGCTCCCAAATTTGGTGGTAATGTTTGTGCTTATGAGACTTTTTTGTATATGTTTTCAGTCACCCAAAGCCAGAAGGTTTGGCAGCTGCTAAAAAGCTGTGTGAGAATCTGTTGCAAACTGTGAGTAGCTTTTACAAATATGGGATTTCAGATCCTGTCATAACTTTAGCATGTGCCTGGCTAACAAAGATTTTACTTTATGCTCTCAGCAAAACAGTATATTCTGATTTGCCATTAGTTTTTTCCTCAGAGTGTGTGGAATTTTGACTGTGTACATAAAAAAGCAGGATTCTTTTGTTTGATTCCTGTAGCTTACCTTGTCTTAGCTTTAAATGTTGTCCAGAGGCACACAGCCTGCTTTCTTTCCTAGGGATATTGTTGTCCTTGGCACCAAATGAGTTTTTAGAAAATTTCACAGTGTACACATATAACAAAACCTAAAAAAATTATTTGTATGAATGCACCACCCCAAAATAAAGTAAAATCCTGTCAGACAGTCTTCCTGTTTGGAGCCTGTACTCAAGTATCAATACTAAGTCTCTCTTCAAAAAATGCTTTAGATGCTTTGACTTAAGTATTTTGCATCTACTGAATTCATTTGCCATAGTACATTTCCTGTGAAAGGGTATCCTGTGTTTTACATGAATTTGTCACAGAGACCAGCAGTTTCTCACCAGTAGTGGTTTGTTCTGCAGGATTTTGCTGGTTTTTGGTCTGTGGGTTCTCGATTTTCTGTTTTTGTGTTTGGATTTTTGTTATGGCTTTGAGTATAGTGTGTTCTGTAATCAAAGTCCACTTACAGTTTTATGGTGATACATAGTTAAATGCCCTTTGCCTTCAGGAGAGTAATAAAGGAAATAGATGCTTATTTTCTAATCTTTGACATCCTTTGTAGGTTCATGCTGAATACTCTCGATTTGTGAATCAAATAACCACTGCAGTACCTTTAGCAGGTAAATGTTACGAAGTCTTTAGAGCTGCGTTCTATGGAGCTGTACTTACAGCTAAGTTTTGTAGAATTTCTTTACCTGTGGAAGTCTTGTGTGTTAACTTCTTTAATTCAGAAGCAGTCCAGCTTTTTATACTTGGTAACTGAATTCACTGTTTGTGTGACTGCGAGCTGAATTGAAGATGACCCTTTTGTTCCTTCTTCCATCTCTCTCCAGGCTTCGCGCAGCCTGCTGCTATAAATAGCGTACCTTCTCAGCCATCATATTACCCTTCCAATGGATATCAGTCTGGTTATCCTGTCGTTCCCCCTCCTCAGCAACCAGTTCAGCCACCGTATGGTGTACCAGGCATAGTACCACCTGCTGTGCCATTGGCACCAGGAGTCTTAACAACACTACCTACAGGAGTTCCGCCTGTGCCGACACAATACCCAATATCTCAAGTACAGCCTCCAGCCAGCACTGGCCAGGTACTGCCACAGATGAACTGTTTGCCTTACAGCTGTCAACTTCCTGAGCTGTTTCTTGCTAACAATAAAATACTTACAATAAAGTACTTACAGATAGAGAATTCTTCTTTATGGTATGCATAGGCAATTTCTACGGTTATTGCTTTGATGCTTCTGTCTAAGCAATGACGTTTTTGGTATGGCTGTTTTATACTGCAGTTTTCATACTGTAACCACCTGTTAGCATAAAGGGTGTCTGCAGGGATAGGTCACTTATGAAAAGCATTACCACAGGCTATATAGGTACAGTGAGTTGCAGATAATGATTACTTTGAGGTGGGAGCATTCCATAAATCAAATGTTTGTTGTGAATTTAAATTGTAAATTTCCTTTTTGGCTCTCAAGTTCTGCAAAGAAAAACTAGTTGTGTTTTCTGATCCTATGCATGAAACTGTACATTGGGTTTATACTTCATACACATGTATTGTCAAATTATCTTTTTTTTTCCCCAACTTCTACATGCCAGAGTCCACTGAGTGCTCCTTTTCTTCCTGCTGCCCCAGTAAAAACAACTTTGCCAACTGGTACACAGCCACAAGTCCAACCCCATCCCCAAGGTCAAAAGAGGCGCTTCACTGAGGAACTACCAGATGAGAGAGAGTCAGGACTGCTGGGATATCAGGTGGAATAAAATCAGCAATTCTACTTAATTCAACAAAATAGAACTTGGCTAGAGAGGGATTGTTATTAGCACAGTTTATTTAGGACCAGACAGGCAGGACCTTTGGCAGACAGTAATTGTTACGACACATTGAGACCATGCTACAGTTTCTTTGACTGGGTGCACTGTTCTCAGGCTGTCTTATTTGATTAATTGGCATCTGGCTTTCCAGACCTGCATTCTTTCATGAAGAATAGCAGTGCATTCAGGTCAAAGAGATGGCAATAGTGTTTTACTGGTTAGTTTAAAGGGAGGTTATTTTTTCTCTTTGCTTTCTCTGTTGGGTCTCTTGGGCAGGCTTGTTTGAAGGGAGGGGAGGAAAGCAGGGTAATAACTTCCAGATTTTCCTATTTACCTTTCTTGTAGGTTGCACTTGAGAGGATTACAAGAAGCCTAGTTTTAAGAGATTGATTTTATTTATTTATTTTTAGATAGCGAATGTTACACAGTTGATTTTAATAAAAATAACTTCGAGTTTTTCTTCAGACTTGTATGTGAGAAAAGGGAAATTCTGGAAATGCTTGTGATATATCCCTGCTCATAGGCAGAAACCCTTAATAAAAGCTTTGCCTAGAGAATATAAGGAACTGCCTACATACCAGACCTAATATTAGTATCTCAAGCAGAGTTTACTGTGGCTTGAGGCCTATACAGTATTCAGAATTGGCTGATTGAGGAGATAAGTCCTCATGAAGATAGACTAAGTGGTGAGGTGTCTTCTATATTGGTGCTCAGATGTGTTTCTTACTACTTTACTCTCCTCAGTATTTTTAGGAGAAAGTATTTTGTTTAACAGTGGTGATTAGTGGCTTCTTCTAGTAGTTGGCAATATACTCTGAAAAGTTGGGTTTCCTATCATTATCATTAAGGAGCTGTAGCTTATGTTGTAGTTGTAGATTTGCTAATGCCGTGTGTTTTTCTGCTCATAGCATGGACCCATTCATATGACTAATTTAGGTACAGGCTTCTCCAGTCAGAGTGAAATCGATGGAGCCGGATCGAAGCCAGCAAGTTCCTCAGGAAAGGAGAGAGAGAGGGACAGGTAAGTGGTGAAAGAAATATGATCAGACCTTTGCTAATTCTGATGGAAAGCTTATTCCAGACCTGTTTTCATGGTCTCTTCTGTGACTTGGTATTTTGCTTTTTTTGTTTGTTTTCATAGAATCATAGAATGGCTTGGGTTGGAGGGGACATTAAAGGTAACCTAACTCCAACCCCCTGCCATAGGCTGCATGCTAGATCAGGTTGGCCAAGGCCCCATCCAGCATGGCCTTGAACACCTCCAGGGATGGGGCATCCAACACTTCTCTTGGCAGTCAGTTCCAGTGCCTCAGTACCCTTACTGTGATGAATTTTCTTCTAGTGTCTAGACTAAATCTATCCTCTTTTAGTTTAAGACCATTCACCCGTGTCCTATCACTAGCTACCCAAGTAAAGAGTCCGTCTCCCTCCTTTTTATACAACCCCTTTAAGTATTGAAAGGCCACAATGAGGCTTCCCCAGAGCCTTCTCTTCTCCAGGATGAACATGCCCAGCTCTCTCAGCCTTTCTTCATAGGAGAGGTGTTCCAACCCTCTGATCATCTTTGTAGCCCTCCTCTGGACTCATTTTAACAGGTCCACATCTTTCTTCTGCTAGGGGCCCCAAACCTGGATGCAGTACTCTGCCTCAAGAGGGCAGAGTAGAGGGGGACAATCCCCTCCCTCGACATGCTGGCCACTCCTCTTTTGATGCAGCCCGGGACACAGTTGGCCTTCTGGGCTGCAGGCACCCACTGCTGGCTCATGTTGAGCTTTTCGTCCACCAGAACCCCCAAGTCCTTCTCAGCAGGGCTGCTCTCAATGAGTTCTTCTCCCAGTCTGTACTCCTGTCTGGGATGGCCCCGACCCAGTTGCAGCACCTTGCACTTGGACTGTTAAGTCTAAGGCAAACACAGAAAAGAGAGGGTGAAATATAAGACTTATGTTATTACTCATTTTCTGTGATTTCAAAAATAGCCTGTGGCTTTATAAGACCTAATGTATGAAAGAGTTGGTAATAAAAAAAAAAAAAAAGATAGTTCATCTGAAAAGATAGTTCATCTGGAGAGCTGGTGGTATGCTTCCTGAATTCATTTAAGAAGCAATTTCATAAGAAGCATCATATAGCTTTATTCCTCTTTTTAAGTTTTAAGTTTATCTTGTATTGCACATTTTTGTCTCTTTAAGTTGCTTGGAGTGCTAAGATGCTCTAGGTGAAATGGAACCACGTGTTTGCTGTTATCCTTTATACGTTCCTATCCATCCTGAATTTTAGAGTACAATGAATCTAATTAAAAGTTAAACTCAGTCAAGGACTGCATTTTGAATTTGTTTGCTCTTACCTTTGTCTCTGCTTGCTCTTAATATATAAATAAATAATAATAAAGGCTTGCACTTGTTTAAATAGGCAGTTGATGCCTCCACCAGCTTTTCCAGTCACTGGGATGAAATCAGAATCTGAAGAAAGAAATGGTGTGGGGTCTTTACCAGGCAACCATGGTGAGTGCAGTGAGTAAAACACACTTGTAAGTCAAGTTTGAGTTTCCAAACAAGTTTGCACTGGTCTTACTGCCCATTTAAATAAATTAGTGATTTTTTTGGCTGCTCTTCATACTGCGTTCAGTGAAAGGGATTTTAAAACATTGCCCTGTTCTAAAATCTCTTGTGTTCACTGTGACTATATACACAGATAATGCTTCTCATAAAACTTCAGTAAATACCTATATGAATGATGAGGGTGTGATTAAGCGAAGGCAGAGTTGACTGAGTTTTTTGACCCATCAGTCAGCTGAGGCATAGAATCTCATGGGATTGTTTTGTAACACAGATGTCATGTGGCTTTTCATTGTGAACAGCTATCTCTAGAAGCACTAAGGAGTATCAGAGGGAGTTATGGTTCAGGTGTGTATTTACAGACATGAGTTACGTCTACCTCATCTGCAAACAACAGAAGTGTTACTAGATTTCATCCTTTCATAGGGCTTTCATGCATCAAGTCTTTGCAACTTGGTAAAACACGTAATCACTTTAACTCTCCTAGTAGTTTAGTGCCTTCCATATCAGATCTGCAGGCACATCGTGCTAGTTTGTTTAACCTTAGTTTTTCTGCAGTATTGGTCCCAGAGATTGCTCTTCTGTTAGCTTTCTTTTGAACAAAATTTCTACTTTTCTTTACATATTTATCTCTTTAACGGTGAAATTGCCATCACTTAGACCCATTTGCTAACTTTACCTTTTTTGTGTGTTTGTTTCTTCTTTCTCTGTTCTCTTACATGGTTCTGATGGATCACTTGTGCTGTTGCTGGTGCTGTTTCGTGTGGCCTTCGACCTTGGATGACCGTTGGCCTTGTGACCTCAAAATGGTGTCCAACTAACAATTTACAATTAACATCTTTTTTTATTAACTTGTTTTGGGGCATTTTATCTCTTTTTATTTTTGTTTTTCCTTCTTGGGGGCTGGGGGGTTGTTTTGTTTTCCCTTCCTAGATCATCAAGCTAAGAAGATGAAAACTTCAGAAAAGGGCTTTGGATTAGTGGCGTATGCTGGAGATTCATCAGACGAAGAGGAGGAACATGGTGGCCATAAAAATGCAAGTACTTTTTCACAGGGATGGAGTTTGGGTTACCAATACCCTTCCTCACAACAGCGAGCCAAACAACAGATGCCATTTTGGATGGCACCATAAAAGCTACAGAGCAGTTTTCATTCATCCTCTTTTTTTTCTCTAGCAATAATGCATGTATATTACAAAATGAACTTTGCAAATATGCATTGTTTTTACATTTACAGAAGCTAAAGGTTCAGTATTCCCCCTTGAAAGGGCTCCGTTATTTCTAAAAATCCTTATTTCTGCAGTGGATTTGTCAACTCTGAAAAATATTTGAAATAGTATTTTGACAGGGCCAGTCCCTTAAAGAGTGGGGGAAATACTGTAAAGGAAAACTAGGGAAGCCTGTTGGTCTGTTTCCCGTCTTTCCAGGATAACTTAAAAATGGAAAGTGTCAGTCACACTGATTTCATTATACATCTGTTGTTTGTATTTTATCTAGTGTTCCTGCTGTCAGCCTGTGTTTGCAGTCCCATTAAGACAATGGTGACTATGGATTCAATGTTTGGACTTTCACCAAAGGAAAGGAATATACAGTAGTTCAGAAAAACGTGGATCACACTTCCTAAAGTCATAATTTAATTTTACTTTAAGTGTCTCCTGTAACTCCACATTGTTTTTTTTTCTTTGAAATGTGGTTTTACTAACTCCGCAACTTCTGGTTCTAGCCTAATGTTGGGGACGGGAGGGTGCTCAGGTCTTTAATTGGTTTATCTTGATGCTAATCCCCAGGTGGACTTGGTACTGTAACACCGGTACTTCATCTTCTCAAATTATCCCTGTGTATTTCATTCCATTCAGCGGTTCATATGGAACTACTTCCCATGAGGTTCTCCCAAACTTCTGTCAATCTCTTAATGCGTTCACTTATTTGATTTTACCCATTTTGTTCCATGGTGATTTAACAAGGAAAAGAAATGCAGCAACTAGCCTTATACAGCGCCAGAGACCTGACCGCAACCATTGCTCTTGCTTTGAAGAGCAGGAGTGGAGTCTGTGAATAAATGAATAAATGTCTGTTGTTTACGGGCATGAACTGCACCACAGGCTTTCTTGGCAGGGCAGGTCGTTGCAGGAGGAGCTCTTGTAATGAGAACATTGGTGTGTGGGGCAGCCAGGAGGTACCGGTCAGCTTTTGAAACAGCAGTAAAAAGTTTTAAAAATCAGAACGTGTGTCCCTGCTGCACACGGAACGACCGTGCTGGCTCACTTGTACAAACGTCGTCTTTCCTATGTCTTGTAAATAAGTAGAACCATACTTCCATTATAAATAAATGTATAAATATTCTGCTTCTTGCTGACTTTTTTGTTGAACCTCGCTGCCCTCGGCCTCCGCCGGGGGGGGGGGGGGGTGAATCCTGTCAGGGGTGGGGGCGTGGCCAGGATGGGGAGAGGCGGGGCTGGGCTCTCGCGGAGGAGCAGGAGCCGCCGCCATTTTGGTGTCGCTACCTCGGCGCGGAGTGGGGCTGGAGCAAGGGCCGGGCCGGGCCGGGCCGGGCGAAGGTCGCGGTCCCGGGCAGCGGCCGGGAGGATGCGGCGCGGAGGAGCCTGACGGTAAAGGGGACGGGAACGGGGCGGGGTGGGGCCGAGAGAGGGGCTGCCGGCGCTTACGCTCTTTTCTCCTCCTCAGGGGCGGCGGCTTCTTGGGCGCTGAGGAGATGGACGCTGGAGCCCGCCCGGGCGGCGGCACCCCGGGGCAGTCCCGCGAGTACAAGCTGGTGATGCTGGGCGCCGGCGGCGTCGGCAAGAGCGGTGCGTGCGGGGGAAGGGGCCGCGGAGAGGCCTGAAGTCCCGTGGCCTGCTCGGCCCCGGCGCCGTCTTCGCGGGCCGGGTTCGTGTGCTGCCCGCCCGGGGCGGGAGGGAGCGCGGCGTGTCGTCGCTTTCCGTGCCCTGGAAAAAACAAACAAACAAAAACAAAGCTTCCAGCTTTGTTTCTGAATCCTCTAAGGCCGCGTTTGTTGAGGATAAGAGCGTAGTTCTCCACGTTTCTGCGTTGTTTAATCTGTTTGGTTCTTGCGTTGTTTTTTCTCTGTCAGTTTTATCTTCTAGTTGTTAGTTGAATAATATCAGGTAAATAACACGCACAGATGTGTTGTGAAGTGAATGCCGAAGTGGCAGACTTATTTACCAGACTTATGTGACTGTAAGCCTCCGATTTTTGTTTCCAGCCATGACTATGCAGTTCATCAGTCACCGATTTCCGGAGGATCACGATCCCACAATTGGTATGAAAAATCTCTTTTCTCTTTCCTCTTTGCCATTCACTCCATCTCCTAGGAGACTGAGGTGCTGTCGAGTCCATTTCTTTAATGTGTTCGATGTAAAGGAGCATGTGAACTTGGCTGTAAATTGAGGAGTCAGGTCCCTTAGTTTACTAATTTACAGTGTTAAAAGTTTTGAGACTACCGTAAGGACTGGGATACATATCCCGAGTTTTCTCTCTTGAATGTTTTTCCCATCATGTATTCATTTATTTGGGCCAAATGCTACCTTGTATTTGTATGTTGACAAATAAGAATAAGAAACTTCTGAGGGGTGATTACTAGTTTTCTGTTCAAAAAATCTAATCTAATCTGATGCAGATCAGTTACTGTTAATTTGTCAGGCCAAACTGTGCTTTGTGGTTTGGAAATTTCACATTAACAGGGGTGAAGTGCTTCAGAGCTGAATATGTTGTTATGTACAGTGATGTTGAAGGGCTTGGAATACCTCTGCTCAGGTTATTCAGAGAGACTATGGACTCTCTGTCCTCGGAAATATTCAGAGGCCACCTGGATGTGATCCTGAGCCAAGTGGCTCTGGGTGAGCATGTTTCAGCAGGGTTTGGACCAGATGGACCCAGCTGAGAAGATCCTAAATCACAAAGCAGTCAAATTTTAATTTGTTGTTAAGTGAAGAACTGGCTAATTTACTGTTATAATATTAACAGCTTACGTGGTTCTTGTGTAACATTCTGTGTAGTGATGACTAATGCATATTGCAATTGTACTCCAACTTTGTTTTTTCTGATGTGCCATGAATTCACAGAGGATGCTTATAAAATACGAATACGCATTGATGATGAACCTGCTAATCTGGATATCTTAGACACGGCGGGGCAGGTATGTAAGCACTAATCAGTGAGTGGGAGGGTGTTAGAAGTCTGTAATGATCAGTTACAGAGACAGAAGTCCTGTAAGAGTATCCCTATCTTTTCTTCCAAATCGTTTTTAGAGCTGTTGTAGTTCTTCTAAGTATCATATTGTTTATAGCATCTGTATCATTTTATATATGTTCAGGCATCCCAGGCAGTACTATTTTCATATACTGTTTTCTCCATTGCATCTTGCTATTCATGCTCAGCAAGTGATTGATATATATTGGCTGAAAAAAATACACATTTGCATAATTTCTATAGCAAGGGAAGTTTGGTATTAATCCAATAGTATCTCGTCCTATATGTAACAGGACGAGAAGATAGATGACCCGTTTGCTAATAGTGTTTTTATGCAGCTGTTTTTGGAATACATACTTCGTTTCCGATTTTAAGCAGATTGGAAAGTCATCATATTTGTGCAATTGAAATGTAATTGTCTGTTTCTAGGCAGAGTTTACGGCCATGAGAGACCAGTACATGAGGGCTGGCGAGGGATTTATCATCTGTTATTCAATCACAGACCGACGCAGTTTCCATGAAGTGCGTGAATTCAAACAGCTTATCTATCGCGTTCGGCGCACTGATGACACTCCTGTGGTCCTGGTGGGAAATAAATCTGATCTGACACAGCTACGGCAGGTAAATGGCTAAGAAATAGGCCCTCAATTACATTTCTCCTGTAAAGTGTGGTAATAAAAGAGGTCAGATTCCCTTTCTCAATTTTTTTCTGCATGTTTACTATACAAGTTGAACATTAGAGAAGTACATATTTAACCTGGTATGTGTTGAATAACCAAATGCACATAGCAATCACAAAGGTAAAGTTTTCAGATTGATTCTTTGAGTTTCAACCTAGGTTTTTTTTTCCAAACCTAGGTTGAAACTCAAAGAATCAATCCTTTTTAATTCCTGAAGAGAGATGCTGTTAATAGAGATACAGCATTCCATAAACCACTTGCAAATAGTAGTACAAATTACAAAGTACAAATTACAGATGCAAGTGTGATAAGAATAGAGGCATAATAATGGGGAACTTAGAATCTAAGAATGGGCAGAAAGGAAAATGAGTTTCAGCTTAAGGAAATTGTATTGTCTGTGGGGAAAACAGTTTGAAGCAGAGGTTCACTGCGTGGAAAAGTAACATGAAAAACAATTTCCAGAAGTGCTGTTTCTACACCTGATTTTTTAGTGTGCGTTGTGGCAGGAAAGTCATGGTAGTTAAGGTAGAAGCCCCATGCTAAGAGGTGTAAAGCATAGGACAGGGAGTGGGTGCTTGTCTTTGTATGTCTTTGGCAAGACTGGTGTTCAGGAAAGGTTTTGTTCAGTTCCGGGAAGTGATTTGACAAAAATAATAGATTTTAACCAAGAGATGGAAATACCCTTAACTGACCAAGCTGACAAATACTTGTGTTAGGGCTGAGAACTGCTCGTATTAGGCAGTCCCTGATTAAGTTCCAAGAAAGGAATATTCCTTCAATGGTGGTTGTTTTTCTATAATGACCAGAAGCTGCTATGTCTGGAGAATCTCTTACAGATGATTGCATTGCTTGAGAAGCGATGAGTGAAAAAGAAATGGTTTTGTAAAGATTTAGACATCAGTGGAAACGTGCTGTTAGGAAAGTGGGAGAGGGTGCATGTAAAGTTCTGGGCTGAACAGAGTAGGAAGAGGTAGACTTTATGGTTTTGCCTTTCTTGATAAGCGTGAACTTTGTTTTAGGTCTCCAAAGAAGAAGGCTCTGCTTTAGCTCGAGAATTCAACTGCCCTTTTTTTGAAACTTCAGCTGCGTACCGTTATTATATTGATGATGTATTTCATGCTCTTGTGAGAGAAATCCGCAGGAAAGAAAAAGAAGCAGTAATGGCAATGGAAAAAAAATCCAAACCTAAAAGCAGCATGTGGAAAAGACTAAAGTCACCATTTAGAAGGAAGAAGGACTCAGTCACTTGAACGGAGATAATTCCTCTGCAGAATAAAACCTGTGAACGGCCATTTGTAACCGAAGTGGTTTAGTGACATTTCAACAGTATGTTTTAGACTGACGGGACTTTTATGAGGGAGTGTGTAACTTTACCAATTATTTTTGTTTAAAATGGTATCTCTTCATTTTGGATATTTAACTTAAGATACAGTAACAATTTTGTTTGTTGTCATTTTTTGACTGGATCCAGCAAATACTGTTTATATGTTGTTGGTTACAAATGCCGATAGGTTTATGACACTGCACTTTTTAATGTTTGTCTTTGGTCACTGCATACTGGAAGTTGAACTGTGTAAAAATATCGCTGAACTTCTACCCAGCCTAACTTAATTTTTTTTCCTAGTTGTTTGCACAACAAAATTTTGCTGCTCTCCAGAACAGTAACCCACATCATGAGAGAAGGCTTTCTGAGGTCGTGCTGAGAAGTAGTTTACAAAGTGTATGTCATGACTGTGTCCAGCTACATATTGGTGGCAATGAAGGGAGATGTACTAGAGGGGTTTTGTTGTTGTTCTCACTGAGAAGAATTTTTCTATCAAAAGTAATGTGGCATATCTTGTGCAAGTTTATCTGAGTTATCAGTTAAACCTCAGTGTGGTAGGTGGGATTCTAAACAAGTCAGAAAAAGCAAATTACGGTTCCTATGGCAGCTATAACTTGGCAACAGTGCATGAATATGTAGCATTTTCCTACTGTATATAGCATTTACTGTGTTGTCATAGCATGTGTAATGTAATGATGCTGTAGATGCTCTAGAAACTACAGCTTTGAATTTTCTGACTTGCTTTTTAAAATGACAGCTGTAATGGTGCAGTGGCTTATTTATTTACATTCAATTTTATATTATTATTTTAAAGGAGCCAGTATCATTGAGTAGAAGTCTTTAATGTAGTCATTTCAAATTATTCTATGATAACTACTTTGTAAAGAAAATGACTGAAACTGAGGTATCTGGGCCCAGGATTCTTCCAATACTGTCTTAAAAGTAGAACTAGTGATGCAGTAGAAGGAAGCAGTTAGCTGGGCACCAATGACAGATTTCTCTTGACAGATATTCATATCCCTGATCTTAAATATGCAAGAGGTCCAGTTAGTGCATGTACATGTGTTTTTTTTATGCTCAGTAATCAATGATTCGGTTAAGAAAGTGCTTCTGAGGCAGATGCTCCGTGCATAGCAGATCTTTTTTTGCTTTTGAGGTGATTTACATATACATTGGTTATAGAATTTAAATCCAGAGCTTGTGTCACAGTGCTAAAAGGTCACTGGAGAGATGAATGTCTGGTGTTCATTTTTTAAATAGTACAGCAAATCATGATGAGATGACTCAGATGTGTTTAAAACACTTTTCTCAGAGACCTAAGTGCCTAGACTCTTTCAGTTTAGGAATGAAAGAGACTCTAGTCTGTAGGTGTAGTATAGCTTCTGTTAATCTTTGATCATCCATGTCAGTAACTGTTAATCTTACTGACTAAAAATAAGATCTGTAACGTCAGTCTTAGTGTGCTGCATATGTGCAGTCAAAACTGAAAATGAAGTTGTTCAAATTTGTATGTAAAAGGATCTAGTACAAGTAAGGATAACAAATATAATCCTTTACACTTTCTTCTTTCTAAACTCTTTACTATTTAAGTTACCACTGGAAATTCTGTGCCTGGTGCTTTTAAGAATATTTGCTTTGTGTGGGATTAAAAACAAAGAAATTTATAATAAAAAATGGGGGGTGAGCATTTTTTTTATTTTGTTTGTAGCTGAGCTAAATATCTAAATTGGTCTCTGTTTCTCACTTCCTTCCAAAACTCCAGTGTTACGATACGCTAGTAATCATTGCACATAACGCCGATTGAAAAAGAGACTGAGAATAATCTGGATTGTTGGGAACGTAAGATCTCTTTTAAATTAACAGTGTGAGCAGTTGTGCATATCTTTCAGTAGCTACTGGTTTAGAACTTAAAGCCTATTATTCATTCATTGTCGGAATAAATAAATGCTGTCTATAACCCTTAAAAATCCTAGGAAAACCATTCGGCAGAGAATTTGGGGAGGAGGGGAGTGACAACTAAGATGTTGCTCTAAAAGCAGTTGCTGATTCTGTTGTCATAACAATTTCTTCAAACCAGACTTTTGGGACTGCTAAGCAGGGGCCTGATTGTGATTACAAGTTTTCCCTGTGCTTTTCCTTAATTCAGTAATTTAACATAAGTATTAGTCAGCTTCCTACATTCAAAGTTTTCAGATAGCATGCAAAGTTAACCTGCCAGCAGTACTGAAAGCTATATGGGACTAATATTTCACCTTAACGTAACTGATGTCTGTGCCTTACCTGATTCCTTCAATGCAATTCAAGTGTTTACTAATGCCTTTTGTGAGCCTGTTGCTTATAGAACTATTAAATCAGAACAGCAGCAAGCACTTTTTTTACAGTATTATTCAAACAGAGTTTTATTTTTGTCATATATAAATTTGTACACGGGATTATTGTTTTATTTGACACAATATAGAATTTTTAATACAAAATTTGTATTTGACGTTTTAATGTGTGGTGTGTAGTATGGTGGGTAGAAGGCTGCTTAGCATGAGAGTGCTGAAGTAGCAAAGCTCACGGTGTGTTTTTAAGTTACTTTGGAAAATGCTCATCTTGCTAGCTGGTGGCTTGAAGGTAAAATAATAGTAATAATAAATTTTAAAAATGGAATTGGTAATTTATGTTTAAGTGGTGCAAAGCTTAAAAATTAAGATGTCTGGTGCTAAAGCATTTAAATGACCTAGATATTTTGCAATTGTATTACTTTACGTTTCTATGCTCTATATAATGTGTGTTAGCTTTCACAGTTCTAGTTACGAGGAATGAAAGAATTACTGGACGAGTTAAGTGTCTAAATCTTCATCCAGATACTTCGGTACTGAGATGCTGGGCTAACCAGTCCTGCGTTTTCTGATGAATCAGATTCTCTGAGCATTGGTTGTTTGTATGTTATTATTTTGTACTGATAGAAAGCAGCTGTTTGGAGGCTCCTTTTGGTCTATGTCATGGTTTTTTCACCCCTTCAAGATGTTATTAGAAACATAAAAATTACTTCAGTATATTTTCTAAGTAGTAGTAAATAGCACAATTGTGACGGCCTTGGTGGTGGTATTTTCTTCCTGTATTAGTGTGCAGTTTTCCTTGTCATTTAATACTGTGTCTCCTTTGTAAGCCAACTATAAAACATTACAGGTCTATCTAGCTTTAATACCTTAGAAGCCATGTTACATTGCTGCTTCCCCGATTTTGCAAGCAACTTAAGAATATACTGACTATCACATTTTCTTAGGGCTTTCCAGTAACTCATTCTGCTGTCACCTTGCTCATGCTCCTTTTGGTTTTTGTTTTTCACAGTTGAGGACATTCATTCTTATTTCCTGATAGCTTTGCTTCTTTACTTGTCTTGGGAGAGAGAGAAAATATCCTAGTACATCTCCCTATTAACCCTGTACCTTCATAAACCTTCAATACATCCTGAGTCAAGTTCAGAAATGCAATGACCTTGTTCTCATGCTCGGCTGTCACTGGTCTTACTGTTGCTCCTGTTATTTGCAATGGAGTGGGCCGATTTATTCGAAGTCAGCATGTTAAAGTGTAGTTAAGTGGTAGGTAGTGGTTCATTTTGCTACATCACTGTCATACTTCCCTAAAAACAGCAAACATAATTTAGCCCTAAGGAAAAGGCTCTCTTTGAATCTTTTTTTTTTTTTTTTTTTTGGCTACATGTCTTTCAAATGTAGACTGGAACAGACTTCTTTGCCAGCATTCATACTAAAAAATTATAAATACATAAGTGCTGTGGTAAGATCTTAGAACGAATTAGGGGAAAAATTCAAATTACCTTCTTGGAAGCATCTCTTCCTTAAACAGCATGAAAATATCGGTGGAATGAAAAAACTTAACACCACTGCATTCCTATAACTCTTTCTCCAAGGTGATTGTCAGCTGCCGTTTGTCATCTAAATAGTTACAGGAGGTTTCTCCTTTTTTTTTTTTTTTTAATATAAAAGCTTACTGTAATGGCAACTTCGATCCATAAGGTAGTTTTTTGTTTACAGAAGTCAGTACTATTGCATGATTGTTGTCTGGGTCTCCAAGAGTTTGGAAAGGTGTCAAATGTGTCTTGTATGGGAACAGGGAGAGCTTTTCAGTGTTTCATCCCCCTGAGGCCAAGCTCAGAGGTGTGTTTAAGGCAGTAATTACCAAGATACGTTCACAAACATTCCCAGGAACAAAGAAATCATAGCTAAGGGTCTAACACTATCATAATGCATGTGTAGTTGAGCAAATGTTACTGTTGTCCACTCTGAGCATACTAAGAAAAGCTTTGTTATATTCTGTGGTGCTGATACAGCTTTACTTTTGCTTGCTTTTATTGCAGGAATGCAAAACCGTAACACCTTCTTACTGTTGATAAAGGTCAGTCTTTTGCTGACATAACAAATTGTTTACAAAAGTGCAAAACTAGTAAAAATTTAAAATACGCAGATGTTAATTACATATAACTGAGAAATCCTGTGACTTTCTTACTGAATTAAAGTGGCAATACTTCATGTTGCAAGACTGGAAGAGTGAAAAAAAATGCTATATAGAAAACAGATGACTAAGTATCTGGGTCACAGGAGCTTGCTGACATGCCTGCTCTTTTACACAGGTATAAATCCGGTTGCAAGAAACCTTACAAGATTTAAGATGAATGCTCCTGATCTGATCCTTTTCCTCCAGCGCAAGCCAGCTGCATTCTGGTTTGCACTTAGCCACAGCAAATGAGTGAAGCTGGAATGTTTCACGGCGTAGGCTGAGGTCATTTCTTCCAGTGAGTCTGCGCATTCAATTCGCAGAAGATGCACAAGAGGCATATGACTTGAATTTGCACTGGAACAGCTAAACCACTAGATGGCCTACAGCGGAAGATGCAACCAGTATTATTCTGGATGGAAAGGTCTGATCTAACACGCGCCTTCTTTGCTAATCATCAGCTTTAAATCCTGCATATAACTGGAACGCTCTATGAATAAATAAACCCTAGAAGCACAGGAAGAAAAAAAACAACTATGAAAACATTACCAAAACTTAGTAAAGTTTGAGATGTTACCTTAAGATGACTTGAAAGGATGAAAAGAAAAAAAAAATAAAGCTTATTAAAACAAGCTTATTACATGACCTAAGCACGGTCACACTAACACTCATCAGCCAGTAAAACCAATCCTGCCATGAGATCCCAAAGGACAGTTGTATGGTTGGGTTGTTGGTTCCTTTGGTTCCTTTGTGTTTTTTTGTTTTTCTTTCTTTATTGTAAAGAAGAGACTACAGCACTTTGAAAATATAATTAGAAAAACTGGAACTTCTTCTGGGGCCATATTGTGACTAATGTTGGAGTTGCAAGGAAATAATATTCTCTGAAGAGAATATTGATAACTTTAAAAAAGGTATGGGTTGGTGATGGACAAGACACCTATTCAGTCTGTTAGCATCCACTATGATTAGATGGTATTCTGTAAAGGCTTACTATTAGATTTCTGTCCGCAAAGTGCAGCTTTTGCGCAAGGTCATCTTTTGTGTTCACTCCTTTTATAGATTTTTTTCCCATGATCCCCAGACATTCTTTTCCCTTTTTTTTTTACTGATATATAGGCAGAAAAAATGCATAATGACAAGAAATACAGTAATATTATATAATTATATATGTTACATAAAAAAATATAAATATCTAAAGCTGAACCTTAGCTTTAATGGCCCCTAACCCTAATGGCCTCTGAAACTCCACCTCATGGGCAATAACCTTAATGTTCCCTAAAGCCTAACAAACCTATCTGTAACACTAACCCTAAACTCTGACCAAAACCATACCCCTAACCCAAACATCCAGTTAGGGAGGGTTTCCACCTGAAAGGTTCCTCCTTGCGTATCTTAAGGAAATCTGTCAAACTTAAGAGCAAAGTGTAGCAAAAGGAACAGATTCTAAATTTGCTGAAAATTAAACCAAACCCAAACCAAATAGCCTCAAAGAGCACTTGCCTTTCTGCTGCCTAGTCTCCCTCCTCATTTTTCCTGTCATTTCCCTTTCCGTTATCTCCTTACTTTCTCCTACTTATTTCTTGGTATGTTTTTCCTTTCCTGTTGTGTTTCCTGACTGGCCTGGTAGATAAAGGATCTTCTCAAGAATCACAGAAAGAAGAAAGTAGAGCAGGCGCTTAGACAAAGCACTTGAAAGAAAAACAGGCAGGTTTGACGTTACAGACCTTCTGTGTACAGACATCACAATTTTCTAGTGTTGTAGGTTCTGAGAGAGCTTAACTTTAGATACTAGCAAAGATTTGTTAAGTTTCAACAGTAACACTACTAGCGTTGGGGCCGTTTTATCTGTCTCAAAACGTCTTTTTAAATGGTCAAGATCCAAATGCTGCATTTTGACCAGGGTGGGATGAGAGGTCTAAAGCATGAGGCACTGCCCAGGGACGGGACAGGTTGCCCTGAAAGGGAAGGGGGCTTGGAGGGAGATGAGCTATTTCTGACTCTGCCTGTTAAAGGAAATGCCGAAAGAGCCCTGACCCAGAGTCTGTGATGAAGAAGCAAATCGCATTACCATGGTAACTAGTCCTGCTCCTCTGTTGAATTAGGTGAGGTAGGAGCTGTCAGAGAAGGAGGGGCCCAATTATGCTGCCAGTGAAAGCAATGGCAAAAATCCCGTTGATTTAAATGGCAGCAGCACTCAGACCCAAAGAAGGTGGGAAGAGAGTCAGAGCAGAGCTTCCATGCTTTTCTGAAAACCATTTCTCTTTTCATGGTTTGTCAAACCCATTCTATTTGCTTTTTTTCTTCTTTTTCTAATGCAAATTCTTTTGTTTCTGCTTCAGCTGAATAGTGTAAGAACCTGAAATGGGATGTTTGTTAAAGGCGTGCAGTATTAGACACAGAAGCCAAGCAGAGAGGGGCAAAGAGAGATTTTTGCTTTCACATCTTCCACGGTAGAAAACAGTCAGCGACTCTGTGCTTTGGCTGAGCAGTTTGAGTCAACCGCTTTGCTAACTGCAGTTATTACAGTGATAAATAACCGACAGTGCTTAAACACTGGGATCAATCCCAGCGCAGACAACAACGTACAGGTGTTAAAACACGGAGCCCTCTTTTCTGAGTTGTCGGACGTTGGCTTCAGATGCATGCACAAGTAACGTGGCTCACTGCATCGCAGTTAGTGGCTTCTAATATTTCTGGTTTCTGTGTAAAGCACCTCGTCAGACTGCCATTATAAAACTGTATGGTGGAACTGAATTTAAGAAAGGCCTCACCAAAGCAGGAGTCAGGTCATGCTGATTAAACTTCTTGAGCGTTTCAGTAACTTCCTCCTCAGTATTATTAAGTTTATGACTAAAATAGCTGAGAATGACATCAGTGAATCTGGTCATGGTACCTGTTGCAACTTGATCATTTTCATCTTGTAGTGGAGTCAAGTTGAGGTGTTTGTTTTGTTTTGTTTGTTTGTTTGTTCTTTTAATGTTCAGTGTGAACGGTGTTTCCCCAGGTTCCAGTTTTTCTATTGACCTTAACCTTCTCCTTTAAGAACTGTTCAAAATTCCTGGAATCAAAGATCCCACCTTCGACAGGGTGGGTCAAGTCGAGGCAGAATTTCTACGTCAACTTCTTAGTATTTCCTGTCCTTTTGCACCCCTGTGCTGCCTTGGCCTCCTGCCGAAAAGGTTAACTATGTTCACTATGGCGCATTTGTATTTGAGAAGGCATGCAAAAATCTTCCAAAAGTGCACTTTACAGTTGGAATTCAAGGCACAAAAGTTTGTGATATTCTTATCTCTTGGATGTGGTGCTCCCTCCTTTGAAAGTGAGCCGTTCCTTTCTGGTGGAAAATCGTGTATGAAGAGCACTGACCACATTCAATTTTCTGGAACATTAAACAATCTTTTCATAAAGTGTGGACTGAAACCATCACGGTCCTTAAAAATGAGACCTGAAGTTCACATGAAGTTTATTTTAGGTATTTAGACACCTAAAATACCTTTGGATTTTGCTTCTTTGTGATAGCTTCCCTTTCACAAGGGAAGTACACAAAGAGTGAAGTGCAGCATTAAAGTGCTTGCTGTAGCCTATGTTGCTGTGGAAACACAGTTCAGTGTTCTGTGCTATTTGGCATTTTCTATAGGCATGGCTTTGTGCCTAGCAATGTTGTTCTGATGGGGAGCTGCAGAAAAAGCCAGTTACAGAAGCCAGATCACTGTACATAGGAGAGACTGGTGTATCTCACACAGTGATACGGACGAAAGTGTTCCTGAAGAATTCAGTTTTGCCTTGGAATCCAGGAATGTGTCTAGATTAGAAATATAAAAGTCAAATTGCATCTTTTTCTGCCCATCTAATGTCTTTTTTTTTTTTTTTTTTACTTAGGTTCAAATTAGCCAGCTAATAAACATCCATTCATGCTAAATTATACCCATGTACTAAGCTGTGTGGATTACAGAGTTTTTGTATATGCTAACATTTAATTAAGTTTTATGCTTACATTGCCTGGATTTTGTTATCTCTTTATTTGTTTGAGAAAGATTTTATGTATGCTTTTCCTGTGAACTGACACAGCAGAAACGCATGCTTTTAGAAATCTTCTTCGTGTTCAGTACAGTTACGCATGTGTTGCCTACAATCAAACAGGGCACAGTCAGCAGCTAAAGTGATTTAATTTTTATTTGTACGCTCAATGTGCGTTAACAAATTCAACATACAAGATAGCATTACATAATGTCAAGTAGCTTATAGCATTATGCAGTTTCACACATGTTGAGTTAGGTTTTTTGCCTTTTTTTCTTTTTTTTTCACACAAAGTTGTAACTGTCCAAGTTAATTTTACAATAGAAGACACAAGGTAAAGAATAACCACATCTGGGAGATTTTACAGTGAGTCCACTGTCACTTACTGTCTATTTTACGTTTTAAAAAATATATATCTGCACATCTTCAGTTTCCTATTATTCCAGAAGTGTTGGAGCTACTTCTACCTGCCCGATAGCCTAAGTCTATTTACCCTGAGCATGTTTCCTTGACAAAGAAGTTCATCTTTCGTTTTCAGCTAAAAGAATCTTATAGAGATCATCTAGGCTTAAGCATGCTTTTCACACTGAAGGAAAAAAGGGAACGTTTTTTTTTGTTAGTGTGTTCTATTCAGGTGTTTGGAGCGGCATTGGAAAGCACAGTTCCGAGGAAAAGTTTCTAAACTTCAGCAACACAATTGCTTAGTGCAAAAACGAGGAGTGGAATAGATCTACACCAGTTTCCAAAGGAGAATTGTGGTTTGTGGCTGTAAGCCACCAATAGAGCATGAGCTAGAAAGCATTTAAGACAAAGATAAAATCTACTATAACCTCAGGCAGAAATCCTCATGATCAAGATCAAATAATCACTAACAAAAGTTCACGCTTCCATCTGCCATGCAAGACTGACAAATAGAGAGCTTCAGCTTCAATGCAACTTCTGTTGCTAAAAAGACACTCTGTCTAGAAGGAAGTTTCAATGAGTAACTCGTTATGAGTGAGAAAATTCAGTCTTCCAAAAATAATTTCTAAGGAAGAAATGCAAAGTATTGGCAACTAACAAAGTGCTGACTGTTCGCATGAAGAGCCATCCCAGCAGCAGTTGCTTTACACTGTGGTTGGAAAGAAAACTAAGACTTGCTCCATTATTCTACTTTCATATGTAAGAAGGTGGAAAGGATCATTTTTCCAACAGGGCTCTAAAATTAAGTAGTCAAGTCCTGTAAATGAGTTAAATGATCTTTTTTTTTTTTTTAATTATAGTACATTATTTACATTCCACAGGGCACAGAACAGACTGGCTGCCTGGAAGCAACTAAATGAATACTGAAAATTTGCAGTCTTCTACATGCCTCTTCGCAAGCTCCATTCTGCTTTATATTTCCATTGGAGACTTCAGAAATAATTTGAATTTCTACAGCTTGTTATGAATATTTACACTCAGCTTACCAGCAATGTTTACAATTCATTATTTGCTGCCAATTATTATCCTTTCCTGGCTTGAATGTAGTAAGAAGCCAAATCACGTCATTTGCCAAGTTATTACTCTGATATTTTAAAAAAATGTCAGGCTAGTGTGTTTACAGTGAGATCTAATGCAGCTCTTTCCAAACTTCACTCATATCTCTGGAATTTTATGAACTTCTGTTCAAAACTACTGACTATTCAGGGTTAATAGCCTAAAGTGCTGCAGGTTGTATTTATCAAGTAACATTTTTTTACATTTCAGAGGAGGTGATAGTAAGCGCATTCTAAGTCATATTCACAGTTTAAGAGCTAACTCAAGCTGCTTTGAAATCCTAAAAATTAACTTCTTGAAGAGTTTGTTCTGTAGTGACAGACTTTGCCCTATGTTACCCTTTTTTGAGAGCTGTCATATGTAATGCAAATTCACTCAGGTATGAATTTAAGAGAAGCTTGGTGAAGTTTTCACTTCAAAGCTCTTTTCCGCAAGCTATTTTCCGATCTCAGTGTTACGCCATTACAACAGAACTTACCAGTCACGTAGAATTCCAGATTTCATGTTTAAAATACTCAGCAAGAGTTTCCTTAAGAATCAGTGATGTCAGTTTTTGTTTTTCTCAGGCCCTTCATGCACAGACAGGGTAAAATAAAATGTAATATAGTGGAATTCCTCCAATTCCGATAGTCTGTAAGATCATGTCTGTGCTAATTTCCGTGTGGCAAATGCGAAGTGACCAGTTTGTTGGTGTCTGAATTTTAGATGCAAACCTTTGATGTAGCCTTACAGCTCCATAGCAAGTATATCACAACGTAAATCCTTTAATACCTGATAAATTAATTATTTTTTTCTCTGAAGGAAAGTGCCATTTTCCCCTGTATTTTCCTTTTGCATTAGTGCAGAATTCAAAACCACCTTTATATGGAAATGCAGTTGGTACTCCCAAACCAGTAAAGAAGAGAACTGCAAGAATCAATGGGCAGGCAAACTAACAAGAAACTAGAGGTTAAACAGCAGAATTCAGAACCTTTGGGAGAAGCCTAAAAAAGACAGGCCAGTTTTGGTGAATACCAGCAAAGACAGTTCGGCACAAACACAACTTCCATAGTGACAGATAATTGTATTAAAATCTGCAACTTGATATTGGTAGTTATACTAATTTCAGTTTGTATTAGGCATGCAATAGCGTGATTACACTGTTATATATATTTGTGGTATTTTTTTTTTAATTTAATGCTCTTTAGAATTTTAGTGCCCTGCAAAATCACATCACTAGAGAACCGATCAGCTGCTGCTGCTCACGAAAGTTTAGTTCTACAGCTAAAACAAAGTTTAAGTCTGTTCTATGAGTCAGCTGTTGCTGCCGCAACCTCTGCTAGTATTCGCTCAGGCTGTGCCATTTGGCCACTGGCTTTCTAGGATTCTCACACACCTCTCGCCAGTGTTCCACACCAGCTGCAGTGATGCTGTGCGCTCCCAAAATCAGCCGTCCCACCACTTCGTTTTTTGTGGTACGGTCAAAATCAATAACTAGAAATTCAATGCTGATGTCAGGAAGGAGATCGACAGGGATGTCATAAATGAAGGATTCATTGAAGACAGGATTCAAAGTGCACTTCTTCACGTGAGTCTTCTTTTTTGCTATACGCTTTCTTCCGTAATAAACGTTCACCTTAACGTAGGGATCTGCCAGAGAAGAGAGAAACAAACTAATAACACAGTCCAGTAATGCTCTTCGAGGTAATGGATATGGTTTAGCTTGCTGAACTTGAGCCAGCTACAAGTTAGTTGTGCAAGTCTAGGCTACTCACTTCACCTCCCACAGTAAGGGGGTATTGTTCACACATTTTTTCATTGCAGGGCAACCAGCTTGAAGTTACCACTTGACGTTCTTTACAAGTTTCAGCACCGTATGGGAAACTGGGGGAAGCAAATTGCATGTAAATTGTGGTAAGTAAGCCTAGAATTACCAAACAGGTAGCTTTTTGGTGAGGTCAGTGCCCAAGTGGTCAAAATGTTCACTTTGCAATGTCAGCTATAACAAAAAATATTTTTACCCAAGTTCAGGAAATAGTCCCAAAAAGTATCAAAATGGTTTTAAGATTTTGTAGATGGAAAACAGTTGTAGTGGAAGGTATTAAAACTGAGAAAAGTTGAAAATAATGCCGTCATTTTTCTACCATCATCGTTATTTTATCAGTCAGCTTGCTCTTTATGCAGATGTTTGTTTAGGATTAAAATTAAGACACCTGGCATCCAGTCCTTTTTCACATGTAGCGCAAGTTTTGAAGCTGGAAGCCACCTGCCCAGCTGACAAAATTAATTTTCACTTCTTAAAACTGAAACAATGAGCTCACTCAGAATAAATAGATATAAAAATATAAAAAGATCACATAAGGAAATGGTGATAGCCTTGCGAGATTCAGCAGGTATGAGAACAGTTACTAAAAAATGTATCCTGTAATTGGAGATCATACATGGGAAGCTTTTTTTTTTGAGAAAAAGTTAAGACCTATAATAGAGAATTAAGGCGAGTCTCCATTCTTTTTTCTGTCCACCTCAAAGAGCTGCAGAAACAGGACTACATTTGGTATCAGTCAGGTAATCACTACATCTCAAGTTGATTCCAGTCATTTTCCCGTAATTCTGAAAGAAACCTTTGCTAGGGGGATTCAAGAATCTGAGAAGCTGTGACTGCAGAATAGGAAAGCCACAACAGCTGCTCTTCTCTTCACACAGCAGAATTTCCCAACAACCAACCAAACAGAAATGTTTCTAATGTCACAGATCATTCCAAAGCTATCTCCTACTCTTTTCTTTCCTCACTCTCTTCTACCCTCCTATGCCAGGGGCAGGATTTGAGGGACGTGCAGTTCCCAGTGGACATAATGATTCTAAGGGAGATGATGACTGACGGCAGCATGGAGGCGCAGAGATTTGACTGGATTCGGAAAATGCTACCTGCATGAAACTAGATGGTGCCAGAAAGATGCAACTGTTAGTAACACATTAGGAAAGATTTGGTCTTGTTTGTATAACCCTCTGTTGATCTGTTCTGTCACTTAGTGATCCACCACCCTTAGAAAGAGTTGGAGAAAAAGCAGTCAATCAAAAGATGTTCAGACAAGACAGGTAAAAAGATCTGAAAGTGAACTGAACATCTAGTGACTTTTCCAGTGACTAGAAAAAATTCACTTCTAGTGAGGTTCTTCTCTCAAGGGTTGTTACTTATCAGAAGGCACAGCGTTTTTCTTCTGCAATACAATTCCCATCCAACAATGAGCAGCTACTCTCTTTCCCTTCTCCCCCGACCCAGTTTGTATTTTGCTATACTTCTTTCACGTTACAAACGACAATGTGACATTTTGCTACAGCACCCCCAAACTGTGTAAGGGTGTCCAATACATCGGTCAACCTAAGAATTGCACTCTGCGTGTTCTTGTGTGACTCTGTGAAACAGAGTGCAAACACATTTAGAGCTGGAGAAAATAGCTTCTACCTGAGAGGCCAGTGATATCCATCTTTGGCAAATGTCTGGCTTTCAGCACCACAACAGTCATTCGCTGCGCCACAGGTTGATAAGACAGTGAGACTTGCAGCTCTCCTCTGCTAATGCATTTCTGTGAAAAAGAAACGGCAACAAGATGGTCTTATAAATACGGGCAAATGTTGGAGCTCACCAGAATTCTCCTTTCCCTACGCTAAATGCCTAAGAATTTGGAAAATTAGGTGCAGTCTATTTACGTACATTTTTAGCCTTACCCACATGAACTCTAGAAGGAGATGAAGTTGCATAAGGTAAATCATCCTGTGCTCTGCACCCTGTGCCTGCTGAGCAAAGTAAACATCGCTACAGCTTTTCCCCTTGAATTCTGTTTCCCTTAGGGTAAACCTGGTGGGCATACTTAGAGAAAAGAGCAGCTCTGGCTACAATCTGAGGTCTGCTTCTGGAAACAGCTGTGGGTTTTCGCAGCTTAAAGTTCATTGACTTTTGGTGTAGCTTAGATTGGAGAGTAGCTGAAGTTCTGTAGGCATACTTTGAAAGATTCAGCATCAATCCAGTCTGCAAAGGTAAAGGGTGAAGATAAAAGAAAAAAAAAAAACTATTCCATTAAACTTTCTGTACAACCTTTCAAAGAGTAACATTATTAAGATTATTAGTTTTGTTTTCCAGATGGTATTCATTAACTTTCATTGAGATGACACTGATTTAGATTAAGTTTATTTAGATTACGTTTACTTGCAATTGAGGAAAGCAGTATGGGTATGGGATTGCGTGGTGTCAGTAACAGTACTGATGGCAGAGCCACTGCAACAACTCGTACAGTTTATGCTCAAAGCTCTGACTTAGCATCTTGCACTGCCCCCATCACTGCCTCGTACTTTTAGCCCTGCAGTACAGTACAAATGGAAGAACTCTCCTGACTTCCACCAGGAAAATCACTACAATAAATGTGAGCTGTGCTCTGGTGATCGCCTAGGAGGACAATGTTTTTCAAATGCTCTTGCTGCGATTATTTGGAGAAAACCGTGCGTGTAAACTTAAAGAAAACGTTCGTTCTAACTGGGGTGGCATTGTTTTCTTTCAGTAGTTCCCATGTGTTTAATTTGAAGATAAATTTTTCGAAAGTAAGGAACGGCAGCCATTGCTGCGTATGCAAAATTATGGGATGTGAGTACACATAACTACATACAGTATATTGCTAATATGTTATTTCCTGGCCCAGGAGGAAATACTAAGAACTTTGGCTACCAGAATACAATGGACAAAGGGAGTACCTTTTTCCCTCCCTTTTAGGAAGGGAGCAATATTTAATAACCTTCTCATACTGTTGCCAGCTACTTAATAATATAGAAAATGACCCTGGTCTAGCACGCAAGTATTGGCCACAGGGACACTGGTTATCTAGTGCAGTTGTTTGGTCTGTTGCTTCTCAAAAGGCTTGTTATCTGCATGAAAAAGGAAAATGGGATAGTAAAAGTTTTACGATAACATTTTTTTCATCTTTTGAGGGAGGGAAAACAACGTGTGTAGCCTTGGTGGTGTATGTTGTCAGCATTTTGGGGTTCTTTCGTTCTAAACTAATTTAATGAAGTCACTTCCATGTAATTTGCATTAAATGGTCTGTCCGAAATTACTGGGAATGTTCATTTCGATGTGCATCTTTGCTGGCTTGGGTAAGTGTAATAATTTCCTGGGTTTTAAAAGCAATGCTATATTCCAGATTTTGAAACTTCCTGTAACACTGAAAATTATGTTCAGTAAAAGCTGTTTTGACACTCTGAAACTATGCAGATTTTCAAGAATGCACACCTGACACCAAGGTAAATCTATCTTTAATTACTAAGAAACATTAAATAATTTGCATCCTTGAGTAAATCCGTTTTTATTTAGCATGATCTTTTCCTCTATTTTTAATCTATTACTTCTAGAAATTCTAGCAGATATAGTCAATGCATTGAAAAGAATACAATAAAAGAACCTAAACCAGTTACTTGTTTTATCAGAATGTAAAGCATCCCAAGAATTTTAGAAAAGCAAACACCAGAACTCCATTTTTATTGTGATTCTTTTGGTTCATTTTGGGTTGCTGACAAAGTCTCCTTTAAATAACTTTACAAAAAAAAAAAAAAGTTTAATGCTGCATAAAGTAGAAGAAAACTTCAAGTAAAATACTGTCGCTCTAAGGCATGATGTGTTTTATAGAGCTCAGCAACAATTTTCGGCATGCTTTGGCAATAAGCGACCCCAAATGACATTTGCTATTGAACCTGGAGGACAGGCAGCAATAATAAACTAAGCAAAAAAACAAACCACACAAAAAACGCTTAAGTACCATGCCCCTGCAGCAGAGGAGGACCTGGGGTGCTGTTGGATGTAAAAGGGGCTGCAAACCGGCAGCACGCCCTCGCAACCCAGAAAGCCGACTGCACCCTGGGCAGCACCAAATGTGGTGAAGCAGCAGGGCGAGGGAGGGGGGCGTCCCCCTCTGCCCCGCTCTCATGAAGACCCCCACTGAAGGGCCGCGTCCGGCTCTGGGTCCCCAGCACAAGGCAGACGTGGGGCTGTTGGAGCGGGGCCAGAGGAGGCTGCGAGGTTGCTCAGGGGCTGCAGCACCTCTGCTGCGGAGATTCTATTTCCTGAGGATGGAAGACATCTTCATTAATGTAAGCCGTAATTTTTATACGGATTGTTTATCTTTCTAGTTTACAGCACGGGACACTAAGAATAGGATTCATTTCACCTGGATTTTAGATGTCTACATTTGACAAAACCATCTTAGACACACTTCATCCTCACGTGGCGAAAAAAAGAGGGTCGTTTAGGGTGGGATTTATCTGAGCTGTTTTAGATGTCTACTCCAGGCCAGCAAGAATCATACGTCAGAGTCTGATGACTATGCTGATGTTCTTCTACTGACTTACAGCCTACAGTAACAAATTTGGATGCAGACAATTACAAATGTAGGTGTCTAAAATGGTCAGATGAATTCCTCTTTAAGTGAGATTTGTCTTTGCAGAGCAGGATATAGTTACTGAGAACCTGCAATAAAACTTAGCACCCGTATCTCTAGCTGTCCCCCACAAACACAGTCTGTGAAAGAAGGCGGGCCACCAATGAATGCCCCTTTCTCACATTAGCTCCTCTATTTGCAGATGGGGACTGTACTTTTTTCTTAGCTTCATTGATTATAACATTCCTCATTTGCATGACTCTGTAATGTCTCTGCGTTATCAAACCTCCATAACCACACAGCAAAGAGCTGCTGAACTAAAAGAGCACAGCCATGTATTATTAAAATAACATGCATCTGTGGAAAAATGGGTTTCATGCCTAAGAATTCCTGCTCACTAGATCACACAGGCTCCCGAATCAAAAGAACTGGGATCAAATATAATGCAAGCAGTCTCAAGTCACACCACATGAAGTCACTTACTTGTATGTTCCTTTTGAGAATCTCCCTGGTCAGCTGAACCTTCCCAGTGCTGGGATCCACTCCCGCAAGGGGCACCATGACTTCTCCAACCACATCATCTCGAGAAAAGCGATCAAAGCTCAACACCAGGAAGTGAAGCACCAAATCCTGGAGCTGGCTGTAGGGGATCCCGTAGAAGGTGAAGGTTTCATCAAAGACTGGGTCCAGCGTCTTGCGAAGGACACGAGTCTTCACTCGATGCCTTTTGTCTGGAAGAATTGTCATCTTGATGTATGGGTCGGAGCTCTGAGTGTGTTCATCCATAACTGGCAGCCCATGAGCCTCCTGAATGGTAACTACCAGTGCTTTTTTGGGAAAGTTGTAGTCCACTGAGAAAGTCAGTTCTCCCAACATGACATCATCCCCTGGAGAAGACGGGGAGGAGGTTTTACTTCCTCCCGGAGTGAGGCTTTGATCTGGACTTAGTTCATCTCCATAATCTACTTTTATTGGAAGCTGATCAATGTGGGGAGCTGCATTTGGCCCATCTGAAGCTTTATCAGACCCTATTAAACCAGATTCAGCAGCATCCACCAAAAGGTTTCCCCTTCCAGTCTCCTTAGGAGTGCCGTTCTTGTCTCTCCGGATTCGGTTAATTTTCTTCTTGTTACTCAAGGTCTCCGGATAGATACTGATGCCTTTCAACATGTGAATGAACTTATACGGTGGGGTTTTGTGCTTTTTTTCTGCTTGCTGGTGACAGCATGTCCACACAAAAACTGTTACTGAGACAGAAACCACAAGGACAGTAGCACCAATGAGGCCTGCCACAACTGGAGAGACATCTGTAGGGAAGACAAGGCAGTGAGGAGACAGCTCGTACCTTTGTGCTTGCCATAGCCCTACAGGAGCTGGCGCATCTGGATAGAAAATCTATCGGATGCTACTCAATAACCTTTGTATCAAAGCTTCCCCAGAGTAAAAAGTGACTTCCCGTAACTTCTGTGTTCCTGTGTGGGAGACATTTTGCACTCCTACTGCATGCCTGACTTATGTTTTACTCTCAGCTGATCTCCTGATCTTGCTAAAACCAATCTCCCGTTTTGCCAGCAGTAACATAGCTCCACACGAACAGAATTCCTTGATTTGCAGGAGGCTCTCTTTTTTGTTTAGTGCCCTGTTTAAAAACACTGCACAGTTCTATTTTAACAACAGGAAGGGAACGATAACTACAGACAAAACACTGGATCTGTTGTTATCCATTATGAACAATTTAAACCTTGGATAGATTACAATTATTTTTTTTTCTGGTGGGGGTGAATATGACCCTGAGCCGAGCTATATAAGAGAAAGGGACAGTGTGTGTATGTCCCTCTAACATGATGATGATTTCTATCACACTGGTGGATCGTTTTCCCCCACTTGTCATTCTGACCATTCCCACAGCCTCCTCTAGGAAAGTGGGTGGTACACGAATGAAGTGGTCGCATTGGTCTCGCCCAAAAGTTGAGGTTGCTCTCTAGCTGTTCCGCTGTGTTGCATTCAACATTTCTCTGCTTTTTCACCCCAGTATTGCTATTTACGTTCTTTCAGATTTTGATGAGCTGGCAGCTGCTGACAGAAGTCTTTCCACCCCACTGTTACCAAGACTCCTTTTAATGTGAAAAATCTAATGTTCAAAACCAACGGACAGAATATCCGGCATTTGTATTTCAGGATTATTTGATATTTTCTAGAGTATATCAGTTGGATTCTTCAGCAATGACAGGCCAGAATAAAAAGGCGCTGTATTAATTTCTAGCAACCATGCTAGTTACTTTCTATTTATAGCACTTGACTTTGGGGATGTATTATCAAACACAGAATGAAACCAGGAGTTTTGATTTCTCCAGTACATTATATTGACGTATTCAACAAATTCAGTCAAGGGCCACCAAGATAATTAAAGAGTTGGAGCAGATGGAGGATGGAGAACGGTGAGCAGACGGAAGATGAGGATGGATTGAAAGAGCTGGGTGTGCTCAGTCATAAAAGAGAAGGGAAAGGAAGAGATCTTTTTGCTGTCTTCACTTTCTTAGTGGGAAGACAGAGCTAGGCTCTTCTCAGACCCCCCCACAGCAAAGGGATGAAGAGCACCATACACAGACCGTAACACTGGGAAATCCAGGGAGAAATTAGAGGGAGGGAATTCAGAGTAAGGAGGGCCAAACACTGCAGAGGGGCTGACAGCCTGTGGAGACTGTGCACTGGAGATGCTCAAATGGGCCTCAGCAACCTGATTTCTCTCTTCCAATGGACAGACGTTAAATTAAGAGCCTAGCGCACACAGCAATGGCAAAACCCACCAAGCAACCACAGCACCTTATCTTCATCAGCGCTCCTACCGGTGACATCGTGCTATCAATACTGAACGATTTCTGGCCCGATTACTGCAGAGACAATCCCTCCTTTCGTGGCAGCAGATTATTCCACGGCTAATCAAAAGAAGACCAACGCAGGCAGATGATTGCACTGAGGCGCTCGCACGCTAGCTGTGGGTAGTATAAGCTGGGAGAGAAGGAAGGGTGCCTCTGAGCCCAGACACTCCTCCTCCAGTATTGCACAGCGCTGAAGGCATTTTGCAAACATCTTTACTGCAGTTGCCATAGAACTGCTCCCTCTCTGAAGCAACTCCCTTCCTTCCCTACACACAGTATTCAAATTTGTTTTTAATTCTTGCAACATTCCTATTTTCTGCTGGACAGATGCCTTCTGCAAGACTTTCCTTGACCCCCTTAAAACTGAGAAGGAGTAAGTAGGAGTTAGAAATTAAATTAATCTAAAAAATAAACAAGCCGCTGATTCTGAGGTGTATACCTTTCTGTATAGTCTAAACATCTGAAGTTCAAAAAGTTACTTGTCACTAAAAGCAATGTTTTTATATTACTGTACTACTTTGGTAATCAAGGTATTGCTATCATTATTATTGTGTTATTGCTTTAATAATTATTGAAGCAAATTTTTTTTGAGGAAAACAAAACCAACTAGCCCTGTCTTTTTCTTTACAAGTTTTCCAAATTGTTTCCACAGTAGAATAGAAAACAAAAAAATCACTGCCATGACAATAGCTAAATGCAACAGCCGGTACAAAAGATAAACTCGTCTGATTTTCTTAATTTCATTCTGTACCATAAGCAACAGAAAATAATCTTCCAAACTCATACTTGAAACTGCAAAGAGCACCTGAATTTTTTATCTTCTCTGTTCTTTCTATATTATTTTTCATTCAGGTTACTAGTCCAGAGGACAAGACTGGCAGACTATAACCTGATTATCTGATAAACTGAGGGAAAACTGTGATTTTCAAGTAACAATACGCCTCCTTTTTGCAGAATTAGGAGAATCACTTTTGATTAGATAGAAGTCTTCCCTTACTGAAGCTGGATATCTTTCACATGGTGACCAACTCCACAGATAAATCTGTCTTAGGACCTACTGCCAAGCACAGTCATGGGACTGGAATAACTAAAGCAAGAGGTATTGACAACATTAACAAAACAGTAATACGCATATCTTTATTTTGTTATTTAATGTTCCTTGAAATGAGGCAAGTGGTCTTTAACAGCCAATTTGAATACAGTACAATTCAGCCATATGCAGATATGAAAAGCTTCAGTGCACAAGCAAAAAAAGACAAGTGCTGAAACTCCTTTCTTGTCCTGATCTCATTTTTTTGTGGGTTTTGTTTCTAGTGTGTCCTCAAAGAATCAGCTCTTGTACCTTTTATTTCCTGATACACAATCTTAGAAGAAGCAACCAGCAGTCACACTAGGAAGTGTCAGCTGAGTCTTTGCGATTTGTCTTCCATCAAAATGTCTGAACTCCTGAATTTGGCTCCTATAATGCCTTGTGGCAAAGAGTTCCTCAGCTTAATTATGTGGCCTGAAAAATCAACTGCTTTAATTTTGAGTCCACCTCACCTCACTTTGTTTGATGCCTGTTATTGTATTGAAAGAAAGAGTAAGAAATGATCATTCCCTACTTGCTCTGTGCTTCTTGTGGCACCTCTCTTTTCCTGGCTGAAGACTCCTACTTTACGTAATCTTTCCATACATTCATGAATTCTGTTTCCATAATTCCTTACAGTTTTAAGCTGCACAGATACAAAGCTACCTAAAAAATACTTTAGTGAAGCTTTTGCAAGTTTCTGCACAGAATAGTGTTTTGAATGTCCATTTTAAATAACACAGCAGCCTATTTTGTCTCCTCTCAAAAAGAACTTTTTTTATTCAAAATTTGTAAAAGAGAGCTTTGTTCTGATGCGATGCTAATATTTAACTGAATTACAAACTAACTTTTTGGGATATGGAATGATGTTTTCAATTAATGAAAAATCATTGAAAACTTCTTGTTAATACTGGTGTTTGCTGATCATACCCTAATGGCCACTGGTGGCCAGCAGTTGAATTATGACAGTACGAGGCTCTCAGGTTCCAGGAAAGACACAAAAGGTAAATGCGTATATTAGATAAATGGTATAGTATGGATTATTATTATAAAGCGTTTCAGAATTTAAAGGAAATGCGGTGACCGTGCTTTAATTCGTGGGCCTTACAGTTGGAAGGGAAGGTCAGTCAGTCGCTGGAGGACAGAAAGAGGCAGCAATTTGAATTTGCAAGGCTGGAGAAACCAACCTGACGTGCACCCCAACTGCCCTATTACCAGGCCCTGTGGGGACAGCATAGGCCCCTTAGAGGTCTGCCGGCGCTCAGGAAGACGGTGCTGCCGGCGGCCCGGCCGACGAGAACACCTCCCGTAGGCACGCCGGGGCCCGACCGCGGCCGTGCAGGGGCACTTCGGGGCCGTCTCGCCTGCGATGATTTAGCAGGGCTGCCCGACCCCCTTCCTCGTCGCCGCCGCCGCTCCCCACAGCCCCAGGGGGCCTCGCTCGGCCGGAGGCTGCCGCCGCCCCCGCCTCGGGGACCCCCCCGCGCCGTCCCCGCCACTCCCACCCCCCCCCCCCCCCCCCCCCCGCGGGCACCGCCTTGACGGGCCCGCAGCCGCTCCCGCGGCCCCCGGCGGCCCGCGGGGAAGCGCAGACAAAGGCTGGGGCGCGGCCGGGCCCCGGCATCGCGGTACCGGCGGCCGGGCCGAGCCGCGGGGCTCCCGCTCCTCCCACCCGGGCTCTTCCAGCTCCGTTGGCATCCTCTCGGCGGCGGGGGCGAGCCCCGGCTGCCGGTGGGTGTTGGCTGCTGCCGGGGCCGTCGCTGTGAGGCGGGGGGGGGGGGGGGTGGCGGTGGCACCAGGCAGGGCCTGGCTCAGCACTGGCGGAGTGGGGGGGGGGGGGGGCGGGGGTGGAATCGGTGGACCGGGGCCCTCCGCGCGGCCCGGCCCCACTCACCGAAGCTGGGGTGGACGGTGGTGATCTCCGCCATGGTCCGGGATAAGCCGGAGCAACCGAAATGCGGAACCCGGTGCGGAGGCGCCGCGGTACCGGCCCCCGCCCGGAGGATGCTCCTCGCCCGGGATGCAGGAGCTGCCGACTGGTCCCGATGCAGCGCACGCCCCGCCCGGCCCCGCCTCCCCCCCCCCCCCCTTCCCCGCACCGCCTCGCCCCGCCCCGGAGCCGCCCGGCGGTGACTCGGCAAGTGGCGGCGCTCCGGGCGCCGAGCCGGGCGGGCGGTGGCGGCGGGGACGGGGCGCGGGCAGAGGCGAGGCCCCGGGGGCAGCGGTGCGGGGTCTGCGGAAGGCGGCGTTTCCGCTCCCGGGACAGAAGGGGCCGCTTCCGAGCGTGCTGCAGCGCTCGGGAGCTGCGGCTCCGTTCTCCCCACAAGGCGCAGCCCCGCGAGGCGGGGGCGAGGCTCAGGCGGGGAGCGAGGCTCTGTCACCACGCAGCCGCCCCGTAAAGATGGCGGCGCTCCTCATCACCCCCACTTCCCCCCCCCCCCCCGACGCCTGCAGTCCCCCGCGGTCGTCACGGCGGGGCTGGCGACCCGCGCTCCGCCAACATGGCGGCCGCTCCCTCAGCGCCCCAACATGGCGGCGCGGCGCCTGCGCGCGGCCCCGCCGGGCGCTTCCGCTTCCTGAGCGGAGCGGGACGGGACGGGACGGGACGGGACGGCGGGGTCCGGCCGGCGGCCCCGCGGCCAGCCGCTTTCCTGTCTTCTAGGTGGGCGCCGAGATGTCGCTCTCGCTGAAAATGTTGCCCTGCAAGAAGAGGAGAGCGGCGGTCGCGGGGCTGCAGAGCCCGCGGGAGCGGGGCGGCGCCGGGGAGGACGGGGAGCAGCCCGGAGGCGTCTCGGTGGCGGGCGCTGTCGACGGCAGCTCCCCCGTGAAACCGGCGGCGGGCCGGGCCGCCGGGCTGCCCCCGGGCCCGGGCTCGTGGAGGGGACCCGGGGAGGCTTTCCTCAAGAGTGGAAAGAGGCTCCCCGCGAAGGCGGCCCCGGGTTCCGGTCAGGAAAGCGCCGACGGCCGCCCGGGCGCGAAGGATCCGTGCTCTGCCGCTGAGCTCGCCGAAGACATTAAAAACCTGGAAGGGGGCAGAGAAGGTAAATGTGTGCGTTGGGACCCCGCCGGTTCGGTCAGGTGTAAACACTCGAGGCAAGGGGCTTGTGCTGCCGGGGGGCTGCGAAGAGCTGCCCCGGGAGAGGGGGCGCTGAGGGAACCTCATCGGCGGCGTCGCCGTGAGGGTGAGGTGAGCCAGGGGAGGGGTTCGTGACCTCTGCTGTTTGGTTTTGTTCTCCCTTCCTTTTTTTTCTTTTTTTAATTGGTTCTGAAGTGGTACAGGTTAGAAGGCATTCCAACTTAAAATGTTTCTTTTTTTTTTTTTTTGCCCTCCCTCAAAATCTTAGGAAACAAATGGAGAACTTAAGCAGCACTGCCAAACACTTTTGAAGTAGCTTCTTTCAGATTTCTCAAGTACCCAATTGTACAGTCTTTACACGCATTTTCCTGGTCTAATCTTTGTGTTTAATCTTCTGTGGACCGTGTGTAGTGATCAGTCCTAATGATAACTTTCATAAAAATAATATTCTATTGCGTAAGGTATTTGACTTTCAGCTGGTCTTTACACAAGTCTTTGTAAATTCAAGCTTTGATCTGAAACAATTGTTTGGCATTTAGTTTTTCAGAAGAAGTGATTTGCTAGTGAGGTGTAAAGACTGGTAAAACTACAAGCTGCTTCTTCGAAAAGTCCCGTTTTTCATTTTTTTATCCACCCTTGTTTTCATTCTCAGAAGATGTAGTCTAGAGTGGCACTTGTGTGGGACTCTATTGTGACCCCTTAGGAGAACCATTGAAGCAGGACCTGTGTTAACAAAGTTACAAGTTTGCTGTGGAAAGAGGTGTTCTGGAAGTAAAAAGGCCCTGTTAAACCTTGCTTGCTCAGAGGTTTACTCGGTGAATCTCTGATGTGTGAACTTGTGTAAGAGGTGAGGTGTTCGTGATCAAAATGACACTCACTTTGTAGCTCAGATCTTCTTTGTCTGCTGACATAAGTGGTGGTCCTGTCTTCCCAAACTGCGTGTTGTATTCATCTTTTTCTTTTCCTGGCATACATCTTTGTCTCTGAGTTCGATGAGATTGGAAAATAGATTTAGCAAAAGAAAAAAAAAAGGGGGGGGGGGAGGTGGTGTATTTTCCTCTTCGTCTGGTTCAACCACCTGATCCGATTTAGTGCGTGACTACACAAATACCTGTGCGGGCACAAAACAGGAAATGCTGTGGGGTGGGAGAGCTGGTTTTGTTAGAAGACAAATTGTTTTCATACTGGTTGAACGTTTTCAAGAAACCTCAGGTTTCAGTTACTTTTTATATTCATTGTAAATGCATCAAACTACAGGCTGCAGCAAAAAAGGACAGTGCTTCCTTATTCGCTTGTGAGAAGCGTTGTCTCTGCTTGTTGTGCTGCTGTGATTTAGCTCACTGATTTGACTGAAAGCTGGGTTTGTGGTGGCATAGTGGTCAGTTTACAGTTGCTATCCAGGCCTGCCGAACTTCCAGAAATGTGCAGAATGGGAGTGGGAAGGGACATCTGTTGGACTTCTCAGCAGCAGTACAGTCTGAAATTAGCCCAGGGTAACAATGAAAGTGCATGCTAAGGTTGTAGTCCACTAGGCTGTTCTGACTGGGTGAAAGAGTGTTTGCCCCTAGCTGTTTATTCAACACGGAATGCAACCACACTTTAAAGAAATCACTATTTTTTGGTGGTTAGATCATTTGACAGGGATGGTTTTGAGCACAGCTGTGCAAAACTGATAATGCTGGTAGCGAGGCTGAAATAGCTGGAGGTAAGGATTGCTTCACCCAGATTTGTTTCTGGAGGATAGTAACATGGGACTGCTGCTGTTGAAGTGTTCAGTGTACCTGGATCTCTTTCACAACCTGGGTGAGGGAGCGTGACTTGTGCAGTTGGTTTAACAGATTTAAATGGATCAGGATGAATTTTTGTAATGTAGCAGCCTTTCAACTTTGCTCATCTGTGTCCGTATGGCGTATCGGACTACAACCTGGTGTATACTGTTTACAGGGAAAACTCCTAAACTGTATACAGAGGTGGAAGTAAATTTGCAGAGAGATCCATATCTGACTGACAACCAATCTGCAGCGCAGGAGTCTCCAGCGAGAAGTTCTTTGCAGCTGGCTGTTAGAAGTCCTACCATGATGAAGCCATTGAAGAACACCAGAACTGGTGAGTGTCTCCAGCAGACTGATGAAGAAAATGAGAGTTTGGGGCTGTTTGTTCCATTGGGTTAGCTTTGTGCAAGGAGCAGACCAGTGACCTGGTATGGTAGACAAGGAACATGGGATGTGTGTGTGCCATGTTAGGGGCTGTTCAAGTGCAGTGTGTTTTGAAGCTTTTATCATGTGTTCTGAAATTTCACTTTCATTATGTGTTCTGAATTCACAAAACCACTGGTATTCAAGTGAAACTTGCTGGAGTTGATCTCTGCGTTTTACAGTTACTAAAAAGTCTGTTTTCCGTCAGAGGAAGTTCTGATTCCTTTCCTTGAGTCAGCAAAACAGCACTGCTAGGGAAACATTTTAAGTCTTGCTGCATTGGGCATGTAGTTTTGCTGCTGTTTTAATCTTGACCGCATACGTAAAACAGCTCCTTCTGGAAAAGCGTAGAAGGGGTGCTGAGACTATTCTTCAAAATCAGTCCAATAGAGGTGTCAGATATGTAACCTTTGTTTGCTTGACTAGTATGACTTGCTCAGGTCCTACAGAACTTGAATCCTTTGTTCAAAAACACTGCTTCTAGCTCTTATGGCCGTTTCTGTTTGGAAGATTTCATTATTGGCTGTTGGCAAGCTGTAGTCACTTCAGAATCTACATAATTTTATTTTTTTTAAATTAAAAACTCATACTGTTTGAATGTGCTGGATGTGAATTATCTGAGTTTTTAGATTTTAATTTTCATTGTTAATTTTCAGAGGAGCAAGATGGAGAAGATATTGAGAGAAGAAAGAGGAGGAGGAAAGCAAACAAACGGAAAAGGGAAGGGAAAGGTCAAGAAGAGGAGGGCTCTCTGTCTTGTGACATCAAACTGGATGATACCCTTGATCGCACCTTAGAAGATGGTGCTAAGCAGCATAACCTGACGGTTGTCAATGTGCGAAACATCCTACATGTGAGTGCACTTAATACAGCAAATGTACAAGTTATGTACATACAAGTTACCTGGCTTTATGGGTGGGTATCGGTCCCTGACTTCAACTTATTGACAGGTGGGTCTGTTTTACTGTACCCTAATAGCAGTAGTAGGAGTGAACTAAATTCACTAAAGTGATTGAACTAAAATTCATGCTTTTGGTTCCAGGTTTATGTATATGTCAGTTGCGTATCTTTCAGTTTGTCCCATGAGCAGTGTCTGGAGAGAAATGCTATTTGTTTTCCCCAGGATAAAAAATTGTGCATTTCTTTTCTCCATCTAGTACTGTTCTAGTCCAGGTGATGTCAAATATTTTCATGTTATGCAATCCGTGTGGAAAACAAACTGGAGGCTGACATGACCCTTCTTTCAGGCAGATTCATCGGCTGGTTTTGTGCAAGTGCCATAAGTTAGTGTCTTTCTTTGTTATGTGGCACCATTGAAGGGCTGTAAACATCTCACAGGTGCCTACCTTCCCTGGAACCTCGTGGTGGCATTCCGAAAATGTAGTCACTGATACTAGGTCTCCTAGGCCTTCACATATATTTTTTTTTTCTTTTCAAATATCTCCAGTGTTCTCTGAAATGATACAGCACGATGTTTCAAAGAGCAGATCATTAGATACTTTCCCTAGAGTTAGACCCTTACTGTTTTGCAAGCTCATGGGACCTTAAGGATTTAAGTTTTCTGTTGCAGCTGTGTGTCTTATGTGGATGGGACCAGCACATCGTAAAATTGTAAATTGGCTGTGTGACAGGAGGGAAGGGAAGCTGGTGTGGACTTTTATTTACACCATTTTCTTTTCTCCTTCTGTCAGTTTCCTCCTTGGAGCGTTCACAGAGAATGCAGTGCAAATGTTTTTATCACTGCTGTGCTCACTTTATATTTTCTTGTCAGATCACTGAATAGTCTTTTTCACAGCATAATTGCAACATCTATTGAACATTCACTATTTCTCCATCATGGTTCCAACTGTTTTATTTCATCGTTAAGTCTGCTTCTTTTTAACAAACAGAATGTAAAGGAGACTTTTTTATTTGTGTGTTTCCTGCAGGAGGTGATCACAAATGAGCATGTGGTTGCCATGATGAAAGCAGCCATCAGTGAGACAGAAGATATACCTTTGTTTGTAAGTAAAAAACTTTTTTTCCACAGTTTTTGTCTATTCAAATGATGATTCCTTTACCAGTCTACCTTCTTGGTCTGTGTTATGATGTGGTAGGAGGAGAATAGGTAGTATAATTTACACTTCGCAACCAGACTTGGCACCTGCATGAAGTGAGTCGTGTCTGAGTGTAAATCATGAAACAGAATTATCAGGGGTTATTTTTTCATGTCACTGATGATGTCTTAAAGGTAATGAGCTCAAAAATGAGAAAAAGCTTCTAGTAAACAGTTGCTGGGGAAAAGGCTGCAGTTAAGAAAAATAGCTGAGCAGGTTGTGGTTTTCTGTTTCAAACTCTCAGGAACCCAAAATGACTCGTTCCAAACTGAAGGAAGTTGTGGAGAAAGGAGTGGTAAGTAGCTCATCTGCTTTCATTATCGCACCCTTCCCCTACCCTAATGGCTTTGATTGCTGGGATTTCTATTAAAAGTGTCATGCATGCTTTTTATACTCTTAAAATGATAAGGTGAGTTCTGTGCATATATTTTTTGATACAACAATGTAAAAAAAAAAAAATCATTTTAGATGAGCAGAATAGAACCAGGACAGAGTTAGAAGATGCAGTGAATTGACAGTGTCCATTATACTAAAGTTACTGTCTGTAGAGATCACATGGGTGGTTTAGAAAACATTTGTTCAAAGTCTGTTAAGCAGCTACTTTGGAGAATAAGATGTCAAGCTCAAGTACTCATCGCAGTCTACAACTTCCTCGCGAGGGGGCGTGGAGAGGCAGGTGACCTGTTCTCTGTTATCACCAGTGACAGGACCCGTGGGAACGGTGTTAAGCTGAGGTAGGGGAAGTTTAGGCTAGACATCAGGAAGAGGTTCTTCACCGAAAGGGTGGTTGCACACTGGAACAGGCTCCCTAGTGAAGTGGTCACTGCACCAAGCCTGTCTGAATTTAAGGAGAGATTGGACTGTGCGCTTAGTCACATGGTCTAAACTTTTGGGCAGACCTGTGCGGTGCCAGGAGTTGGACTTGATGATCCTTATGGGTCCCTTCCAACTCAGGATATTCTATGATTCTATGATACTTATTTGATAAAATTGGTTATCTAAGCCATACAAAAGCATGCTTTTCAGAGAGTTAAAATGTTTTTGCTATCTTTAGGTGATTCCAACATGGAATATTTCTCCAATTAAGAAGGCAAATGAGGTAAAGGTAAGTGAAAGAAATTGGAGTCAGTGCTAGAGACACCCTGCTTAGCAGTAAATCTTAATGGTGGGCTGGAACAGACTTGCCTCTGGCATGTTGGGAGTATCAGTGACCAGCATTGCGAATGGGTTATGCAGGGAAGGACAAGGCAGCTAAAGTAGAAGTGTGCAGAGAACCCAAAAGAGCTGCCTGCAGTGGAACCGCAGAACACGAAAGAATGATGACATGCCAGAGGAAGGGGTCTTTTCTTCTACTTGATCCAGCTCCCCATTTTGGTACTGCAGCAGCCTCTACCTGGATGAAATGCCTGATAGCGAATGCTGCTGCCCAGGTCTCATGCTGTGAGTTGCTCCTCCTTGAGATTGTTATACGTATTTTAGGACTGCCAGGAAATGTGGCTTGGATCTCAGTTTTTGGCCTGAGACCTGCCTGCTCCAAAAGACTTATAATATAGGTGTAGAGGGGATTCAGCAGCAGAGCAGGAATGAATGGCCATTCAAGTAAAAGAAACATGTCCTTGAGAAAGTGTCTGCTTATGTAATGTTTCCATTGTATAAATGATAAATCATTTGTTCTCATACCTTTTCATACCACTTAGTTTGCTTTACCAATCTTACTTTAGTAATATATTTGGTTTCTTCAGCCTCTTTCTGTAGTCTCCTTCCTTTGTGAGCTTCATTGTATTTCCTCAGCTGTTGCATATATTTGATCAGATAGTGTACCATTAGAGTGCAATGCTTTATCTTGCCAGTAAAAAGTTGTCACCTTTCTTCTGCTCTGTTGCAGCCTCCTCAGTTTGTGGACATTCCACTTGAGGAAGACGATTCATCTGATGAGGAATACCAGCCTGATGATGAGGATGAAGATGAGACTGCAGAAGAGGTAAATGTAACTTGTACAAAGATCTGTTCAGCATGGAGCTTGCACGTTTAAGGCCACAGAATGCTCTGTTTTAACACACGAATGATTGTAAATCACCCCAGAGTTTCTAGTAATCTTCCTTCAATGCTGTATTATTTGGGTAAAGAAGTGTCTTGTCTTGATTGAAGCATGATTGATTGAGTTCTGTATCTCTTACACTATAGAGTTTACTGGAAAGTGATGTAGAGAGCACTGCTTCTTCTCCTCGGGGAGCAAAACGATCTAGGACAAGGCGATCATCTGATGAAGAGGGAGGGACGCTCTGTGAGGTGAGCTTGCAAGAGAGTTTTTGTTTCTAAAGAAAGCAATCTTCAGTCATTATTCCTAAATTATTAATAAGAAAGCAAAAATATATACTGTTGGTTTAAGTTGTAGCGGCATTACAGGTGCTATGTAGATTTGGGGTACCACTGCAATGGTTCCTGCATAAGCAGTTAAGTTCATCCTTTGCAGAAAAAGCTTAGTCAAAAATAAATGCAAATCCGTAAAAAAAAAAAAAAAAAAAAAAAAAGGCACTACCAATGGAAACAATCTGCTTCTTTTTCAGATAATGTTTATTTTTCTGATTATTTTTGAGGGAGAAATGCTTTCTGTGCTTGGCTCAGGAGGACATGGTGATATTAATAAAAGCATAAAAGTATTTGTAGTGATTGTATGCACTATCAGATCAGTGGAAAGAATATGCGGTGTGATAGGAGCTGACAGGGAGTGAGTATCACCAGACAAGAATCAGAAAGCAACTGTGAGAACTGACCATTGGCATTGGAATCAGAGAAAGAAGAATAATGTACTGATATTTCCAAGTTTACTCACTGTGGGACTGTTTCGGGGAGGGTTGGGTGTGTGCCACAAATACTGGCATAACTAGAGATGATAAATCTGAATGCTGAAACTTTCCAGCATATGACCATTTCCAAATGTCTCCTTTCCTGAAAGTTCGTTAAATAGTGAATTTGTACTTTCTGAAAATCAAAGTGAACGTAATACGAATCATCCGTTTCCTTCTGTGAAGCATTTCTCTCATTTCTATTTTGCTAGCCTGTGGTCAAACTGAAAAAAAAAAAAAAAAAGGCTTATTCTGTCCTTGGAAATCTGCTGTAAATACAGCTTTATAACACAAAGGCCTTTCTAATTAGGTGGAGAAGGTTACTACACCTGTTGTTAGACATATTAGTGCTGAAGTAGTTCCCATGGGACCTCCACCACCTCCTAAACCAAAGCAAAGCAAAGACAGCACATTCATGGAGAAGCTGCATGCAGTGGATGAAGAGCTGGCTTCAAGCCCAGTATGCATGGATTCCTACCAGGTACTGTGTTTTGGGATGCTACAGTGGTATTTTTTCAGTTTGAGTTAAAATTTCATTCTGTGCTCCTTTAGTAAATTTAAATAAGATGAATCTCTTTAGTGGGTAGCATGCAAGCTCTGTGTGAGAATAGAGGTAGCTGTTAGTACAGGGCTATCAGTGACACGTACTTTTAATTTCTTCTATCATAACTACGCTTTCTGTTTATGCTTGTAGGCTTCTCAGTTACATTGTTTTTACTGTTAACTGTAATTGTGGCATTTACACAGGTAAGGAAAATACCTCCCCTTTTAAAAGGAAACGGTCACTTTGGTTGTATTTTGCAGGCAGGTACACTATGAACGCGCAAAGAAGCTCGGTTGCAAAGGCAACCACTATTTCATATTGATAATGAGAAAAATATTACTGATCCGTTCTACTGCACAAGGGTGAGGAGTTGTAAAGAAAGAGTCCTGTACTGTAGCTTCAGGTTAATTACAGATAGTGGAAACGGGGCAACAGAGTAAAATGTACATGAAGGGGGCAAATATTGCAAGGGGGGGATAAAAGTTTAGCACAAAATAAGTGAACAATAATATATTCATAAAGAATAATAATTTAATAGCAAGAATAATGAATGGTTGGCTTTTTTGGAATACCAAAATAAACAATTCTTTGTGGCAAGAATCTAATATTTTTGATAGTGGATTCTTCTTGCTCTGATGAAAATCCTACTGCCAAAGAAGCTGTGAGGAAAGCAGAGAAACTCTTAATTCCATTGTGCTTTTCCTTCATGTTTCAGTCTCTGGAAGACAGCCTCATTGCCTTCAGAACCCGATCGAAGAGACCGCTGAAGGATGTTCCTCTTGGTCAACTGGAGGCTGAGCTCCGAGCCCCAGATATCACGCCTGATATGTATGATCCCAATACTGCAGATGATGAAGAATGGAAAAGGTGGCTTGGAGGGCTCATGAATGATGATGTGGAGAATGAAGGTACGTACAACACATCGTTGCTCATTGGAACAGAGGGATCCTGGAGGTTTTTCCTCCTGTTCTTGGCTACTTTCTCTTCCCGTTGCTCGTGATTTTCTTGGCTGCATCCATTATCTTGTTTAACAATACACATGTGTTTTGCACACAGTCAGTTTTCCTCATCTTCTGCATGGACACTTCTGAGACACCTGAAGTTAAAAACCCTCACTTTAAATATTAACTAGCCAGCACATGCAGTAACTGGCAACCATAAATGAAAGTTGTTGTTCAGCCTTTAATGCATCATGCTGTGTCATGAAGCTGGCAGCATAGGTATGCCTGAATCTGAATGTGCCATGCTCCTTTGCAGGGACATGACCTGTTATGGTAGAAAAAAAAATTAATTTGTTCTTGAAGAGAGAGAACAGTTTTGGGCTTGACTTTCTTTTGTTCTGGATTTACAGGTTACATAGAGTTGTACAATTGACTGTAAAACAAAAATTGGAATACTCTTCCAATGTATTGCAATATTTCATTCTTTCTAATTTTAGCTGAAACTCGGGCCATACAGAACAAATCTAACTTTTCTAAATGGGAATGACTAAGAATAAAGGTGGTTAGTAGCTTAGTTTGAAGAGGATGGACTTGATATTGCTTCCATAAAAATAAACAGTTAATTTCAAGCAGTAATCCTAGCCCTCTTTGTGTAAGATCAGGCAATAAACTAAGTGCTTCTCTTCCTGGATACTGTTTGGTCTTGGGGCAGGGTAATGACGTTTCAAAACATGCTTCCTATTAGATGAATTAGATGATGATGATGACCCTGAGTACAACTTCCTGGAAGATCTGGATGAACCAGATACAGAAGACTTCAGAAATGATCGTGCGGTGAGAATTACCAGTAAGTCCTTTGGGAATCCCACTTCCTTTCTCATTAGGATTAGTAATTTATTTTGAAAAGTGTTTTGTTGCAAAGGCTTTGCAGTGTAGGCTAATAAGTAAAAAAAAAATAGAATAAAAACACTTTGCATACTGAACACCTTTTCCATGCAGAACTGGCTTTCTGTGAATACATAAAAGTATCTAGCCAGAGCTGCTGTGCTATCAGATGCATTTTACTGTATAGCAAAGAATGAAGAATAATTTTTAGATAGTGCAGTCTTTCATAAAGCTACAGCCAAATCGGAAAGTGAATGCCTGCCTTATGTTTTGAGTGTTTTCTTCAAGTCATTGCAATCTTTGAGTTACAGTTTAAAGAGTGTATCATTTATTGTGTTCTCAGTAAAGCGTATTTATTTTAGGTCTTACTGCAGATTAACTTCGTTTTAAAATTATTATTTTTTAATTTAGTTTTTCCAAAATATTTGTGATTAAAAACAGTCTCAACAGAAATTTTCTTGGGCCCAGCAATAAAAAGGGGTATAATATAATGTAAGCCAGCAGTGTGTCCTTGCTGCAAAGAAAGCTAATGGTATCTTGGGCTGCCTTAGGAGGAGTGTTGCCAGTCGGTTGAGGGAGACAATCCTTTCCCTCTACTCGGCACTGGTGAGGCCACACCGAGAGTACAAGTTCCAGTTCTGGGCTCCCCATTACAAGAGAGACATGGATGTAACAAGGAGAGTCCAACAAAGATGATAAGGGTTCTAGAGCATCTCAAATATGGGAAGGGCTGAGAGCTGGAGCTGTTCAGTCTAGAGGAGGATCGAGGGGGATCTCACCAATGTCTGTAAATACCTGAAGGGAAGGGGCAGAGCAGGCTTGCTTGAGTGGTGCCCAACAACAGGACAAGAAGCAATGGGCACAAAGTGAAGAGCAGGAGGTTCTGTCTGAGCATCAGGAAACACTTTTACACTGTGCAGGTGACTGAGCCCTGGCATAGGATGCCCAGAGAGACTGTGGCATCTCCGTCCTTGGAGATTTTTCAGAAGCAGCCTGGATGTTGCAAGTGGGTGTGGGTGACTCTGGTTGAGGAAGGCAGTTGGACCAGATGAAGCCAGAGGTCTCTTCCAACCTCAAACATTCTGTATATATCAGAGGTTGTTCCTTCTCGGCCCTCTGTTTACAAGAGGAGGGTTACGCTTTGCAAGAGAGATTCCTTAACTGGCTTGAGATTATGACAGGATTGATGAATGTTTCTTGCACGAGGAATCTTCATTTTTCTTTTTAATTTTACTTGCAGAAAAGGAAGTGAATGAACTGATGGAGGAGCTGTTTGAGACAGTAAGTGATGTATTGGGTATAGCACTGAAGAGTAATAGATCTTTGTCAGATCTGGCATGAAATCGCTAAAGCCATAAGGGGGGCCTTTGTAAATGTTCGGTGCTGAATATGTGCAAAGGGCTCTACCATAAAAGTGTAATTTTTACCATTGGGATGGAACTTACATAGGAACTTCCATAAATTCCTGTAGAGATGAATGTACGTGCTAAGAGGATCACCATGAGCTTTGTTAACTGAAGACACTGTGTAGTAAATGTACTTGTTGAGCTTTCTTTTTTCTGATTGTTACTACACGTGTTGTCAGTTTCAGGATGAGATGGGTTTCTCAAACATGGAAGATGAAGGTCCAGAAGATGAAGATAATGTTACAGAGTCACGGCCAAATTTTAATACACCACAGGCGCTTAGGTAGGATCATTTGATAGTTGTCATAAAACTAAATATTAATAATTCTCTTACGGTAAAAAGCCTTTGGTCACCTGCAGGTACTATGCCATCCCCTAAGGAGATAATGCCTTTTGAGAAAAGGCTACTGCTTTAAAGGCTATCATCCATTTTATCTGAAGGCCTTCCATATATAACCCCTTTATTACACTAATTCTTCTGGGAAAATGGCTTGGCAAGCTTTTAAGACACTTGCTTCAGCTGTTAAACAATAAAACAATAGTTATTGGAGCAGTATATTGCCTGATTGACAACAACACAACGATTCAAAGCGATGGATAGAGACACTGGATACTGGGGTGTTGCTGCATATGTTGTTTGTGTATGTGATCAAAGCTGTGCATATTCTGTGCAGAGAACAACCCAAGCTCAAAGCAATAGGTACTCTAGCTCTCTAATTCTTGTGCTTTACAGTTTGGTGGTGGGTGTAGTGTTCTGAACTCCTTTCAAAGAGATAATAGTTTTCTTGCCTTTTTTTGTTGTTGTTGGGGGGGAGGGTTGATTGGTAAAGTTCAGTTACTGCCCTTATATTTTTTTATAAGAGACTCCTGAGGAGCTTGACCAAGCGTATAATCTTGTCTTTTAAGCAAATAACTTGAATATAATAGTAGCATTTCCAAAGGAAGAGAACTACATACAATTGCTGAGGCCTAGGTCTGAAACAGCTATAAAATTCAGAAATTATCTTCTAATGATTTTTGATGTGGGTTATACTTGATGTAGCACCTCAGAGAGAAAAGACTTTAAAGCATTACTTTCTAGGTAATAATACAAGCCTATTAAAGAAATTACGAAAATTGTCTAAAGGTGAACTATGATAAGAATGGTGTCTCCTTATTTATGGGGCAGATCACCTCAAGATCAAGCTGTATCTGTTTGGGAAAGGAGCTAAAATGACGGCTGGAATTTCTTGATACTCTCTCTGGATGAGCAGTACCAGAGGAGAGCACAGCAAATCTTAAACCAGCTACAGACTAAAATCAGGGAAACTTCATGCTCTCTCTTACAATCTGTATGCACTTGTTTTTGGTGATGGCTAGTTTATTCTTACTTCTTTGGCATGCCGTTCCTCCTAATTTTTTCTTCCCCAGTTTTATCTGTGTACAGGACTCTTGAAGTTTAAGTATGTTTTGTAGCAAAATACCTGTTTCCTGAGTTTATTGTTTTTATGATATCTTACATTAGATGCATCTTGGAACAACTTCATTTATAATCGACTTTTGGCCTGTTACAAAAGTAAAGCTGTTAACTAACAAATCAGAATATTAACTGAATAACAAAACAAAATAAAATACGTATTTTAATTACACCATAAGGCCAGGGAGGATACATGAAGTTAGTTTTGAAAAGAACAGAAATACGTACATCCCCTTTTCTGCTACAGAAGTAGCTTTTACTATCGTGTCATCGGATGTCCAGTGGAATAGTCTGCATAAAGCTAGGCAAAACCTTAAAAAAAAAAAAAAAAAGTGGAGAAAAATAAAGGAAGAAGAAAAAGTAATAGCATTTGAGTCAGCGTGTGATGTTTCTGGAGATAATTATAGTAACGTGCCACCCATAACACCTTGAGTTTGGACCTTGCCTGATGCTATAATTTAAATAGGGTTGGGTTTATTGTATTATAGATTACGTTAGCTCCTGGCTGCTCTGGAGTGTGTCTGAGCACTTGACTACAACAAACGTGGAGCACTACTGAGAACAGTGAACAAGAGTGTTAGCTGTGCTTGGAATAGAGGTTAAGTGGAATAATTTTGGCATGGCATCCCAAAACTAAAACAGTGTTACGGGGTGTACAGTTTAAGAACTACTCTCTCCATGCTACTCAACACTTTGACAGAATATTTCAACTTGGAAAAAAAAGTAAAATATTCTAATAGAATAGGAATGGTCATTAGGTCCTATGCTTTTTATATTTTGGTCTGCCTGGTCTTTAAAAGACGTTTAGATGTAGCCCTTAGTGATATGGTTTAGTGTAGGACTTGTTAGTGTTAGGGCTGAGGTTGGACTAGATGATCTTGGAGGTCTCTTCCAACCTAGACGATTCTGTGATTCTGTGGTCTCAAACAGATTTGAAGAGCCTCTGGCCAATTTACTGAATGAACAACACCGGACAGTGAAGGAACAACTTGAGCAGTTGAGAATGAAAAAGTCTTCTATCAAGCCACCACAAGAGATAGAGAAATCAAAACCTCACAATGAGAAGCCTCTCCAAAGCCTTGTTCTTGACTGTACGCAAAGAAAAAGGCTCCAGCAGCAAATGCAGCAGGTAATAAAATATTATCAATATTATATTTGGGCTATGGAATATTCATATATTGTATGTATGCTGTATGCTGCTGCAGCATGGGAAAGGGGGAAGCCAGTGGTACGGCAAGCACTTTGGCTTGCTGTTTCATTTTTAGAAATTAATTGAAAAAGCTACAATTAACTATAGTTACCCAATACAGTGTCTTGTCATGGTGTGTAGCAGCAAGGAAAGGACACAAATCTCTCAAATGCAAGCTAAAGAAAAAGATCTTGTGTTATACATGTAAAGCAAATTACCTTTTTAATCTTTCAGCTGCAAAGCAAGGCATATGTTGTTTGAACATGTGCACATAGGGATTGCTGAAGTCATTCTTTCTGAAGAAACAAGTATTTTATTAGAAAAAAATCCTTTCTGTATTGCTCATTATGGTGTGAGATTTTGTATAAAAGCTAGGAATGTGCCCTAAGACTTAAACAGGTGATGTGTTCCAACTCTGTGGAATAGAAACTATAATATCAGAAGTAATTTTTTATGCTGCCTATTTGTATTCCAGTTTCCCCTCAGTTTTCTATTGTTGAAAGGATTTCTTTTGAAGTCAGACTGTTGGTTTGTTTCTTTTTTTGTGGTGCTTGGGAGATGTTTCTTGAACCTTTATACTTAAGCTTTCCAGTTTCTTGTGTTACTGATACGCTGACAATCCCTATTTGTCTGATTTTATTCTTCAAGCATGTTCAGCTTCTGACTCAAATCCATCTTCTTGCAAGTTCCAACCCTGCTTTAAGTTCAGAGGCCAGTACCACTAGGATGTTTTTGGTAAGGATATGTCTTTAAAAAGAGCTACACAAGCTTTAATGATTTCTGGTCACTGGTGATATTTAGAGAGCTTAATTTGTTTAACTGATCCCATGCAATTGAGAGAGACTACCACTAAACAAGACAATGGTGTTAGCCTCCTGTTAGCATGCTCACTACTTGAAGAAATAAATCACGTTTTGCTGATTAATAACAGTGCTTTGAAGTGGCGTATCTTTGTAGTTTTCTACTGTTTGCTTGGAAACACTGAAAACAAAGTTCAAAAAACTTATGTAATTAGTGAACATTCTGTGATCTTGATAGATTCCAGAAAGTTGGTGAATTAATATGATCAGACAAAAGTAAGTTTTTAAAAAAAAATACAGAGATTATTCCTAGATTTAGAGGTCAAAAATAAGACAGAAGATATCTGTAGTGATGTATTTTTGTGCCTGTGACTCACCAGCTTTTACAGGTCACATTATTGTGTTTACATATGTGTTCTTAACCTTTTATCTTTTCTCTGTGTCTGACTTTGTAGAGTGAGCTTGGTAACTTTGCTCGAAGCTCTACACTGCTTCGTCAGTCATTCTATCCTAAATTTCAAACAATGTTCCAGCCATGTAACTTGAAGGGAGCACTGCAGCTCATTGAAGATTTTCATGCCCAAGTTCAAGTTGACTGGAGCCCTCGCAAAGCTGTGAAGAAGAGTGGTATGTATACTTTTACTTTTTCCTGATCTAAATTTAAGCAGAAACTAAATAACATGCAAATTCTAAAAACCAGGGAGGAAGTAGCATTTTCTGCGGTGAAGGGAATAAAAGAAACAGTGTTTTCAAGAAGTCAGTAGTGAATAACAGTATTTGCCCATGCCTCTATCTATCCTCATCTGTTCATTCTTTACACAGCCAATGAATTTCCATGTTTGCCAAAGCAAGTGGCATGGATTTTGGCAACAAGGAGAGTCTTTATGTATCCAGAGTTATTGCCAATATGTTCCTTGAAAGCAAACCCTCCCCGGGACAAGATTATCTTCACAAAAGCAGAGGACAAGTAGGTGCTTAGAATTGCTGAATAACATGCACACCAATGAACTTCCTTTTATATGGGAAAGTTTTAGGATGCAGTCTTTAAGAATATCTGTCTGTTGTGGAACAGCACATACAAGTAGCAATCTGAAGTACTGTCTAAAAGACTGCTTTTTTTTATTTTTCTTTTTTTTCCCCCTCTCCTTATTTCTTCAGTTTATTAGCTTTAGGTCTGAAACATTTTGAAGGGACAGAGTTTCCAAAGCCTTTGATCAGCAAATATCTCTTGCCAACAAAAACTGCCCACCAGCTGACAGTGCGAATCAAGAATCTCAATATGAATCGAGCCCCTGATAATATCATCAGAGTAAGTGATGCATTCAGATTATGGATTGGTATTTTTCACATTTGTCTATCTGGTTCATATTTGTCATACAAAAAGAGATGTGCTGTTTGTTCCGAGGACCTTTTTGTACATGTGCTGATGCTTTCTTAAAGGAAAATGTGATCCTTCCATTAAGGGTGACAATTTCCTCAAAATGACCGTATGATTTTTATTTTGCAAGTATTTTAATTAATATTTTGACAGCCTAGAGCCTAATCTAATCTAATCCAGAGCCTAATTGCAAACAGTCCTGGTACAGCTGTAGCTTCAATAATCCAGACAAATTTGTATAAATAAATTTTAAATAGCAAAACATAAAGTAAACGTAAACATACAGTCAAGCTATAGGTCCAACAGGCCTAATATCCTCTCCCATAACTAATGGCCAGTGCTGAAAAGAGAATAAGAAACAGAAACTTAAAGCTAGTACACGTGCACAACTGCTAGAACTTCGTGCTTTTTTCTGAGAGAAACCAAGATGGCAGCGAGCGTTCATATGAACACTTTTCCAGAGCACAATTCTTAGCCTACATCCCAGCAGTTCTTGGACAGATGTTCTGACTGTGGTTGTCTTGTCTTGCATTCTCTCCTCTCTTCACACAGTACTATAAAAAGACAAAGCAGTTGCCTGTTCTGTTCAAGTGCTGTGAGGAAATCCAGCCTAGTGAGTGGAAACCACCTGTGGAGAGAGAAGAACATCGCCTGCCATTTTGGCTAAAGGTACAGTTTCTGCTGTTTCTTCACCCAGCATAGCTTTGCTTATTTCTCTTTTTTTTTTTTCTTGTTCTTCATACAGTATAGGTTCAGAATGAGTTATTTGGGTAGGCTACAGCTCTGAAGTCAAAAAGTAGTCTGATTGTATTGCAGGGGAGCCTGTGTTATCTTGGGTCTAGGTAGTAAATCTATCAAGAGCAGCACTTAGGAGCGTGAAGTATTATACACTGCTCCTGGTGTGTCTGCCCAGCTGCAGTATGGAGCTGAAGTTGTTGTGGATTTTCTTTGCTTTTTGGCACATCCTTGTACACGCTACATGGGCATATTTCTAATGACTGTTTCGATGTGTTTATTTTTTAATTTGACTTCATCAATTTGTTAATTGACATAGTCTGACCCTTGCCTTACGCATTACGGTTAGCGGTGTTGCTATCTTTCCCACTGTGTTATAGCCAGGAGAAAGCGTTTGTTCTTTCTCCTTAAAACCTAACCTTTTAAGAGGAAAGGAGAAATCTGTGGGTTTTTTTCACAGAATCACAGAACTGTAGGGGTTGGAAGGGACCTCGAGAGATCATCAAGTCCAACCCCCCTGCAAAAGCAGGTTCCTTAGAGCAGGCTGCCCAGGTAGGCGTCCAGACGGGCCTTGAATATCTCCAGAGAAGGAGACTCCACAGCCTCCCTGGGCAGCCTGTTCCAGTGCTCCATCAGCCTTTTTGTGTTTTTCTTTGTAAGATGATGTTCACCTGCAGTGTGGCTGGTGATTATTATACCCGAATGTCTCACCCTTCCTAAGGATTCTTTCTCTGAGATTCCTTGCACAGTGAAGACTAAGTTGGAGGCATAGTGACTGCACTGAGGGTCACTCAGTGAGGTCTGTGTCTGAGGAAAAAATGAGATGCCCTAAAATCTAGTTCTCTTAATGGCACTGTTACAGTGAAGCTTCCCTCCCACAGCCTTGTATTTACTGAAGGAACGCTTACAAAGCAATTTGGTTCTGTTATTTCTTCTAGGCATTTGGATTCCTTTGAAGGCTCTGGAGTAAAACTTGGGAATGTTAAACAGTAAATAAAAAATTGCTTTACTTTAAGAAGCAAGTTACTGCCTTTCTTCTGCAGTGCTGTTTGAAGGTAGGCAGAACCTGTGGATTGGACTAAAAACTCTCTTATTTCCTTTAGGCAAGTTTGCCCTCCATTCAGGGGGAATTGAAGCAATTAGCAGAAGATGCGAGGGAGATGCCAGGTTCACCTGATGAAGAATCTGTCTTTTTGGGCACAGAAAAGGAAACTTCAGACACAGAACATGATGAAAAATACCCTCTACTCATGCCAAAGGGACTAGTACTGACCTTAAAGCCTCTTGCCAACCGATTCTCTAGGAGAGCATGGAGAAGACAGAGGTCTTCAGCTCTGAAGCCTGTCCTCATTCGACCAAGTCCTTGTCTGCAGCCCATTTCCAACACTATTAACATTCAGAAAACCATGAAGTTATCCCAGTCAGAGGCTCCACCCAGCAAAGTTATGGTTCAGATTCCTCGGTTAATCCAACCGGCTACAGTTATGCAGACAGTGCCAGGAGTGCAGCCTTTGAATGTTCCAGCAGTGGTGGGAAGTGGGGATGGCTTGGAATTTCAGAATGTGCTCTCTGCTTCACATCCAGACTCCAGGCAAGCTTTCTCAGCTGCTGTACCACCAGCATTAGTGTCTTCAAATCCAATAACTTTTCAGCCAAAATTAATGTTACCAGCTTTGGCTGGAGCAAAAATACGCAAACCTTGTGTTCGCAAGGGATATCAGAAGAAAAAAGGGACAAAATCTGCCCCACTGATAAAGACTTCGCCTTTGATCCAGCCATCTCCAGTCATCCTTACTGTACCTGCTACCACAGTGAAAGTGGTAAATATAGGCAGTGGTTGCAACATGATTCAGCCCATAAATACAACTGTTGGGAGAGGCACTCAGGCTATTCCAGTTACAACCTTGTTGGTAAATCCATCCACTTTCCCATGTCCATTAAATCAGCCTCTAGTGACTTCTTCAATTCCTTCATTGATAGTTTCTCCTAACCCTGTTGGTCTTTCTGCATCTTCCGTTGGTGAAAATGAAGAACAACTGAATCTGGTTCCTTCGTGCCCTACTGGAAGCAGCAAAAATTCCTACCCCACGGTGGAGCCCAAGGCTGAACCCCAGGAGTTGTATGCTACATGCTCAGCTGTCTCCCCCAAGAAGGAATGTAGTACAAATCCTGCCACTTCAAATAATGGCAGTCAGGAGATGGTAAATAAGAATGACTGCTGTAGCTGGACAGTGGTAGAAGGACAAGAGAATGCTTCAGAGCCGTTGTCTGTGGACCTTTTGCCTCATTTAGAAGATCCAGATGAAACAGTGAAAATTGAGCCTGAAGATTCAAACGATGCTGTCAAGGAAGTAAATCCAGTACCGAAGAGGGATCTTCTATGTGCTGAGGTGAAGGAGGAATTCATGCTGGGTCTTGGCCAGGAGCTGAACATGGAGGCCTGCTCATGTCCAAATGAGCTGAAAGAAATTAAAAAGGAGCACGCTGTGTGTGAAGAGAAGGGAGAAGAAGAAAGACGGGCTTTGCAGTCATCTCCCCGTGATGAACAGCAGGTAGATGCAGGTGGTGTTACTGGACCACAAGTAAGCAGCGAGTCTCCAAAGAATCATTCGTACACAGTGGATCTCGAAGCAGAATTTAGTAGCCCGCTAGGAAGACCAGAAGATTCGTCCAGTATGGACGGCCAGTCTGTTGGGACACCAGCTGGCCCTGAAGCTGGAGGAGAGAGAGAAGGACAAGAGGAAGAAGACGACGATGACTTCGATGATTTCACACAAGATGAGGATGAAGAAATGTCATCAGCCTCAGAAGAATCTATTCTTTCAGTGCCAGAACTTCAGGTAAAAGCAAAGATTTAAAAAATTGCTAATAATTTGTGTGCTGAAACACCTTAGTGACGTAAGGGCAAATCACAATTTGATTCCAATTGGAAAGCTGGACTGTTAACCATGTATTATCATGATATTTGTGCTGGTTTTGGAGAAACTGGACACCACGTATTTCTGAGATTTTAAGTCTAAGCGAAAGGAATGTCTTGCAAAATTCCAGATTTAAATTCTGCTGATCTGTAAGGACTTTCTCAGCTGAAGCTGTTCATTAATAAGAAATACTTTAACTGCGTTAATTTCCAAGACACAATTCCACTGAGCCTTTAAGAGATAAGACCATTAAGGAATCCTTTCTAACTTAAGGCTTTTTTACATGTTCGATTCTGAGTTGAAGTTTGTGTGTGATACAAAAATGGGCAGTTCTGGTTCTTGTGGAATTCTGTCATTTTACTAGAACCCTGTGGTCAGATATTGATCTGTGGTGGTGTTCAGCACTGTTAGGATTATAATGGAGTGAGCTAGTTGCTGAATGACGTTCAAAGAAACACTGAAAGAAAATAATGTGGATTTCTGTTGTTGCTTTCAAAGGAGACAATGGAAAAACTTACTTGGCTTGCAACAGAGAGACGCTTAAGCCAAGAAGGAGATTCTGAAGAAGAGAATTCCCAGGAAGAGAACTCTGAGCCAGAGGAGGAAGAGGAGGAGGAAGGGGAAGGAATAGAGAGTTTACAGAAAGATGATGAAGTTTGTGGAGATGTGTCAGAAGAACCTAAATCAGCCTTCACCTTGACAAAGATGGCCCCACAGGTGGAAGCCCACAGAATACCACCAGGTAAGTTTTGTTGGCTTCTTTTGATGCAGGGTACAGGGCACTGCTGCCTGCATTAAAAGCAAAACCATAGGGAAACTTCATCTGGGTTTAATTTCACTTAGCATTTCTGAGCTTAGTATTGCTTTCCATCTGAAAATTTTATAACAATCATAATTCTGTAAGAATGGCTCTTAACATAGAAGCCCTTGCTTATGTCAGCTGAGCATCTTCAGTTCTTTTTAATGTATTTATGCTTTAGGAATTTGCAGACGTGAGACTTGTGCCTTGTGTCAACTAATACCCCAAATCAATACAAGAACAAGATTAAATAGTCATACTTTTAAGTTGAATTTTGTGTTATAATGTCATGCTGGGAGCAGTCAAGGAAACAAAATAATGCCTTTACAGAATATAGCAACCAGTAGATGAATTTAAACAGGGATCTTTGAGGTTGACCCAGTAGACCAGTAGATTCCCAAGATTAAAGACACAAAAATCTCAAGGTAGCAAATCTTTGTGTGGTATTTCATTCCATATTATCTGACACCAGTTAGTTATCTGTGATGTTAACTGTATTTGTGCGAGTAATAAGCCAGAAGAGTAAATTGCAAGTGTTAAGTCCAGCTCTGCTGCTCATACCACATCTGCAGTTTTGCCCCTGGTATTCACTAGATTTACCTACTCGTTTTTTAGCAGACTGCTAGCTGAGTAGCAGCTAGGGTCAAAGATGGGTTTCTTGATGTATCCAGAGACTTTTCTCATCAGTTGCTGTAAGCAGCCAATTTTAAATCTTAGCCAGCCTGACTAATAAGAGGTATTTTGCTCATACACATACAAGAGGATGTAAACAGTTCACTCATCGCTAAGTCTGAAAACCTACTTCTCTATCGTAATGTTGGTCTAGAGGAGTAGTTGTCTGCCAGCCCAGAATGTGTAAGTGCATGTACAACTTGCTTTGTGCTTCTTCACAGGAGAGAACGTGAAAGCCCCTGGGAAAAGCAGGAGTTCCCACAGAGCCAGAAATAAGAGGGGACGGACTCGTGCCAGCAAAGACACGTCTAAGCTGCTCCTCTTGTATGATGAAGACATCCTGGAGAGAGATCCCCTGCGGGAACAGAAAGATCTGGCATTTGCACAAGCCTATCTAACCAGAGTAAGCCAGACCAATAAGTAACCCAGAAACAGGAACGTCGCACACTGTGAATCCTCACAGTTCCCACCTGAGCCACATAACTGCCATTTCTAACTGCGGTTAGAAACTAACTAATGGTTCTGACTAGGATGGAGTTACCTTTCTTCTTAGCACCCCATTTGGTGGTACTTCACTTACTGAATTGTCTTTATCTTGACCTGTGAGATTTCTTGCTTTTGCTCTTCTTATTCTCTCCCCTGTCCTCTTTTGGGGAGGTAGGGAGAGAGTGAGAGGCTGTGGGGGTGTTCAGCTGCTGCCTGGGGTCAGCCCACAACACTGGGTCAGTTTTAATTTCAGAATTTCTTGGGTCTTGAATTTGGTTCTTTTCTCTCTTGTGAGCAATCTGCATTTATCTTTAAGGAAGAGATTTTCTTGGCCCACCAAAAGTGGAAGCATTATATGAAAGCTGGGTAACAAGTGATCAGAGATTCCCAGATTAATTTATTTTCTTCCTGAATGTTAGGCAGTCCTATAAAGGTCTTGTTCTTTGCAGGTGCGTGAAGCATTGCAGCATGTTCCTGGAAAGTATGAAGACTTCCTTCGTGTTATCTATGAATTTGAGATTAGCATGGACAAGCGAACAGCTGTGGATCTCTATTTCACTTTACAGAAACTGTTGCATGACTGGCCACAGTTGCTCACAGATTTCGCTGCCTTCCTTTTACCAGAACAAGCTTTGGAGTGTGGACTGGTAGGTAGAATGAAAGAAGCAGACCACAATTTAAGCAGACAATGACAATGCTTGTGGGAATGAAAGAATGAGGAAATCTTCCTAGGGCAAGGAAAAACAGGGTAAATCAGTTGCTTACCTTCTGTTTTATTAGTTGGAATTGAAAAGTCTAGTGTCTGTTATAAAACTCAAATACGACTGTGGGGAATCAGCCTTTCCAAGTTGCATCCTAGAACCTGACTGCAGAGAGGCAATGTGCAGCAAGTGGAATGGTTCCCTTGTCTCAGAAATCAGCCTTCCACTTTTTAAGATGCAGGCTTTCGCCCGTTACATTCCTTCTGAATTTTCCTGTCTTTTGCGCATGTGGTTGAAGTAAAATTTTACAGCTCATGGAAGTATCGATATACAAAGTGCTTTTTATTTCTCATCTTCCACCTCTTCTCAGTTTTGCAGTGTGTATCCATACAAATGGAAAACAAATAGCAAAAGAGGAGAGGTATTTTAATAGTTTGTTTAAGCCAACTAGAGATACTTGGAAGTACATCTTTGGATGTGAGGGGTGAATCTTTTTCTTTTGATCAGTTTGAAGAGCAGCAAGCATTTGAAAAAAGCCGGAAGTTCCTCAGGCAACTGGAGATTTGTTTTGCTGAAAATCCTGCCCACCATCAAAAGATCATCAAAGTTCTGCAGAGTTGTGTGGACTGCCTTCCGCAGGAGATTGCAGAGGTAATGAGGGTTCCAGGTACCTCCTTTCTCTCATAAGTCCTGAGAACACAATAAGCTAGCTTGCTGCACTGTTCCCATGTGCTGCTCTTTGGGATCATGAGCATTTACCAAGTCTGATCTCCCTCCGTGGGGTGTGGTAGAGAATCGAAGCTGCCCTTCTCAACAGGCTTTACAATTAACTGGCCCGCCTGAGTCTCCTCTCTCCTACCTCCACCTTGCTTTTATCACCTTGCCAGTGACATTTTAGCTTAGTGCCTTCTGCAGTCTGCCTAGAGTTTTGGAGGGATTTTTTTTTTTTTGCTAATTTGATAGCTGAATATGGAATGATCTCAAAATATTCATGAGGTAGTAACAATGCAAGTATACAATTCCATGCTGGAGTTATAATAAGCCTTGATGTTCTGCTTACCCTAAGAAATCCTTCAAAGAACGTGATGACATGGAATGAAATGCTTGTTTTCTCTGGATTTCTTTATTTTAGCTGAAGACTCAGGTGTGGCAACTGTTGAAAGGACATGACCACTTGCAGGATGAGTTCTCAGTTTTCTTTGATCACTTACGTCCCTCGGCCAACCGCATGGGAGATTTTGAGGAAATCAACTGGACAGAAGAGAAGGAATATGAGGTGGAGGAATCTTTTTGCAAGACCAGAAAAGATAAAAGCAGAGATGATAGAAATGTTTCAACTTGAAGGACTCAAATCGTGGCTGCATCTCCAGAGTGACTGAAATAGCAGGGTGGGATAGCTGTTGGTGGACTGGAGCAAACTTCTCAAATGTCTTTACAGCATTTATGTCTCTTCTAACATAGTTGAACTGGTGGTGCACTGGAACTGAGCTCAATACTCAGAAATTCATGGGGAAAATGAAGTTTGGTCTTGTGAAGAGCTATCACGATAAGCAATTTTTGTTTTGTTTTTTTAGTTTGATGGGTTTGAAGAGGTGTCTTTGCCAGATGTAGAAGAAGAGGATGAACCACCCAAGATGCACACAGCCTCAAAAAATAAGAAACGTAAAGAGATCGGAGGCCAGAACAATGACAAGGTGGGCCTGGGATATCTCACTAGTCCACATATTTGGACTCTAAGCAAACACATGTCTGTGAGGATAAATGTCTGTATAGAGACATGACAGTAGCCTATAAAGATTTTAAGAAAGGGAATGAAATGTTTCCATTGTGCTTTGCTTGCTAGCAGCATAATTGTTTTAGTTCTCTCAGGGTACACGCAGAGTGCTGCTCCAGCCCTTCCTGACTCCCTTTGGGGTCAACCTTGCCCTGACCGTCATCTTTGTGTACCGTGCACATTTATCAGCTGGAGTCTGTCTGTTTCCAGGAGGTCGAGTGGGTAGATGGGATGAAGGAATGTTCATGTTCCTGCCATGAAGGGAGTATCGACCTCAAGCTAAAGAAAAGCAAAAGGAGGACCTGCAGCCATTGCAGTAGTAAGGTTAGTTGATAGGCCACGTCATTGGAGTGGTGAGTGAGCAGAATAGTTCTGTCAAGAGTCCCACTGTTTTTTTGTGATGATCTGTTAAGCCTGGGACCTCCTGTCTCTGTAATGTGTTGGGGAAGAAAATAAAAGATAACCAATAGTGTTGTCTTCTTTGGAGCCTTGACTGCCCTACCCGGCCTTCTCTCGTCTATCTCCTTCTCGCTTTCTGTTGCCCTTCCTTGCTATGCTAAATAGTGTCAATTCTGACGTTCCTTTGAGTTAAAAATAAGATTATATATTTTTTTGGTGGAAGATGCTTGTGTGGCCACTATACGGAGAGAACTCTACCTATTCCTAATAATAAAGATTCAGCTTCCTAAATGCAAACATATTGCCAAATTGAAGGCTTAGTTAGAGTCAAGTAATGCTTTGGAAGAAAGGCTGAGGTGTTAGGTTTGGATCGGTACACTGTGTCTATAATTACATGCCTATATATTGGTTTGCAGGTGTGTGAAAACAAGTTTTATAAAAATAAAGATTCTCAAGAACTGACTGCTTCCCTTGTTCAACAAGAATCAAGTCCTCAGCCTGAAGGGAAGGATTCTGGAATGTCTAAGGAACCTGCAGAAGAAAGCTTGGAAAACAGAGATGAGGGAGAGGATGTCCAGCGCAGAACAAAAACCGTATCTAGGAAAGTGGACTCTCTCACGTCAGGTACGTGAAAGTCTCTTGCGCAGGCAGCTACTATCATTTTTGTCCAAACTGGTTCCCACAAGTGAAAATAAGTATAGAACTTCCTAACAGAGATTCATTGAGATAATAACTTCTAATATTTCTTTCATTTTTTCCTTGTCTTCATCCATTCTAGATGCTTTAAACATGCATATATCCAGAACATTGAAAAAAGCTTTCCTGACCAGAGAAATACTCTCCAGTTTTTAGAATTACTGATACGTTTAAGCTTCTGTTGTCAGCATATTAATCTTATCCCCAGTACTACCTGTCCATGATAGTTTTTATTTATTTTTTTGCTAGTTTTCATGTTAGCACAACTCAAAATAAGAGAATTTTGTTCTGGGCTGCGTACTTAAGCTCTTTCATGTGCTCATCATTTCCCCTTACCTGGTTGTAGTAAGCCACAAAGGTGAACAAAATTGATTGCAGAGTGCATTCTTTGAAGTACAGGGTGTATAAACTGCAGCTAGAATTACAAAGCTGCTCCCAAACTGTGCTCTCATTTACAGCATTATCCCCTAGAATCCAAAAATCTCTTTAAAATAAGCAAATTAAACTTCTGGAAGTTTTTTTTCTTACTAACAGCCAGTCTGAACTTGTATGGGTTTCTTACCAGGATCTCCCCTGGAAGGAGGAATTGTCTGTGGCAGACATATATCTTCAGAAAAAGCAGCGTTGCCTGATAATCAGGTTCAAGAAGCAGGCGTCAGTGCCGTCGTGAATACCACAAAAGACAGTCATTCTTTTATCACTGGCCCTGGATGCACACATCTACAAAAAGCTACTCAAAACCTACCTCAAGAAACCAAAGGCAGCCCTTGCACTGCAAGAAGTGTTAGTGAGGGACTAAACCAACAACATCAAGGAAATGCAAATGCTTCCCTTGGGTTGAGCAGAGATCTGCTGTTGTCTTCTCATTCTGCTACAATGAAAGGTTTAACAGGACCTAGTTCCTTTTCTGGAAACAGTTTGTATCAGACTGAAGGGCTTCACTCTGAATCAGCAGACAAGTATGCCATCTTCGGTCATTCTTCAAAGTTAAGTGCAAGAGAATTTGAAGGACCACCTTTGCCTCTGGAAGGAAAATCTGAAGCAAAGCAAGGCTGGATAACGCCAGATAGAAAGGCAGCACTGGGTAAGAGCTGCTGCTCACAGTCCCCCAATAATTGTGTTTCGGAAGCAGATGATACGAGCTGCATTGGAAGTTTTCCTGAGAACAGATTAAAGTCAAATGCAAACAACTGCTTCCAGGTGCATCAGCATTCTGAGGAGCTAGAGTATAGAGTGGTTACTGCCTCCCTGGGGCAGAAGGAAGAGGAGCAGCAACAGCAGCGAGTCACAGAAGCAACTGTGTGTGCCAAGAACAGCAAAGTCAGCTCCACAGGGGAGAAGGTTGTCCTCTGGACCAGGTATATCTGCCTTAACTGCACCTTACAACTTCAGTGCGTTCAGTGTTTGGCTTTGTTTGGCGTTCAAAGTTTGGCTTTGATATTTATAGAGTTCTTTATTTTCGTCTTTTTCTCCCATTTTCTAATGTCTTCTGCAGCTTCCCTTCTTTGAATATTCTTGCCTTGTTTCCTCTAACCACAGTCCATCATAAGTGCCATCTTGGTCTGATCGGAAGTATAGCCTGCTTGTGGCAGTGTAATCACTGTAATACTCCAGGCTAGGAAAGAAACCTATTTTCCCACAAAAAGCTTATGAGAAAAATGTAAACAGGCTAAATGTGGCTCTGCTTAGAGATGTGTCTTGTGAGTGGTGGTGGTAGTAGTAGTAAATGAACAGGTCTGCTGGACTTGTTCCATGATGAAGTTTTTAAGTTTGATCTTTAGATCTTTACTTCAGAACAAACCTCTCAGGTTTGTAGTGGTTGTAGTGTGTTAACGCTCATTTTTGACTGCTTTCATAACCATTGTACTGCCTTGTAGGGAAGCTGACAGAGTCATCCTTACCACCTGTCAGGAGAAAGGAGCCCATCTGGAAACCTTCCATGCCATCTCACAGAAATTGGGCAACAAGACCGCTAGTGAGGTAAGGGGTTGGTGTGGAAACGCTTGCATTTGCTAGAGTGAGTAGGGAAAAGGGGGTGGAAAGGAAGGAGGTGTGGGGGTTGGCTGTTGTAATAGCCTCTCAGACCTAATTTTCAATTTGAAATTTGAGGCATCAGAGGAAAATAATCCCGACTGCACAGTCACGGATTTTTTCAGATAAATTATATGATTATTTGCTGAAGAGACTGCTAATGAAGATCAAAGTTTTGGAGGAAATGACTATGCAGCGACACATTATAACCCCATTAAATGATTGGCACCATCACAGACTTCCTTTTTTTTTGAATTTTCAGTGTACCTGACTACTGAAGAGAAAGAAGCTATTGCCTGTAAAGATAGTCAAGTCTCTTTACAGATTTTTTTCGTCGTGTTTTTATTAATTAATCAGCTTCATTATGAAGAACAGCTCAGTCAGTTTAAACAACAGGTCTGATGTCTTGTCTGGTAGTAGGCCCTACTATGTGCTCAGTGAGAACAGGAGAAGTATAGGAATGTAGTAGTTTTTCCCCATCATGCTGCTGTTATTTTCAGTAGTGCGTGATTTTTAGGGATTTAAGTTGGAGGTTTCACATTAAGCCACCTTACTCACAGGAGATAGGTCAATCACTCATCATATCTAATGCTTCCATTCCTGAATTTTGCCTTTTTTTTTTTTTTAAATCTAGCCAAGGATTAGTGTCTGTTTGCTGTATGCTATCCATTCTTTTTTTTTTTTGTCTTTTTTCTGACTGTTATAAACTTTTCTGTCAGGTAACCAACACCATGTACGTTTAAGATTCTACTATAGATCAAATATGCATCATATTTTCTGTTTTTTCCCCAAAAGTATGCAATTATACCTGCATTTCTAGTGCATTTTGATCAAATGTTATGTGGCTTTCTACAGCATGTGCAAAGTGGTGGTGTTATATTATTCCAAAATCATTTGTACTGTTGACAATTTAATTTCATTTGTCTGAAAGGTCTGTAACACTGCTGTCTTCCTTCACAGCCATTTTAGTTAACCCAGTTTGAAGGGTGATTATTACTTCATCTGCTTGAAACTTGTTCCTTATTGCTGTGCCTTAGTTAACTGCAATTGTTTCCTTATTTATTAACTGATAGTTAGCTACATCTTCTTCCCCGAGTATTTAGGCTTTGCTGTCTTGAATTAAGTGCTTGCCTGTGCCTGATAGCTTTCCCTATTCATGAAGATTTTGTTTGGAAAATTCTGACTCTTTCTAAAAGGCTAACAAGCTGGTATCTTGCAGTGGAGCCAAAAAATGTAACACATGACTTGGTCCTTTTTACAACACTACCATTGTAATCTAGCCTTATATTTGGTACCAGAATTATTTCATTGATGGTACTTGGGTTGTCAGCCCTCTACTTAAATACAGGGAACCTGTCTTTCTTCCAAAGAAAACAACCCTGTGCACTTCCATTCCTCTTTCCCTTTATGATTGAGTCTTGCATAGAATGTGATTGTGCTTTTACATAACCCTGAACTTCCTAATATGAAACTTCTATTTCACACCACCTTTCAGGCCACTAATCAGCTTGAATTTCCCTTGTTTTTCAGGTATCCCACAGGTTCAGAGAACTGATGAAGCTGTTTCATACATCCTGTGATGGGAGCTCTGAAGATGAGGAGGATGCAACTAGTACTAGTAATGCAGACCAATTGTCAGATAAAGATCTGCTGCTTTCTGAGGAAGAACCTGATGACTAAGGGTTTCCTGGTTTGATAAGCTGCTGACTGCATCAGGAGAGCTGTTTGCCAGTTCGCTGCTAGACAGGTGCTGTGGATAAAGGAAAAAATGCTTTTGCAGGTACTTAATACGGCACCTTTTTTGGTTCACTTTCTTAGTAACTTCTGACAAGCAGCACTTCTCCATCTGTATCAAACTAAAGGAACAAAGAAAGCGTTAACATCCTTCAGAATCTATACAGGGTACTTCAGAAACAAAATGACAGGAGTGATGTTTGTGGACACTGACCTCTGTCTGTTACGACGACTTCAGCCATCATACCTTTGCAGAGAACATGTAAATACTGTATCATAAGATGTCTGTTTTCATGTGGAACACGATTTTTTTGTAATTTTTTCCTTTGTGTTGATTGTACATGGGAAAGTTACAGAATTCAAATTGTATTTATTGTGTGGTCTTAATCTAACATGCAAAGCACACGCGTTTGCAGAGTTTAGAAAAACAGAACACCACCAGAACAAGCAGCTTTCCTCCTTTACAACTTCAAGTAGGGGGACAACTTAAGCCAGCCTTTGTAATAGGGTGAAATTAAAAGGAAGGAGCAGAGGGGCCATCTTCAAGCACCATTTCCTTTATTTTGAAAGCAATCTTGAAGAATATTCTTCCTTCCCCTATCTCCAGTAATAAAGATGAGTCAGTCTGAATCTGTTTCATCTTCAGATTTATCATCTCCAAAACCTGTCTCATAGCATTGTGATAGAGTTCTTAGTGCCTCTACGGCCTCGTGGAAGTCAGCCTGTTCAACTCCTGCAGAGAAAAAGCTGGCCCATCGTCGAGTATTCAGCTTCTGTAGATCCTTGTATAAGCTGTAGAGGAGCGTGTGCAGAACAGACGAAGACTGCAGGGATGTTAATACAGGAATACTTTCAACAGCTGCAGGGAAAGATAGCGTTGTTTAAATACAGCGATCAAAATGTGTTTCCCTAGTCTATTCTACTTAATGATCTTCTTGATAAGCAGTTGCTTTACTTGAAGTCAGCATAGCAAAAAAATGCGCTTGCGACTCATTTTTTGCCCTGCTACCTCAGAAGTGCTTTTTAAGGAAAAAAAAATAAATAAATCAACACTTTAGCTCTGTTAGACCCTACTGCCCCTTTTTGTGTTACAAAATAAGTTTAACCACACATTACCTGCTGCAGAATAACTGGAAGGTTTGTCCAGGAGGAAGCCTTGTCTGGTCAGAAGAGGAGAAAAAAAACGGGGATATGGAGGCCGGGTCATACACGGCTGCTCAAGAACGTGGAATGTGCTGTAAAGAAGAAACTGAATAAAGTTACACAAAATGCTATCTTCCCTTTCTAGTTGGTATTCTGTAAAGAGACTTACCCACCTGAATGCCCCAGGAAACACAGCATGTAAATACTGCTGCAGAATTTGCTCAGCTGTCTCAAAAGCATCGAGTGGAGAAGTAGGCTGCTTTCCTGGACAGCTGCTACAAAGAAAAATTCATGGTTTTTTTTTGGGGGGGGGGGGGGGGAGGGCTTGAATGAAGATGGTGATGATTTAGCTGCTCTTCAGTTGTTTCGCTATTAAACTAGCAGCATAAGATCGCTAGCTTGTCTTAATTCAAGTCACACTCCTAATGGAAAGACAGTCATTTTGTAAAAACTTGTGTCAGAAGTTGCCAGAGTTCTGAAGGAAAAGGGTAGTGCAAATGTTGATTACCTGATGTGACCTTCTTTGCAAATTCCTCTTAGCACAACAGACTGAGCAAAACAGCAGCTGACGTTTTGCTCCCTACATGAAGACAGCAGCTTCCAGGGCAGGTCCTGCTGGTATGTGTGTAAAACATCTGGAAGCGAGTGGCCATACACAGCAGGAAAGGGAACTGAAGCCCATGCAGCTGCAACCTGTGAGTTGGAGAGGGGGGTGACAACTCATGGTCTGTAATACGCTCCCCATGCTTCCGACACAGGCCTCTGTCCTATAAAGAAGGTGCTTACATTGCTGCATGTACGTGAAGTAGAATAACACCAGCTCTTGTTTACAGCAGTAGTTCAGGTAGAGCTGAAAGAGTTAAAGGGTGCTGTTCTCTAAGCCCTTACCTTTCTCCCAGAAAAATTAAGTGTTTCAGCAAGGTGCATCATAGAGCCCCGAGAGGAACAGAGTCGGTAAGGAACAGTAAGGGTATCAAGTGCTGCTGCCAAAATTGCACTGCTGTGGTAGTTAAGTGACGCCTATGGAGGACACAAATGGAACTGTTACAGGACAAGTTAAACTCTTTTGTTCCTTAAAAATATGTACAAAAAGCAATTAACTTAAACATGGCCTATATAAAAAAAACAACAGTATGCTAAACAATTATTTAAGATTTTGGGTAAGTGTCAGCTGTTGGCTAACAACTGATCTGTTACTTGTTTTCTTGTCAGCAGCTTTTTAGTGCCTGGACAGGGCTTGAGGTGCATACCCTCATACCCTGCACCTCTAGAATACCTACACTGTTAAGATCATGTTCTGTTCAGTTGATTAAACTGTAACGGAATGAAGTATTGTTCATACCTCAAGCAGGCTATTGACTTAGAACTAGCTTTGCATGTATTTAATATACTTCAGAAATCTAGTTTCAGCTGTAACAGACTGACACTTAATTAAAAGTTAACAGTAATAATGCAAATAATAACATGGAACAGGAGCTAAGACCGAGCGATACAATAAAAAGGGAGAAACAGCTTATTAGCCAGTATTTTTTTTCAGTGCAGAAACTAAAAATAGTACACTAACTGAAAGCATCCAAAAAGAGAAACTCATTAATCTTTTTAAAAGTTAAAAAAAAAAAAAAAAAAAGGGGGAATAGTAGGTCAGCAGATGGGTCTATTGACAGGGAAAAAATAATTTCTGCTTACTAGAGCACCATTATAAAATACACAACTAAAATATGTAGCTGCAGAAAATATTTTGAGTGTCAAGTCTTAAAAAATGCTGTAAACTACGAAAGAAAGCATTTTTTTAGGTAAACTGCTACACAGTACATACATCATAGTTTATGTAGGGAAATGTAATGGGAGGTTGTGGCTTGAGTCCTAGACTCCCATTGAGCGACATTGGGCAAAACAGCGAGCTGTGACTGGAGAGGTGTACAATTCCTAGGGCTGTGTTCATCAGCCTGTAAAAGTTCTTCTGAGAATCCTGGGGAGAAAAATCCAACAAATGTGTTCTTAAAGATGCAAACGAGATCATTTAATTCAGATTGGGCATGATAGCTTTACATATTCTTGTTTTTTTTTCAGTTACTTACCCCCATGTTATGCATGACTGGAGTCAAGCCCCAGGTCAGGATTCCTTTTCCTGAATACTCATCGTAGAGCAGTTCTGTCACCTTGGCACCAACTCCAGAGAACCCACTGTGTAGGTCACAGAGGACTTGAAATCCCTGTGTAAAACAAGAGACATGACATGAGTTTCTGTTCAATCTTAAAAGAAGTTTGTTTAAAAAGAAAGGGGGGGGAGGTTGGACTGAGCTATCAAACCTGCAGATAATCACACTCTTCGACATAGAAGTGCAACCGATCTTCCAGCTCCTCTACACAGCCATGCTCTTGCAGGAGCCTTTCACCTTGTCCAAAGGCTTCTAGACGACCAGACTCCCTAAAAAGTAGAAAAAGCTCTTATTCTACTCTCTCTTAATGTTCCCCTGAAGACAAAATTAAGATCCTGTTCTGGATAACAAATTCTGAACTAAATGGCTGTTGCCTGTTAGCCTTCTGCTAAGACCTACCCGTTGTGATTGTACTGCTGGATGACGTAGATGCTCCGGGGATGCAGCTGCACATTGAGGTAATCGGACCAGACCTGCATGCTGCTACCTGAGTAAACATCCTGGGAAACATCGAGCTGCACAGGGGCAGAAGATGCATCTGGAAAGAGAGCAGTATGAAGAGCCAACATCTTTTCCACTCTGAATATCCCCTTGATAGGAAAGGCAAATGGGGAAAAAAGCTTCCCCTGAAGTTGTGTGGTACAGTTGCTCAACCTGTTTGCTTCTTTAAGCAAATAAATGCTTCTTTAAGCAAAGAAATGCTATTCTGTAACTTTTCCTCTTGTGCCCTTGTATTAGTTCACAGACAAACCATCTACCATCAGTCTGCAGTCACGAGGGCTGCTCTGCCTTTCCAGAATTCTTTGATCTTCAGCAAGGAAACCAAAACCATCAGGACTGAACAAACCAGGTAAGACAAAAACATAACATACAGAAAGCACATGCACACCTTGACGAGAAGTGCCGAAGCTGCCCTTTCCATCAGAACAAGCATCTCCCTAAAGAAAAAGCCCAGGGAAGGTGGTTACGGGACGCTTTGCCTCTTCTTTTCGTGGACGTACAGGACAAAGCCCAACGTGTGGACACCAGACCGCGGACAGGCCTGTAGCCCCTCTGTGGGGAGGAGAAGCTGAGAGCTGGGGCTGCTCAGCCACGAGGAGGCAGCTCCGAGGGATCCCATCCACGTCCATCAATCGCTGCCGGGAGGCGCGGAGAGCAGCAGGCTCCTGCCAGCGGTGTCCAGCAGAGCCTCCACGTCGTGCCGAGGCTCTGCCGGGGCACCGGGAAGCACGGCCCGGCCGGGCAGGTGACGGAGCCCCGGCACGGGTACCCAGCGAGCGCGGAGCCCCGAGAGACCCTGGAGATCTCCGAGCGCCACCCAGACGCGGTGCTGGGCGCCCTGCTCTGCACCAGGGACGGGACCCGGAGGCGCCGCGCCGCGCCCGGGGAAACCGAGGCGAGGCCCCCGGCGCAGCCCCTGCCTCCGGCCCCGCTCCTCCCTCCCTCACCGTCCGCTGCCCGCGGTCCCGCGGCGAGGCGCCTCCGGCCGCCGGCTGCTCCACGTAGCTCGCCACGTCCCCGCGCCTGCAACGCAAAGCGGCGGCGGCTGCCGGCTGCCCCTCGGCGGCCCCGCACCGCCCCCGCCGCCGCTACTCACCAGGCCGCCGGAGCCTCCGGGCAGGCGGCGCCGCGCCCCAGCGAGCCCACGCCGCCTGCAAGAGGGGAGCAGCGGGGAGCGGGGTGGCCCCGCCGCGCCCCGGCCTCCCTCCGGCCCTCCCTCACCCCGTGCCGGCCCTCCCGGCGCTACCTTTCAGCTCCAGCGCGATGAGGCGCGGCGTGCGGCTCTCCTCCCGGCCGCCCGCGGCCCTCAGCAGGGCCCCGCTGCCGAGCTCGGCGGAGCCGCGCGGCGCCGCGGCCTGCGGGGGACGGCGAGCGGGTGAGCGCCGGGCCCCCTCCCGGTCCTTCCCGGTCCCCCCCCCCCGTCCTCCTCCCGCCGCCCACCTGCAGCCCCCACCAGTGGGAGCCCACGCAGCCCGCGTAGGGGCCCAGCTGCAGCGTCACCGCCTCCCCCGCCGCCATCGCCCCGCCGGGCCGCGGAACCGGAGGCGCGTCACGGCGCGGGCCCCCCTCCAGCCACCGACACCGAGAGCGACAGCGGGAGCGGCTCCGCCCTTTATTGATGGCGCTACAGCGGCCCCGCCAGGCGCTCCAGCTGCTGCGGGTTGGAGCCGCTCAGGAAGCGCAGCTCCTCCTTGCCGGCCTCCGTGCGCGCTGCAAGACAAGAGGGACGAGAAGGGGCGCTGAGGCTGCGGCTCCGCGGCCGGCCCCGACCCTCGGCATCCCCCCCCGGCCCGCCTCTGCCCGGCCCTCGGCCGGCTCAGGCCGCACCTTGCTCGTGCTGAAGCCATTTCCGATGGAGGTAGTAGTGGTAGCAGCTCTCAAATTCCCGCTGGCTGTAGTTGGGAACTAGGACAGGGACAAAAGGATCCAAAGCGTCGAATCCTTCCTGGAAGGGAAAGGGAAGCCTGAGAGTGCCAAAAGGAAGGCTGCCGACAGTCAGGAGCACACGGGCACAGCTTCGTGGCACTGGTGGAGCTGTCTGCAAGGGGCAAGCTCACACAGAATTAAGCAAAGGAAACTAACGATGCGCGTGATCTGAAGATGATTAAAGAAAGCCTGCAATCTTTGGACCTGAATACAGTTCCAAAACAAGGATTTCTGTTTGTTTTCTAATGTGAAAGAAAGGGAAGAAAAAAAAAAAAAAGACAACTCACCTTTCCTAGTAACTCATGGGGCAAATATGCAGAACTTGGTTTGAATAGAGAGCCAGTCTGGCTAAGCGTTGTCACAATAGCACCTCCATTCTAAAAGAGATGTAGATTACAGCATATTTTACCTGCAAACTTTGCATTTGTGAAATAGTTACAGATTCTAAACAAGTGAGGTCCTTTCTTCCCTGTTCTCACAGTTACTTCAATTCCAAAATTCTGTGTAATGGACCCAATATAATGCTCCTAAGTATGTTAATCGTGGCTATTCCAAGTATACATGCAGCACAGGAAAGAGAGCTGGTGTTTAAGTGTTGGCACTGAAACATGAATGGCATTTATGAGTAAGAATGACACCTGAAACATCGAAGAGACTTTTAAAAGAAATTCTCTGTATACATTTAAATCTGAAGACTACCTGAGAGATTAACATGCAAGGGACTGAAAAAGCAGCAGAAGGAATTAACCTCCTACAGCACGAAGTTTAACAGTTTCTAGAAACTAAAAGTTCTCATTAGTTCAACAAAATCATAAAACAAAATGTTATTAAGAGTTTTTAAAAACTGCTACCTCAGGAAGTGTGAGTCAAACTGGAGTTTGGCATTCAAGAAAATCATCACTACACATTTAAGCTGTTCTTATACTCTGGTACACACAGCTGCTGCTGGCCGATGTCAGAAACATTGATGAGATACTAACCCTAAACAGTCGCATTGTGCTTATGCTCCTCTTCACTGAAGAAATAGCACGATGTTAGTTTGCAGCTTTACACTTACCAGCACGTAGCTTTAATTGCTGCAAATAAGGCACCCGAAGGTAAAGAACAAGACTCACCCAGTTATTCATCATCATCTTCCTTAGGTTGTACACTAGTGTCAGCTCCTCTGGAGAAACCTAATGAAAATTGTCTGGTATGACTTTTTTTTTTTTTTGCCAGTAGTTTTCATCCAAGAAATAAATTCTTCTCCCCCCACTTTAAACTAGAGTGGAAATCTCTCGTGTGCATCATTTAGGTGCATTTTTTTCCTTTGCTTTTACTTAGCACTATTCAGCCCTGGTAATGTTACATGGAGAAGTGCCCAAACCTTTCCTACCAAAACACTATGTATACATCCCTTCTTCTTATTGAGAGAACTTTCTTCAGCAAAAAATGTGTAAAGAACAGCATGTATTCTGCAGGTCCCTCTGAGCTAGCAAAGCCAAACATGCATTTTACTATAGGCGACAAGCCAAATGTGTACCTTACTACGTATAAGAAGTTCTACAGTAGGGATTACTCTTGAACTTCAAACAATACACCCTCCCCTGCTCTCCCTTGCAGTACAGCTATATACACAGAAATTTCATCGGAGCAAATCACTTCTTACAGGGCTTTTGTCTTCTTTTTTTAACGTAGTCCTTCCCCAGAGCGCGTTGACGCCATCCACTGCCACAAGAACTCTAAACGAACCAAGATGACATTGCTGCTTTATCTCTTTCAGCACCACCCCTACAGCATCGCTGGCACTCCTCACTCGAGCTAAACCCTTAGAGTAGGAAAAGAAACATAACTCAGGTTGTTCTCGTCAATAGATGATGTTGGCAGCTCTGGGCACTATCTGTCCTTCCTAAGTGGTAAGGAAGATGTAACAACAGTCAAGTCTGTTCTTTCCTTTCAAAGGAGCAACCTGGTGTCATAGTAAACAACGTAGGAACTTGAAAGTTCTGATTTTTGCTTCTATTCAAGTTGGGTCTACATATCCCTTTAGAGATCCATCGCAACTTCCATTATGGTTTTTATAGTGACCTTGTTGATAGGAAAATGCCTTCCGCTTCCTAGAATACTGTTTGTAAGTTGTTTTTTTTAGAAGCAGTATTGTTTTACAAATGCAATGATGAAATTTTCTAATAAAAGGCAAGACAAAGCCAGAAATGGTTGTTACTCCTTACCTGTTCTACCACTTCACCCAGTGGTCTGCCCTGCTCCGTACTTTCTCGTTTGCCCCATACATATTTTTGTTGTGTTTTTATCTGTGTAAGAGAAGAATTAAATCAGGAATGAGGGAGCACAGAGGTAGCTTCGCAGCTCTGGATGGCAAGATTCCTGCTTCTTTTCTGGCATTAAAGTCTAGTGCAGAATCTGTGCAAAGAATTCAGCTCAAATAGCCATCCCCAGAGGGGGATTTATAGTACTTCTTTCTCTACAAAAAATTGCATTCTAGTGATGGGTAGGGTTTGTATGCAATATGAGTGCATGCATTAATACATGAAGCATTTCTCAAAAATGTGCAAGTCTAGATTTCACGTCCAGGTCTTCAAAGACTGGAAGCACATGCACATGTAGTTCCTGAGAAACAATCCTGTGGATAGTTCTTAGCTACTAACCAAGACAACTCTACAAACCTCTTTTAGAAAGTGCTCATTTGAGGTTTTGAAATTCTTGAGCCAGGAAGATGCTTGCAAAGGCTGATCAAGCCGCTCCTTTTTATAGGAAGACTGCATAAGCTCCTTGCAGTTTTTCACCCAGAGATGAGCTGTAAGCAAAAGAAAACAGTTGCCATTTTTAGTTACAATAATTGTATAAATTGGATGGAAGGGTCTCTCTCTCTTATCCTTATTCTGCTACATAGAAAGAATATGCTGAAGTCTAGGTAGACTACTTCAATAGCCTTTCCCTCATGCACCAGGTAGGTCACCTGGTCGTAGAAGGAGATGAGGTTGCTCAGGCAGGACTTGCCTTTCATGAATGCATGCTGACTGGGCCTGATACCCTACTTGTCTTGCACATGCTGTGTTATTGCATTCAAAATGACCTGTTCCATCACCTCTCCTGGCACCGAGGTCAGGCTGACAGGCCTGTAGTTCCCCAGGTCCTCCTTAGAACCCTTCTTCTAGATGAACGCCACATTATGTTCCACTTTATTTTGTTGATGTTTTTTTTTGTGTGCTTAGTAAACCTTCTCCACTACAGAAAAACAAAGATAATTTGCACTGGCCTACCCTGCAGCTTTCTCTTGAAGCAGCATATTCCAGATAGGCAAGTGTATTTGATGTAGTTACAGACAGCATCAGTGGTCTTACCATCTGGGATGTGCAGCACCAGCCAGCCTTGCCTCGCGCAGTAGTGAACCACATGGCACAGGGTCATGGTTTTCCCTGTTCCTCTCTCACCATCTCCAACACAGTCTATCAAGGAAAGTCTCCAACAAAACGCTAATGAGCATTAGTTGACTGTTAATTGATAGCCATTCCCTCAGCTGTGCTGATACCACTGTTTGTGGACCTTAAGTCAGACTTGTACACATTTATTTGTGCCACAGACAAGCTTCAGGAACTCCTCAGAGGAGTTTTTGCTGACAACAGGCATGGTAGAACCACCCCCTGAAGACTAAACCACGGTACTCAGCAGTAATCAAATGTGTGTGATCTCGTCACGTGTGTAATCTCACCTGCTTGTGTTTAACTTGCATTCTACTATCAAGTAAGTGATAAAAGATACAGATCACATATCTGACAGCTGGGTGGGCAAAGTTGGAGTTTTTCAGGTAAGTGAAAAGTTCTAAAGCTGGTTTTCGCACCATCAGGCAGGCTTCATTGAAGGTCTTCACCTGAAAAAAGGAACAGAACATGAATAAGAAGCCACATGCCAGCACACAACAGCTGTTCCTAGCATGACTCCGTCTCTGATACTGTCAACGGTCCTTCCCGGATGGTTCCAGCAGAAGGAAAACTCCATTATGCCTTGGTTCATCGTGACATTTCTGCTGTTGCTCTATACAACCATCTCTAATATATTCAGAAGGGCCGTTCTAAGTTCCACATCAAACTTCTATGGTAGTTCTAACCAGTCTGCACTCTGGTCTCTCAATCTCCCAGACTAGAACAGAACAAATTTGTAAAGAGGTGATTTTACCAGAAACACAGCAATTTACACTGAGGTTCTTCTGTAATCTCAGGCTGAAAAAACAGCCAACTACTTTCAAATATAAAACCTAAACAATACTTCTGTATTTCTCAGTGTTCCCAAGCCTTGGATAAATAGTTGTAATACTTCATCAAGCCTGTTATCAAACAGCCAAGCATCTAAGATGTTAAAGAATGTTATCTTTTCATTTCCCGTCTTTTCTGTAATATTAAAAATGTTTCTTACAGACCCAAGCCTTGAATATTGCAAGCTACCAAGCTGTAGTAGTAGACACGCTCTCCCTACTGTGTTATCTTAAGCCTAACAACAGGCACATTGAGAAATTAAGAGGTTCCAACTGCAGTCTGAATTGGGAAAATGCTGAGTGTAGGAAAGCTAGTGAGTGCAAGACTAAAAGTGGTTAGTGCTTCAATAGCGTCAATGAATCAAGATCTGACCACCTAGAATTGCTAACTTGGATAAGAAATCTGTTCCTAAAGTCAGTCAGTCTATGTTACGTGTTTACAAAGCCTGATCCAGTCATGGCACGATCAGTCTCACAACAGAAATCAAGAAGCAAGACGTCTGTCGCTGGTAAGATTATTTCTTGAGCTACCCCATTTCATACAGAAACGTAATTGTGGAAAAATATTTCTGTAATTCATTATGCATTCAAAAGTTACAGGTGAAAAACATTGGAAGGAATGTTGCCTAAGGTAGAATCCACGTGTTCTTCTGCCACTGTTTTGGTTAGACTGACTTGTATCTTTGAGATGTAGAAAATGCTGCTGAGGACCAGGAATAATTGCATTCTTGCATATTTTTTTCAGCTGAATAATCAGCACACCTACCACTCTGTCTTATTCCAACAGAAAAGCATGGCAGTTGATAGATCGGTTCTTCCCTAGTACCAGTCCACTCCCTACAAATCTACTTTAAGACAAAAGTACCTGCTGCTGGAAACGGTAGGGCAGTCCATGTGGAAAAACAGCTTTCACCTCCTCAAGAGGAATGCTATAGTGGCGACCCTCGTGGTGTTCTGTGTGGTTGGCCTGGGAAGGTAAATTGCAAACTGTAAGGCTCCAGATAGTCTGATTAGATAGTCTGACCTCTTCTGCACCCAGAAGGCTTGGGAGGGAACGCTCAATCAAAACGAGTAGATGCTTACGGAGAGTCAGAAGAACTTGAATATTAAAGCAAGGCAGAAATAGTATCAGAAAATTACTGGCAGATGCTTAGGAACAGTCTAAAGTATATCCTACCAGGCAAGAAACAGATTACTTCAACTTGTGTATGAGCCATTGTTTTGTGGGCACCCGCAGCCCTGTGCTTTATGAATTTATGTAATCTTTTATTAGTCCGCTTGTACTTCTGATCACCGCAATACCCGAACAGTAATGTGGTTGCCCTCTGAGTTGTCTGCTAGATTCAAGTGTACTTCAGGTCTGCAACTAGATAATTTCACTAAGTATCTGTTACTTGATTAAGGAGCGTGTATCTCCATTTGACACAGACTAGCAGCAGCTGTGTTTTTGCATGGCAGCGTTATCTATGGACTGGAATAGACGGGCAGTACTCCAGAGATCATTTTTATTCTCATTTTCATCACTGACCCACTGCGTAACTTCAGGCAAATTCCTTCACTCTTCAGCTCCTACACCTGCAAAGTGGGTCAGTATCTTTATCATCATGTTTAGTCACTTTGAGTTTTGCTAATGGAAAGGTATATAAATGCTAAGTCTTATTAAAAATTTAGTTTTTGTCTGGCCTTCTTAATCCATTTTTAATGGGTCTTTACTGTGCACAAGTATGACTGCACTTAGAACTATCGGGTTTGCTGATGAAGCAAGCCAGCGGAGCTGATCCGCTGCAACATGCGATCTGCAATACAGCAAGTCTGAGGAATGCTGATCTGATAAATTAGTAAGCAATGGTGGATGTCGCCAAACATCAGCACGTGAAGCCAGAATGCCAAAGCCAGTTGCCTGGCAACATAAATTGTAGGTACAGGACAGTGGAGACAATTCTTGCCATCTGGACTCTCCTGTGCAATCTATAGAGACGCTCCGACCACATGAGCAAGATCATCTGCATGCTGCTGTTTCCATAGAGACCCCAGAGGAATCAGTATTGAAAGACTCCAATTACAGAGGCAGCAGAAAAGCATCTCAAAGGCTTATTCCATTCCTTTATCCCACTTCATTTTGTGCTCGAGATGAAGACTGGAGAGCTATCCTGTGCTGAAGTCATCTGGGGTGTATTTTTTATCCCCCTCCATAGGCAATTTGGGGAGGTTAGTCAGGGAAGGATAACCTTGGAGTTGAAATTAATGGTGTCTGATGACAAGCTAAAACTGTATATTGCAGAGCCTCAGATGTGGCTATTTCATCTACGCAACTATAGAGAAGGAATCAATACTTGTTCCCAGGAGCTTTGAGGCAGAGGACCGGCCCTGTATTGTTTTAAACTGCACAGCCATTGCCTGTTTTCCTTTGGGCTGGGCATCATGGTCTAGGTACCTGTTACTAGGTCTCTGTGCTGCTTTCCCTGATGCTTACCAGAACAACACAGCCCCGGTAAGCACTCCTGGCTCCGTCACATCCACAGACTGTTGGGATGTACATACCTGCTGTTTGACAATAACAATCCTGGCAGTTACTCACCGGGTCAGTCTCGTTGGTATAGAAAACTGCTCTTGGTCTTTCTGCTGGGATTTGGACATCCTGGCTGAGGACAGAACTTAAGCAATCTTTGGCTGCTGTATGGAGAGCATATCCGTGGTCCAACTACAGAAAGAAAAATGCAATCAGACAACCAACTTCTCAGCAGTCAAAGACTGGTAGCAGTGAAAACCAGACAGGAGTTTGTTTTGTGCACCCACTGCATGCACATTGTGATAGGCTCTAGGTAACACGCAACACAGGGCAGAAGTCTCTGCAATCAGAAGACAAATTCACGATTAGAGTGTAAACTCGTCATGAAAAAAACAAGCGCTTTAAAACCACATTTCATATTTAGATGCCTGCTTCTAAACTGTTTCCGTTCACTTAGGTCATCTAATGAGCCAAATCCTGCACCAAAACGAGTTATCCCCTTTGAGGTTGCTTAAGAGCACACGTACAGCCATTGGGGCCTTATTGCTGGGAAGTTCCCATAGTGTTTCTGCCTACACTGATGAACAGTAGCTACTACCTTGAAAATTCAAGCTGTCTGGTAATCCATAATCACCTCAATTATTGAGGGATTAGCACAGCGCTGCCCACTATTTGATATTTATAATTACATTCCCTGCACTGATTTTCCTAACTGTGTCCCCGCATACAGACTCTTTCATTATAATACAGATGTGGCTGAGAAACTGAAACAGCCAGCTAAGCTGATTAATTCTTTTCTCCATAGACAGACTCCTGAAGCATGCCCATAAAGCCCAGCCAGAACAGGTAAGAGCGAGCAGTAGAAGGACAAGCATTTTATTATGTTACAGTGCAAGAAAATATGAAAAAAACAGATTCATCAATGAATAAAAAATGCTTATATTCCAGCGGCTGTGACCAAAGCAACCAAAACTGAAAGCTACCCTCCATATTACTGACTGGAACAGTTGCAGGCCCCAAGTATAAACAGAGCAAGTATTTTCCTATTTTGTCTGTGTGCGTAGTTGAGAGTAGTCCTAAACTCAAGTTTAGAGACAGGAACAGCTGTTGCAGTTCTACGCAGCATGATGCAATTCTGCTGTCACCCGAGTTTTCCTCAGGGGGTCATCTGAGAGCCACAAAGGCTCAGAAGAAAGTGTGATGTCGGATTACCCCACATCCCCCTTTAAGTACACAATGGACTCTTCAATCAGCATTTCAGCACATTATTTAAAAAAAAAAAAAGGGGGGGGGGAAGGAAGGAGTTAACAGTCTTGCACTCAATACTGTGTACCTATATAACGAACAGCGGCGGTGTAAATATGGAAGAACAATAAATATTGATTTTTATCATCACATTTTAATACCATCTTCTCTTGTTCCCACAGTGTTCTTTTCCTCCTTAAATTCAAATGATCAGTTAGGATATCTTATTTGGCTATTCTAAAGTGACTTAATTTACAGCCTGGAGCAAGACACTAAGGTGCTAATTTAATACATGAATAAGTACAATGCGCAACTATTGTCACCCATTCACCCAGAACATTTCACCCCTAGGTCATTCTTAGCCTAGAATTTCAGGCTCTCTCATTTTCTTTGAGCATTTTATGCTCCCGCCTCCTCAAATCACAAGTGGATGTCTTAGGGCCGTGTGTTCTGCTCGTTTAAGAGAAAAGACAAGGTTACTGCACTGTGGGCATCTTCTACCTGGAGTACCACACAAAGCCTTTGCGGTACAAAAGCCCGTTACTAGGAAGTCCTGTGAAAGGAGTAGGAGACAGCATGGTAAGACAGGATGCAAGCGTGAGAGGGACTTTGTCATGAAGTCCAGATCTCTGTTCTCACAGCCAGATATGCAGAATTTCTATTTTTTATCAGCAGAACAGACCCCATCTTTACATTACAGAGTCTTGGAAAGATACCGTTTTAGAATATCACTTGTTTGCCCCTTAGCATGACATCTTCCTCATAATCACTACATAGCCTTCCAGTGGTTTGGAACTTTTCCACGGTGGACTTGAGATCATGCTGGGCTGTAGACGCAGCTTCTAAGTACATGCAGACATGAAATCCTTCCTAAGTCTTCAAAGTGCTACCAAACCAAGGTAAGATCCTAGAGTGAGAGAATTCCACGCTACTAACAGTTATCTGGATTTCAGAGACACAGACTTGCATTTTGTGAATTACTGTGTTTCCCTTTACAAAATTCATGCAAAGAATCACAGAATCATCTAGGTTGGAAGAGACCTCCAAGATCACCTAGTCCAACCTCTGACCTAACACTAACAAGTCCTCCACTAAACCATATCACTAAGGGCTACGTCTAAACGTCTCTTAAAGACCTCCAGGGATGGTGACTCAACCACTTCCCTGGGCAGCCTATTCCAATGCCTAACAATCCTTTCAGTAAAGAAGTTCTTCCTAATATCCAACCTAAACCTCCCCGGTGCAACTTTAGCCCATTCCCCCTCGTCCTGTCACCAGGCACAGGGAGAACTCGCTACAGCCTCCTTTAAGGTACCTGTAGAGAGCGATGAGGTCGCCCCTGAGCCTCCTCTTCTCCAGGCTGAACAATCCCAGCTCCCTCAGCCGCTCCTCGTAAGACTTGTTCTCCAGACCCCTCACCAGCTTGGTCGCCCTTCTCTGGACTCACTCAAGCACCTCCATGTCCTTCTTGTAGCGAGGGGCCCAAAACTGAACACAGCACTCGAGGTGCGGCCTCACCAGAGCCGAGTACAGGGGGACAATCACTTCCCTAGCCCTGCTGGCCACACTGCTGCTTATGCAAGCCAGGATGCTGTTGGCCTTCTTGGCCACCTGAGCACACTGCTGGCTCATATTCAGCCGACTGTCAACCAGTACTCCCAGGTCCTTCTCGGCCAGGCAGCTTTCCAGCCACTCATCTCCCAGCCTGTAGCTCTGCTTGGGGTTGTTACGCCCCAGATGCAGGACCCGGCACTTGGCCTTGTTGAACTTCATACGGTTGGCCTCAGCCCATCGGTCCAGCCTATCCAGATCCTCCTGCAGAGCCTTCCTGCCCTCGAGCAGATCGACACACGCACCTAACTTGGTGTCGTCTGCAAACTTACTGAGGGTGCATTCAATCCCCTCATCCAGCTCATCGATAAAGATATTGAAGAGGACTGGCCCCAGCACTGAGCCCTGGGGGACTCCACTAGTGACTGGCCTCCAACTGGATTTGGCTCCATTCACCACAACTCTTTGGGCCCGGCTACCCAGCCAGTTTCCAACCCAGCAAAGCGTACGCCAGTCCAAGCCAAGAGCAGCCAGTTTCTCGAGGACAATACTGTGGGAAACGGTGTCAAAAGCCTTACTGAAATTGAGGTAGACCACATCCACAGCCTTTCCCTCATCCACCAAGCACGTCACTTTGTCACAGAAGGAGATCAGGTTCGTCAAGCAGGACCTGCCCTTCATAAACCCATGCTGACTGGGCCTGATCGCCTGCTTGCCCTGTAAGTGCCGCATGATGACACTCAAGATAATCTGCTCCATGAGCTTCTCTGGCACTGAGGTCAAACTAACAGGCCTATAGTTCCCCGGGTCTACCCTCCGGCCCTTCTTGTAGATGGGCGTCACGTTTGCTAGCCACCAGGCGACTGGGACCTCCCCTGATAGCCAGGACTGCTGATAAATGATGGAAAGCGGCTTGGCCAGCTCTTCCGCCAGTTCTCTCAGCACCCTTGGGTGGATCCCACCTGGCCCCATCGACTTGTGTACATCCAAGTGATGTAGCAGGTCGCCAACCATTTCCTTGTGGATTATGAGGGCCACATCCTGCTCCTCATCCCCTTCCACCAGCTCAGGCTGCTGGTTATCTAGAGAACAACTGGTCTTGCCACTAAAGAGTGAGGCCAAGAAGGCATTAAGCACCTCAGCCTTTTCCTCATCTCTTGTAACTAAGTTTCCCCTCCGCATCCAGTAAAGGATGGAGATTCTCCTTAGTCCTCCTTTTTGTGTTAATGTATTTATAAAAACATTTTCTGTTGTCTTTAACAGCAGTAGCCAGATTGAGCTCCAGATGAGCTTTGGCCTTTCTAATTTTGTCCTTACACATCCTTATAATCCTTCTGAGTGGCCTGCCCTCTTTTCCAAAGATCATAAACCCTCTTTTTTTTTCCTAAGCTCTAGCCACAGCTCTCTGTTCAGCCAGGCTGGTCTTCTTCTGTGCCAGCTCCTCTTTGGGCATGTGGGGACAGACCACTCTTGAGCCTTTAAGATCTCCTTCTTGAGGACTGCCCAGCCTTCCTGGACTCCTCTGCCCTTCAGAACCACCTCCCAAGGGACTCTGCCAACCAGTGTCCTGAACAGCTCAAAGTCTGCCCTCCGGAAGTCTAAGACAGCGGTCTTACTGGCCCCCCTCCTGACTTCGCCAGAAATAGAGAACTCTACCATTCCGTGGTCACTCTGCCCAAGACAGCTCCCGACCACCACACCTCCCACCAGTCCTTCTCTGTTTGTGAACAGAGGGTCCAGCGGGGCACCTCCCCTGGTAGGCTCACTAACCAGCTGTGTCAGGAATCTATCTTCCACACTCTCCAGAAACCTCCTAGACTGCTTCCTCTGAGCTGTACTGCATGTCCAGGATATGTCTGGGAAGTTGAAGTCCCCCACGAGGACAAGAGCTGACGATTTCACAACTTCTGCCAGCTGCCTGTAGAATTCCTCATCCGTCTCCTCATCCTGGTTTGGCAGTCTGTAACAGACCCCCACCAGGATGCTTGCCTTGTTGGCCTTAGGCATAGGCACATCTGGATAAAACAAGGCTACAGAAGAGTACCTTTGAATGACCTAAAATATCACTTTTAATGCATCATATATTCTGACTTTCTGGAGTAGCAAGCAACACATCACTTGGTCCCTTCTCCTGAACAGAGGACAGTGCTTAACACTGATCCCCTCGCTTTACACAGAATGACAGAAACACGTGCATACACCTTTCTGGCTCACTGTAGGTCTGCATAGCAAATCTTAACATGCATGCAAAGCTCTCACATTGTCGTGTCATCTTTTAACACAGCTTATTCTAACAACACAGAGTGGACTTTATAGTAAGTTTCCATCTGCAAAAGGACAGTAGTTTAACTCAAATCCCTGAAATGGCAGCAAACTATCACGTGGTACATGGAGATTAATCATAAAGTCATGTGCCATAAGGTGGAGCTGTTCCTGCATGATGCTACATATAAGTCTCTAGAAAAGACTGCTGATTTCATACAGGCTGCCATGATAAACCCCGTACTGTAACAACCAGGATCTCGTCTCCGGAAGCAAGGACTTTAACAGTCTTCCTCTTCAACGGGTGCATAATCACTACGTACTAATGAAAAAACATTTCAAAGACAACAGAAAACTAAACAACTGAAATTCTTTACCTTTAGGAAGTCACTCCAGATATGCAACATCAATTCATTATGCTACATATAATACAAGGAAGCTTTACTAATAACATAGTGTTGCTGCAGTGTTGTGACAGAGCTAACATTCCTACACCCACCTGAAGCACTAAGCCATCTTTGGCTTTGTGAAAGAGCCACACACAGCCTTTGTGAAAGATTGGTTCTTCTGTACCAAGAGAAAGGGCTTCTTCCTTTACATTTTCCAGCAGTGCAGAGCAAGTAGGTTCTCTGTTTTCTGGGATACGCTTGTATCAAAGATATAGACTCTTCAGCATTCTGGACATTTCAGGATGCTAGACTCAGTCGTTTAACAACCATCTCACTTGAGCCAACTGCCCAGACTCACTGACACACTTGCTGTCCCACACGTTTACAGGAATGGAGAGAAAAGTAGAAATAACACTCAGTGGTCTCTCTCCGTAATGGGAGCTTGCACGACCAGTTTATAAGAGACACCACTTTTTATAGTTGTAGACTGTTGTTCCAGGTCACAGGACAGCTGAAGTATTGGAAGCAGCATCATACTGCCACAAGACTTACCTTCAGAGGATGGCAGACAAGACCTTTCAGACTTCTCAGCATTTTTCCTGCAGAGACAGAAGTGAATTTTCCATTGTTTTGATTATTTTGATTAATGTATCTTAGCCTGGGGGAGAATCACTCCTGCCCAAAGAGGTTAAAGTCCAAGCACACAAATAATTCACACAAGCTCTCAGATTGCTCTACAGAAATACAGCTGACTATTAGTCAGCATAATTTGCCTATCTGAAAAAATATTCCATTAGTTATGTTGCCATTTTGGAAAAGCATTTGGGGAGAAAAACAAGCAACTTATTTGATAAGCAAAGATCTTTCATTCTTCTCATGAGGAAGACAGATTCTTTTCCTGGGGATGGGCATTTATTTTGACTGCAGCTGTTAGAAATGTAACAGCAAGGGCTACACAGCGAATATTTTGAAGAAACTGAAATAAGGAAGAGATTGAAAGTGCTTCTATGCTTTCAGCTTCAGCATAACCACGTATCAGTATCTACTGCTCAGACATCTTTGGTTATGACAGGAGGAAAAAAAATACACTCGAGCAATTGTGATGCAACAGAGGCAAAAACGTAAGTAAATTAGTTAAATCGCCTCCGTTAGCATTCAAGGCCTTCTCCATCCACTTTCTTAGAAGAAAGTGACAATACCCTAACGAGATGCTGTAAGAATCCTTGGTTGTGGTGAGACACATGGTACAGTCAAAGCAAGATAATTACTCTGTAATTCCTTAGGAGGAATTTGTGTCTTTGTGGAACTCATGGTTAACTGCAGCGCTAACGCTAAGCACGTTGAAGCTGCTCGGACTGTACAGAACAATGCTTACAGCTGTGAGCACACGGGACAAGAAAATAACCTCCCACTGAAGGATGGGAGTTTTGTAAGGACGCTTTGCATTCTTTCACCTACTGCACAATACACATTTGAAGACCAAGCTCCAGTTTTTCTGCTTCGGGAATAAGGGAAGCGATGAGCCCACAGGGCCTTTCAGGTCATTTTACCTTGCTGTGCACGTCCGGCGGGCAGGGGGGAAGAAACTCAGTCCGTCAGGGGAACGGCTCCCGTTTGTTTCCAGCCCCAGCTGCGACGATAACAAAGAGCAGGGTGAAGCCCCGTTTCCTCAGACACGGCTCGCAAGGCTCAAGCACGGCCAGGTGCGCTGGTCCCTGTTTGTTCGGGGCATCCCCGCCGCCCTGACAGAACTCCGCAAGCACAGAGCGCGCCGTAAGGGCTCCTCTGGGAAGTCTGGCGCTCCTTCAGAGCGGGGCGGCAGGGAAAGAGGAGATTAAAACCGCTCCTGCCCCCCGCCCCCCGCCCCCGCACTCACCTCAGGCGCCAGGCTCCACGGCGAGGCAAGGCCGCGGCCCGCGCGAGCCCGCTACGGGTCCCCGCGAGGCCCAAAGGCGGCGCGGGGCGGGCTCGGCCCGGGCCGGCCCCACCCGGGGGGCACGGCCGCGGATCCCGGCACCGCCCCCCCCGGGGCGAGGAGCTGGGGGCGGGGCCACCCCGGGGTGTGGCCGCGGGCGGGGGCGTGGCCTGGCGCGCGGGGGGGGCGTGGCCGGGCGCTCTCTCGCGGAGGAGCAGGAGCCGCCGCCATTTTGGTGTCGCTGCCTCGGCTCGGAGCAGGGCCGGAGCGGCGGCCGCTCGGTCCGGGTCCCGCCCTGGCCCCGTCCGCGCTGGGCGGCCGGGAGGATGCGGCGCGGAGGAGCCCGGCCTCGGCCTCGGCCGCGTTGTCGCTGACACGGTGAGGAGCGGGCGGGCGGGCGAGCGAGCGGGCGGCGGGCGGGGACCGGGACCGCCTCAGGCCCGGAGCCCGGGGGGAGGGGAGCCCGGCCGGGAGCCGCCGCGGGGCCGCCCCGCCGCGCACCGGCGCCCAGGCCGCGCCGCCCCGCACCCCCGCCGCGGCCCTGCCGGCGGGCTCGGGGCAGCCCCGGCGGCGCGGCCTGCCGAGGCGGCGGCGGCGGCGGCGGTGGTGGGGGATCCCCGGCGGCCGGGCCGGGACGCGGCGGGGGAGGCTCCCCGGTGACAGGAGCGGGGCCCGGGGTGCCCGCGGTGCGTCCGGAGCCCCTCGGGGGGGGGTGGGGGAGGCCGCCGGCCGTGCCCCCGCGTGGGGCCGGGCCGGGCGGGGGGCGCGGTGCCGCCTGACAGCTGGGCCCGGGGGGCGGCAGCCGGTTCCCGGGGAGCCCCCTCGGCAGCCGGGCCCCGCTGGGCTCTCCCCGAGTCGCCTTTCGCGGAGTAGGCGGCTTTCCGCTCGTCGGGATGCCGGCTGGTTCGGGTGGGCTCCTCTGCTTGCGGGCCTCCCCCCCCCGCCCCAAATCATACTCACAAAATTTCCCTTCCGTTGCGGTTTTAATCTCGTTTAGTTTCCCGGCCGGTAATCTGGGATTTGGTGGGTCCTCAGCTTGACTCGGTTGTCAGACCAGAAGCCAAACCGTGTTGCTATCCTTTTCTTTGTATTAGATAATCCCCGGAGTTTGTAGCTTCTGCTTTGCACCCTTGGTTTTGTGGTTCCTTCACCCCGTTAATTACTTAGCAGAGAACTGGAAACAACTTGGAGCGTGGGTTCCATGCGATGGCCTCAGGACATAGATTCGCACTCTTGGTAGTTGTGCGTTATCAGGAGCAGGTCAGAGAAACGAGGCAGTGGGATCTTGCACTGGCTTTCCAGTCTTGTCAGTAGAGTTTGGGGGAGCTGGCCCTGCTGCATGTGTGGTTAAATAAATTTTCTTTGACTTTATGGCCATACGTTTACATACACTTAGTTTTCATTCTCAAGAACAGCATGCCTTTTTGCATCTCGTGTTATTTGTTTGGGCTGTCTTCCTTGTGTTACCGTAGATTGCACCTGCAAAAGCAGTGCTTTCTGTGAATGTGGGAGCGTGTAAGATTTTGGGGGTTAATCCTGAACGCTTTGTGTTTCGCATGGTCATCCATGAGGACCTGGAGACCATCCCTGGTGTTTCCGCCTCCGTGTGAATGGAGTTGTTCTAGCAGCTGGTTGAACATATGGGTAGAGATGGGCTCTAAAATCATCATCTGTTTGCCTACTTGAGTTCTTAAGAAGCATTCTTACTCGAAAATGAAAGCTTCAGTAGCTTTTCCTAAACTCTATACTAAACTCTATAAAAGTAAAGGCAGACTGGCAGGGAGGGCTCTCATGCATCTTGCTTTCAAAAACAAAATTATCCCAACTTTTTGGATTCCAGTTACATTTGATTGCTACAAGCAATCAACAGTCATCTGAAAAATAGTTAATGTTTAAGCGCTAATGAACAGCAAAACAATTTAAGTCATAGTTTACAAAAAGAAGAAACTTGTTTTCAGTTGTTTTTAGAAGTTTAAACTGTCCTTGAGGATACCAAGAGCAGTTTCAACACTTGGTGCAAGATACAGGCTTATTGATACAAGCTGTAATGCTGATGTCAGAAGAGAAAAACGGAGGCAGCATGTACAATTAAATGGTGGTTATTTTGAAATAGGTGTTGTTGTCATATGGACTGTTGACTTGTTAAATTGCTGCGCTGCCAGTGGCAAGAAGTGGGCTTCTGCCATTGTGGACACATCTCTTCCACCCCAGTGAAATCCTGTGTTCATTTCACAGCTTAGAAAAAAAAAATCCAATATGCAGATCTAGTGTGGTTGTTCTGTGAAAACAAAATCTTTATTTGTTTCTAATTTCCTGTATCACAGCCTTACCTGTTGGGCAGCATGGCTCACGTGGTTTGTGTGAGCGTCCTAGCAGTGGCTTTTTGGCATAACCAAAGGCAGTATGTCTTGGGTTCAAGGCAAAATACTGGCTTACTATGTCCTTAACGTTATTTTTTACTACGTGGGTATAAATGACAAGTTGGAGTTCAGAAAAAAAAATTGAAAGGCATTAGACGCAGAGATGTACCTCTCGGGAAGCTCCTGAATCACAAATTTAGGGGCTAGGAGAATATTGTAGGGGGATTATCACAGCATACTTTGTCCGTTTGGTTTTCATACTTTTTCGAGGCAATCAGTATTGGCCAATGTTGGGACAAACAGTACAAGGCGAAATGTATGCAGCGTTCAGCAATTACAAATTAATTTGCATATCAGCAGCAAAACAACCAAATTATCAGGCGGGTCAAAATTCAATTTTGTGTTTCCAAACTCTTCAGTTAGGAAATCAAAAGAAATCCTCTATCTCCTTACAGAGTTGTTCTCCCGCTAGAACATCCTTGTGAAGTGCCCTCGTGTCTGCACTCGTTTCTTCCTACAAAATGCACGTCCCGCCACCGCTGGCCGTTCCAGCACGAGGTCCCCACTGTCTTTGCCACTGACAAGTTTGCAGAATATTCATTCCTGACAAGACAGGGGCTCTGTTGTTTTATGCCTGTCAAAAACACATCCAACAGATTATAATTGTAAAATATTTGTCACTTCGTATTTAAAACAAACAAACAAACAAAGTCATTTTATTTCTGGCAAGTGTCTCCATCTCTGAACTTTTATAAAATACTCACAGAGGTAATCCCAGGTCCTTGAAGTTCTGTTTCAGTGACTTCCAGTGATCCGTGTTGCTTCTCGGGGTACGTGATGTGGAGGAATATAGTTTTTTGTGTTTTTTTTATGACATTTTATTCTCCTTTTGAGAAGGAACTTCTGAGTGTAGCAGCTTTCTTAAGTAGCAGAAAAAAGAATTCATGGAAGGCATATGAGAAGGACTTGTGGGAGGCCATACAGATATTAGAAATATTGTGGGATTTCAAATTTTTGATTCTGGCAGCTGAATTTTTTACATGTCCTCTGGAACAGAGGCAATGGAAAGAGCCAAAAGAAAACATCTTTCAAATATAAAATCACAATACATTCACATCAGCATAAGAATAACAGAAATTAAGATGGCAGAGGAAAAAAAAATAATTTATTATAACTTGGGGGGGGGGAGCGTATCTAGGAGCTGACGGTAGAAGCCGACTCTTGGCATTTTTTCTGGAAGAGTAGGGAGTCTGGAGAACCGAAATCCTAATGGCTAACAGGCACAAAGGGCTTCGGATGTGTCAACAAGGGAATAAGAAGGAATAACAGGAATTAAAATTGTATACGAAATTAGAAACGTCATTAATGCACACCCTTTAGTTCTAGGGACACGTGTCAAAAGGGATGTTAAAATGCTTCTTACTGAATCTTTTGTGGTGAGCAGCGATTACAGGAGTGATTTGAGATCTACAGAACCTGCTGGGTGAGGGCCTGGAAGTTCGTTTAGGGAGATGGGTAGGCATTTAGGGGAGTTCGTTTAGGGAGATGGGTAGGCTGGGTCTTCATCATTGTTTGGGCCATAGAGAGATTTGATCCTGGAGAGTTTGTAATCTAGCAAACTTGGCATTAGCCTCTGATCCCATGGAAGGAAGTTGTTGGCAGATGCGGATTAGGTCTTGGAGTAGAGTGGGACATGGCAGTTTGTTTCATCACGCTGAGGCTTTACAGCAGAGACGTGGGTGTTGCTGTGGAGAGACCTGCAGAACACGAGCAGTGGGAAGGGAATTGTTGAGCAGAGCTCTTGGCCTGGTGCAGAATGCCGTGCTGCTTGGCGGTGGCGGTACTTCCTAGCCCTGGAAGTTAAGAAGCGGTGTGGTTAAATGACAGCTTGCAAGTTTAACAAATACTTAATTGTGGGCATGGGCAGTCAGGCTTCACTGCTTTAATTCCACGTGAATCTTCTGGGGCACACCGGACGGGATATGCTACTTTTCTTGGAAAGCTCCTGGTAGCGCAGGACGTGCAGAGATGTCTTCCAGGGGTCGGCATCATCGAAGCAGGTGCTTTGTAAGTCGATAGTCTGTTTTTTCTGACCTGAAGAAGCCTTTAGCATAATAAAAAACAGTCTTTGCACGTTAGTGGAACAAATGTGGAAAGGGAAGACACAGATACGTACGTTATATCACACTTTTGTCTCAAAAGTACCAATTTGTCAGAGTTTTCGGGGTAAATTCATTACAAGCTTTTATAGCCGCCGTGGAAGTGTCACAGAACCACCGAGTGGTTGAGGTTGGAAGGGGCCTCCGGAGCTGATCCCTTGTTGAACCTCCCGAGGTTCCTCTCTGCCATGGCTCCAACTGTGGCTGTTGGCATTTTGCTGCTTGGTTCCGTGACATCCACAGGGAGATCTTAAGGCACGACCTGCAAGAAGATCCTATAGGCTGGTACAAGTCAACCAGCCCAGGCGTGAAGAGTACTGCAGAAACTGTAGTTTCTTAGGAAAAGGGGAAAAAACAACCAAAAAAGAACACATGCCATGGTTATCACTAGCGAAACAGAAAGCACTAAGGCAGGGGGACAACTCAAGACCCAAGGTCCAGCTGTGCACACCTTGAAGACAATGACAGGAAGCTTGTATTGAGGTAGGGAAGAAAAAAACATTATTGGAATTCAAAGAGATGAGATCTGCTCATCGTGGTTATGAAAATGATCAAATTGGCAGACACGTTTGCTATGAATTAGCGTAGGGTAATTGGAGAGTCTGAGAGAAGAAGATTACAGTGATCAAGGCAACACGATGATTAGGTCCGGGATTAGCATTTTTGTTGTCCGTTTAGAGAGGAATTAATGGATAAATAAAATGGCCTGCCACATGTTTATGAGAGTCATCAATTTTGTGACTTTGTTTCTTGGGTGGTGACTGATGCGGCATTGCCACGCACTGAGGTTTTAGCCCCCTTCTCCCTTCAGCCTTGGAGTCTGAACGTTGTCTTGGTCTCGCGGTTTGCAGCACGAGTGTGATCCTCCTCCTCCTCAAAGCCTCACTATTAAGTAAATACGGAGCCAGATGCAGCAGTGCTGTATGGTGGTGTTTCAGTTTGATTTGGTTTCAGATTCTAAGCTAATTAATTAATTATAATTGTAAGAAAATGACTGAAGGTTTGTGGCTGTTGTGGACAATAGTTACCGGACTAGAGAAGGAAACGTATGTGTGAATGTAGACGTGAGACTTGCCTTGGCTGGTGGATTCCCTCCTTTTCCTTAATACGAATAATAAAAATTCATGTCCTGGCTTAGAATTACCATACTGTTGGCCGGTTTTCCTTTGTTCATCAGCATGTAGGAGAAAATCCCGTTTCCCTTGATCTGAGGTAGCCTAGTGGCCTGAACGTTGGGCCTTGGCCTGGGAGCTGTCCCCAGCTTGCTTTCTAGTGCTCCTCTGTTGATTTTTTATTTTTATTTCTGGCTGTAAAATGGAGATTTTGTCTAATTACCTCTGGTCTTCTGAGCAACGATACCATTTTTGGTTTTTTGGGGGGGGGGATGTCCTTAGTTAAAAAGTCATAGCTGTAAACAGAAATCCCTTTTAATAACACGGAAATAAGTCATTTTTCTCTGAGAGTGCAGCTGGTGAAGCCCAGCTTTGTGGCGATTTCCATTTTGTGTTCTGCCCCCCATAATTCTGGTGTCTGACTTCCAGTCTATGCCTGCTGCAGCCGCCGTTGTCCTCCTCGGGGCCACTTTACACACCCCTGCTCCTGTCTCCTCTGTACTTCAGTGCTCGGTGAGCCACCTCCCAGTGTCACCTCCTGACTCCGACAGGAGGCCCGTGGGCCATATGGCCGGTGGCTCTGGACCCTGTTGGTTGCGTGCCGGTGGGCTGAGCCCCCAGGAGGCCGTGTGTCCGAGGGGTCTGCCGAGCTCTCTGCGACCGTTGAAACTCATTTTGGAGCTCACTGAAACCACGAAAATCTTCTCGTGGCATTGTTACAGTTCAACCTTAATCATGTAGAAAATAGGAACGGATCGTTGTGCTCATTTCATCGTTTCCCTGCCCATGGCGGGGGGCTTGGAACCAGATGATATTGAAGGTCCCTTCTAACCCAAACCATCCCACGATTCCACGATCGTGCTGGTTTACCTTAATCCTATAGAAAATAAGAACAGGAGATCATGTTGCTTTAGTTCCTGTGGTGCTCTTTTCAGTACGTTGATGGTTTTTTCAGGCCTGCTCCTTGTATATTTGCATCTTCAAAAACGATTAAGGTATTTAAAGACGATCTGCTTACAATGCCCCAAAGGTAACAAAGGCCGCCTGCTGGCTTGGTTGACTTTCAGCCCCTGGAGTCTCCGAAGGGAGAGCCTTTCCCTGAGGGGCTGCTAAGGCTGAGGGGGTTGATCTGGGGTACCACGTGTTACATCCACGGGGTGGGCGAGCAGGTGGACGGCGTATTGCCAGAGCAGCAGCAGAACGACTGTGCGCTCGCTCGGCGTGCCGTGAGGCCGCGTCCGCCCTTGTGCCGTCGTCGCGTTGCACCAGGGGCTGTGCTCCTCCTGCCCTCGTGCTCATCCAAGCCCCCACTCTGCGGCCGGCGCTCGGGTCCCTTTTCTTACATCGCTCTCTCCAAATGTCAGGTCATGGTGCAAGGCGTGCTTTTAGCTTGGCCCACGCACACAGACCTGCGATTTGTCCCAGCCGGCAGTCATCGATGCGCCGTGTTTGTGCCCTCCGCGGATGCTTTCTACGATGCTTTTTTGGTTTTGTGGATGAAAATGTAACGGGGTGCGCGGAGTTGGTTTGTTCTTTGGCGGCGGGGGAAATAGCTTCTGGCTCTGCGGTGGTCTGTGTGCAAGCACAGGAGGTGGTGCTGGCACGCTGCTCGAGCAGTCTGCCAGCCGGGGACCAGGAAGCCTTGCAGTAGCAAGGTGATTGAAGTAAACTTTTGCTTTAGTTCTTAGAGAATTTGAGATGAAAAAGTTCCCTCAAATGTATCATTTGTCATAATTTATCTTATGACAAACAGGTTAATTATACATACATAACAGTGCAACAATGATGGGTAGAAGGATGGACTTCCCTGTTTCGGTACGCCTGGAAGTACAAATTAGTGTGACATTATTTTTTTTGCTGTTCTCCCCTTTCCCCATCCTTCTGGGATTGTGAAAAGTCCTGTGAAAAGTCCTGTTGCAGTGTCTTTGAGAACCAGCGAGTACTTGGGTTAAGCCTAACTTTCCTGGTGGCTCAGATGATTAAAGCCACATTGTTTCTTATTTTTGCATGCTTTATCGTAGGTTTCATTGGCTGCATCTGCATCATTCCTTAGCTGCGACTAGTTCATTTCATTCGGGCAGGGTGACAGTGCTAGAAGCAGCAGGGTACAGATTTAAAAAAAAAAAAAAAGTTATTTTCATGATCTATATTAAAAGTCTTAAAGCCTTAATTAAAAATGCCTTGTGGGTGAATTGGAAAGTATATGGTAATAGTCATATATTTTTGTTTTTCAACTACAATTTAAAATTGGTTTTACAGATAAATTTTATTTTGTAGTAGGTTACGGGAAGGGTTGGTGTTTTTGAAACTTCAGCTGTGTGACAGCTTTTCTGGAACTTTCTGAAATCCGATTGCTTTCTAATCATTTTGAATATTTATTTCACTTCTGCTGTAAAATTGAAGTGTAATTCTGTCTTTATTTTCTTGTTCCAGAGTAAAAGATGCTGACTGCCAGTAGTAGAACAGATCTGCTGCGGAACATATCTCTGTAAATCTTCCCTAAAATTACCCGAAGGCATATATTCCGCCTGTGATGGACCCTCGGAATACTGCTATGTTAGGCTTGGGCTCTGATTCTGAAGGGTTTTCTGGGAAAAGCCCCTCTGTGGTAAACATTGGCACGCTGGTGGGAAAAGGAGAAGTAGAGCTAGAAAGTTGTACCAAGGAAGAAGACGGTGAGAAGAAGAATCGGGAGGGGAGCAGTGCTGAGAATGGGAAGAACGAGGGTCTAACTGATGCACAGCAACAGTTTTCAGTGAAAGAAACAAACTTTTCAGAGGGAAACTTGAAATTGAAGATTGGTCTTCAAGCAAAGAGAACAAAAAAGCCTCCTAAGAACCTTGAGAATTATGTGTGCCGGCCTGCTATAAAAACCAGCATCAAGCAACCAAGAAGGGCACCAAAGAGTGGGAAGATGACAGATGAGAAGAATGAGCATTGTCCTTCAAAACAAGTGAGTAGTGCTTTTATTTATCAAGTGTTTTGCAAGTCAGAGTAAATTTAAACTCCATTTAAAAGCTTTTAGCATCTCTGCATGATCACGTTCTACTGACTGCTTTGGATGTGACCTCTGATACTGAAGTTAGAAATGGTTTGATTTAGTTCTGATTGAGAGATTTTGCTCTTTCACAGCTTTTCACCTTTTTTTAAGTAGTCATGAAAAATGATGTTGACTTGAGGTGAACCTGAAAAGCAACAGTGTAATCTTAAGTCTCTTGTGTTGAAGATTTTTATTTTTTCCTCTATTGAAGTCGGACTGTGTATTTGCTGTATTTGTCTCTATGGTATTTGAATATAGTATTTAAAACTTTTCCAAATCTGAAGAGGTAGCCCTGCCTCGGGGATGTCTTGTTGTCATCATCGTCATGATACAACAAGTAACAGCAGCCATAAGAGAAGGGGAGAGCAGGAGAAATGACAAGACCTACAAATGTAGTTGCAGAGATACTAAATTTTAGAGGTGTTTTGTTACGGCATGTAACAGATCCTGGGTAAAAGGTCCCCTAAACCAAAGATCATTTCATTGCTCCAGCCTGCGTCCTGTTGGTCAGGTTGCCTGTGTGAATTCTGTCTTGGTACAGCCTACCCAAAGAAGGAAAATTCCTTTATTTTGTACCGCGATGATGTCTCTCTGACATACCCAAGCCTTTTTCTTTTGCCTGTCATGCCCATGGTTAAGTTTTCCTTCAGGAAGAGCATCTTCAAGGACAAATAATAAACGATGCCCTTAAGGACCAAGTGTGCTGTATGTTACAGGTGATGACTCAAATGACTTCTTCCAGATTCTACCACACAACTTCCTTTCCTTTTCTACATTATCAACAGAAGGGATTTTTTAGCCAGCCTATGATACAGGAAATTCTCAAGCAGAAGCGGTGCAGTATGTAACATAATACTTTGGCTATGGCAGTCTGGAATATCCAGCCACTGATCTCTCTTTACGTCCGAATTGAGGTACTTCTTGCGCTTAAAACTCTCTTTTTAGCAAAGCCCTGAACCGTTAAGGATGGAAACTTTTCCACTCCATTAATTGATCATGCCCTGGGATTTTTTTTTACCAGAGCGAATAATTAATGTTGGAACTCAGTGACAACGTGGATTCTTCTTCCTTGACATCTTTGTATACTGGATTTTTCTCAAAAAGATCCATCATATTTCAAATGGAAATTAGAAATTTGGGGGGGTAAAATCAGTTAGGTGGAGTTCCTGGTCCTTTTCAGATGGATGTCACAGTGGATGATCAGTGGTCCTTTCTGCCCTTAAATAAATTTCAAAGCTATATTTCATGCTTCCAGTAGTACCCTTTTTTATATGATTTTATGTTGTCAGTATGTTATGTCATAGATCTGGTATCGATTTTTCATTCCAGCAGTTCTAAGTGGAGTTACTCCTGCTGCTTGTCTGGTTAATAACCTAAATGCGTAGCATAGAGAAATGCAGATCTGTCTCTACGATTCAAATGCTCCTTGCTTAAAATAGTTCCAAATCCCTGACTAATGATAATTCACTTCAGATACCCTACTCTCTCTGTAGAATCGTACCAAAATGTTTTATAAATTCTTTAACTCCGTGTGTCCCCTGATAGAAACAATGGTTTACAGCATCCTACTCATTTCTAGCAAGTGATGAAAATTGTCTTTCTAGAAACAAATGGCAGACGTGGTTTAAAACTATTGCATGTTTTGAATATGATACCCGAGGGATTTCTTTTATCTTACTGCAGTGAAATAAAGCAAGCTTCAGCACTGAAAATTACGCTTCGGAAAATTAAATTGATCCCTTAATCTTTCCTTTCTGTGGAGAGGAGGCGGGGGGAAGCAATTACGTGGCCAGCTCAGGGCAAGGTGTGACGAGCTGTTGAGCTGTGAAGCCAGGCTGTCCGTACTTACAGGAGGAATTCAGAACTTGAATGACAATTTAGCACTTGTAGCGTACTCAGTTAACCACTACGACACAAGCAGTGTTACTCCTTGCCTGGAAATATCAGTGTAAAACATCAAAGTAGTAGGAAAATCCTCTGCGCTTCCATCTCTTTACCTTTACACTTCTTTCTCAAGCTCGCTGCCGAAAGGACTCCTACAGCTTGAGCAGCGTCTTCAGCTGTTAACAGAGGGTTTCCCTCACTTGCAAAGACCAGTGGGTTAGCAGAAGGGGGTAAGTTTGTTTAGTTTGTCTTCCAGAAGTGTGTAGGGAGAGAGCTAACAGCCTGCTGAAGAGAATTGGGCAGAAAAGAAATGGCAAAGATTCCCAGGTGCTAAGAGGAACAGGATTAGAAGATACTGTCGTAGCGAAGCAGTGCTGAATTTGGTTTTTGGCACCGAGTACGAAACTTGGACTTCTTTGATGCGAAAAAAAAACTGTCCTGTGACCAACAGACACTGCTGTATGGCTAGTGCACCTTTCCTAAGCCTGAAAATGGGAGCCCTAGACATAAATACAATCTTCCACTGGTTTTAACACGAGAGGTGTCTGAACAGCTCACCTGCGGATACGGGGTGGGTACAGACAGCGGCACAGCCAGGTTGCATTACTGAAGGTTTTGAAAACAGGAAGGCGAGAAGTGATAGTAACAGTCAGCTGAAATCCTAAAATACTCATGGCAAAGCAGTGGAGCAAGATGGAACATGCCCTTTTGCTCCATCTTCTTACTCCTCTGTAAAACTGCTGAGTGCAGCGTTCTGTAGTGCTTTCTGTTGCCCTTGGTCACATAGGGAAGCTCTGTGGGAACGTCTGCTGATGAAATCACGGCCGCTAACTGAAAACTTTTGAGCAAAAAAAAATAACAAAGCTAAAGAAATGTTTTGCTTTCTTTTGGGTATCCCAAGAACCTTTTCTGCGGGATCTGAGACATGAGTTTTTTGTCTAATTACGCAAAATCACGTTTTTCCTGGTAGTTAGTTAAACCTTTTCTTGAGAAAAGACTAGAAGAGTCTCAGTGGTAAAAAACACAAAACACGGTTTCACCCTTTATTTTGGGAACTCGTGTAGAACACGTTGATGCCACAACTACATACGCACTGTAATTTTTGTGATTCTTCAGAATGCTTGTTTGAATTAGAGCCTGGCATTTACCAGAAGTATAGCAGCTAAAATAATAACAAGTAAATATGTATTATATATGGTATATTATATATTACACGTTCTATATAGTAGTTATATACATGTATATTTATTATTTATATATTTAAAATTCTCTCTCTATATATAATCCTTACTGCTTGCTGGTAGTTCTCAAGAGAGTTAACCAACACACTTTTTGTTACCAGGCTGGTTGCTTTTAACCATTTCAGCTTTTGGAGCTGGAAGCTCTCCTGCAGTTCCTAATTTCGTTCTAGTGTGAGAAGTTTAAATTTCCCTAGGTAGCAGCTGATCTCTTTCAAGAGATTATCTGCTCTTAAGCTTTTTGCAAATAAGTATCAATAATAAACAATAATCTAGTAATAATAAAGGCTGAAATCACACTGTCGTGTAACACTGAATGCCTTTTCCAGAAGTAGAGCCAATTTTTTGCTGTTGGTGGCTATGATGATTCTGCAGTGATTGATTATAACCTGTTAATTAACAATGCAAGTCTAGTAACTGTATGTCCACATAGGATACTTAAAACTTTAAATGCAGATCAGTGCAAAATTAACAATAATAGCAATTTTATGAAAAATTACGCATTTTATAGTTGTTTGGGGTGAGACTTTTGTTGAACAGAGTTTTAATCCAGGCAGTCGTAGGTAAAGATTGCACGGGAATAAATGTTTTAGGTTTTAAAGCGCAGAATGAGTTTTGTCATGATGTAATCTAGAGCTTCTTAATAGCTTGGGGCCTCACTGAAACTTCCTATCTGAAAGGCAGAGTAATGCAGAGCAGGTCCAGGACCTTCGCGCAGGTTAACCCAGGAGGCGGCTCAGTACCAGCCGCTGGTGGGGGAGAGGATCGGAAAGGTGAAGGTGCACGACCTCGTGGGTTGAGCGAGGTGAAGGCAGTTCACCAGGTAAAGCAAAAGCCGTGGGCCCAAGGAAAGCAAACCAAGGGATTCAGTCGCTGCTTCCCACCGGCAGGCAGGTGTCTGGCCATTTCCAGCAGGGCCCAGCACAGGTAACGGTTCTTGGGAAGGCAAACACCATCGCTCCGAACGTCCCTTCTTCCTGCTTTCCCCCAGCTTGTGCTGTGCAGCACGCCACGTGGCACGGGTATCCCGTTGGCCAGCTGGGCACCCTCCCGTATCCCTGCGCCCCCCCAGCAGAGAAGTCCTTGCTCCATAAGCGCTGTCCAGAAGTACCGAAACCACTGGTATGTTGTCAAGAGTTTTCATCATAAATACAAAACATAGCACCATACCAACCACTAGGAAGAAAATTAACTCTACCTCAGCCGAAACCAGGACAAATTTTTAATTGGAAATGCATGTAATCCAAGAATTGTTTGGGACTTTCGTATGGCCCGGTCTCTGCGTATTGCAGCATAGAGCTATCAGAGCAGAAGCTTGGCATGTGTTCTTGTTTGCAGAAATGTTAGGCGAGTTACAGGGACAAAACTCCTAGGGGACATGAGATTTCTTTTTCTGAGTGATTTGTTAGTAGTGCTCACCAAACTATCTCCATTAAAATTTAACTTTAATTTTTTTCGAATATAAAACTGTACTCCATCATTTCAGAAGGTGAGATAGGGCTCTTTACTCTGCGGAACCACAAGAAGAGAAAAGTGAAATGCTGTTTGAGCCACACGTAAGGCAAGCTTCCCGCACCAGGGACAAAACGAAGGCATGAGACTCGCTGCACGGTTGTGGAGCTGCATGTGAACATGGCCAAGCAAACCACTGAAGCTTTGAAGTGCTGTCCTCATCAAAAGCACTCTGTAATATGTTGTGGACTTCAGATTACTCCTTTCCATGCAGTGCAGTGATTGTTTGCACAATATAAGTCATTTCATGAAGGACTGGCACCTTTTTGTTGCCCGTGCGTTAGGATACCACGGCTGCTCCCTGCCCCCCCAGCTCTGTGTTTTGTGAGTACAAGGGTGGGTGAACTGAGGGGGGAAGTTTCTGAAATGTGACGCTCCTGTGTAATTTACATAAGATTGCAGCTGCCACAGAAAAGCTGGGCTATGCGCCAAACTGTTCTCTGGGGACCACAGTCTTTTTGCACCGCAGCTAAAAACCAGGAGCCAATATGACTGGTGGGTTTTGTTCTGGTGCTGCAGCAGGTTTGGAGGCATCCGACCCCTACCAGTGCTTGTCGGCAGCCTCCCCCAGAAGGAGCACTTTGATCAGTTACATATTGCTCCGGGGATATCTTGTTCGTTTTCTGGAAACACACTTAGGCTGATAGGGCGGTGGTGGTAACAGCCGGTGAAATTTAGCTTCTGGTCCATCACGGATTTTAGTGTGAGCCTAGTAAAGATCTAGCCCGTGATCAAGGCTTGACTCAGATAGATGGGGTGACCTGTTTTGACTAGTTTTTAAATAACTTCCTTAAAAATACTTATAGTTGGTATTTATAAGCACTTAGGCTATGGCTGGTGCCGGTGGAGTTGTACAGATGCTGGCTTCAGCTGAGACTTGCTTGATTTCCTCAGTATGGGAGCAGTATATTCAGATGTTTTTCTTCCATTGTTACCTTCCGTACAAAAAATTCCTTAGTGTTCCTAAGTTCATGTCTGTGCACTGCTTAAGTTTAATTTTTTATCATCCTTTTACAGCAGTTACTCTTTGTGATACTCCTTAGTGACAGCGATGCCTCCCCTTCACTTTAATAGAAACTTTTAATAATACAAAATTGCAAGAAAGAGCTCTGAATCTGTGTGCTTTTTTGTGTTTTGTTTGACCACCCTTGGAAAGGGTGGTCAAGCATTGGAACAGGGGGTCCAGGGAAGTGGGAGTCACCATCCCTGGAGGGATTTCAGAGCCATGGGGACATGGGACTAAGGGTCACAGTTCAGTGATGGGACTCAGCAGGCCAGGTTGATGGTTGGACATGACGATCTTGAAGGTCTTTTCCACCCTGATCAGAAAGACTGCTTTAATCCTGCTTAGTGAAGATCTGCAGTACTCTGTCTGCCTGCACCTGCGGTACGTCTGAGAGCCTCGGCTGCAGTGGTTGGATTCCAGGTTTGAAACCACTCTGTGCATCGTGCTGACTCAGTAGCTTCCATGTAAGTGCCAGGCGGAAAGAAGCATACCTCTGGCTCCGGCCCTGCAGAAAAGCAGTAGCTCAGCATGAGGAGTGCCTGTTTATGCACTGCAGAGGCTCTGACAGCTCAGGCAACACGTGTTACCCAAGCAACTTCTTCCCATCTCTAGGAAATAATGTGAGCCTGAATGCAGCTTGCAGTCCTCTGTTAAAATCATGCTGGTGTTAGCTTGCTGAGTAAATACCTCATTCATTTCACCAAAGTTTGCTATTTATCAAATAATTTCAGAGGAATCCAGGCTGTATCTTTCTTCAGCATAATCAGATATTTGCCAACCATAGTTACAGTTTTCTAAAATGTAATTAATCTAGTGCTGACTGTAATTAAGTACAAGAAATACTATGCAATTGTCTTATTTTTATTGGAGAGGGATGGATAGGTATGGCATTGATGTCTTCTGCTGTACATTTAATCTTTGAGATAGTAGATCCCATAAAGTTTTCAAATAGTGTGTGCATGTAATTATCTTGTAAGGGATGGCGGTCTTCCATTTTTAGGTCCAGGTTGGAGAGACTGGATCCCATACATTTCAAAGATGTGCTGGGAGCTATATGTAAAAAGAAAGTCCTTCAAAAACAACAACTAAAATATATTATTGACAGGTTCCTAATAGGATTTGTTGAGGTAATGGATATTGCGCTTTTTTTTTTTTTTTACAGAGTTTCAAATTTGATTAGAACAGAACTGAAAAAAACTTTGCAAGCTTCATTTACTTCACGTTCTTCTCCCTCTCCCTCATCCCATACAAACAAGAGAATAGTTTGAATTACTTTAGTACAATTAGCAGTCTTCTCTGGGGAGAACTTGGTACTACATTGATTGAGAGTATCACGAGACAAGATTGAGACGTTTTAATATCAGTAGGGCTTGGTAGGTTGGTTGTGGGTTGTTGGTTTTTTTCAGGGGTGGTGGGAGAATTCTTATAACTAGGGAACAGATTAAATGGTTTGTATTGAGAACTGGTGGTGAGTTTGTTTTTCCTTAACATTAGAAAAGCCTTAACATGTCCACTGAAATATAATTGCTTTAAAATTCATAGATTCAGGTTATACAGTTACCTTACCAAAAGCAAGTATTAATAAGCTCCGCAAGACACTGTGTCACTCAGAGTCTTTGTGCTCTATTCCTAAAGAATTTCTCTTTCTATTGACTTGTAGGACCCTTCAAAGTCGTACAAGAAAGCTGGAGATGTCGCAACAGTTGAATTACATGTGGAAGAAGGTATACAAGTAGAAACAAATCCTTTATCTAAGAAAGTTTCCCCATTGCACTCTGAAATGACAGATTATATAAAGTCATCTCCTCCAACTCTTATCAGTAGCCATAATTCTGACTTAAAGGATAGAACACAAATTAATGGAGCAACAACTGTAACAGAGAAATTGGCTCAGCTTATTGCAACTTGTCCTCCTTCGAAGTCTTCCAAAACAAAGCAGAAGAAGCCCGGAAGTGGAACTGCATCTGGTTTGGTTAAAGACTCTGGGAAGAAGCTACCAGGAACCATAACTGCTAGTGGGATAGTAAACAAAGATTTGATAAAGAAATTGCCAGGATCTGGCATTGCTGTTGGATTGGTTAGCAAGGACTCAGGGAAGAAGCCATTAGGGATTGGTAGTGCAGCCATATTGGTTAACAAAGACTCTGGGAAGAAGCCACAAGGGATTGGCCCGTTAATTGGATTGGTCAACAAGGACTCTGGAAAGAGGCCGGCAGGGATCAGCACTCCGACTGGGTCAGTTAACAAGGACTCTGGGAAGAAACAGCCAGTGACCAGCTCTGCAATTGGATTAATCAACAAGGATGTTGGGAGGAAATTTCCGGGTATCAGCACTCCAACTGGATTGACTAATAAGGAGTCTGTAAAGAAGGCAGTAGGGACTGGCACTCCAGCTGGCTTGATTAACAAGGATGCTGGGAAGAAGTTGCTGGGCATAAATAGTCCTACAGGATTGCTTAGCAAGGATTCTGGGAGAAAGATGCCAGGGAATGGCAGTACGACAGTTCTCACTAGCAAAGACTCTGGAAGAAAGACACCAGGGATTGGCAGCCCAGTGGGACCAGTTAACAAGGACTCTGGGAGGAAGATGTCAGGAATTAGCAGTCCGGTGGGATTGGTTAACAAGGACTCTGGAAAGAAGCCAACAGGAATCAGCACTCCAGTGGGTTTGGTTAACAAGGACTCTGGAACTCTGAAAGCAGACACTCTTACGCCTGCCTCAGAGCCCTTTAAGCTTCCTTGCAATTCAAACCTTGGTAGCCTCGAAAGCCATGATTCTGCAGATCTACTGAAAGAAAATACTACCAGCAAAACATTTGAGAAGCATATTATGAGGCAAAGTAAAGAAAGTATCTTGGAAAAATTTTCAATTCGGAAGGAAATTGCTGATGTGGGCAAAGAGATGTTTAATGAAGGAATCTGTGTTCCACAGGACAGTTACTCAACTAGTGAAAAAGGGATTTATGAAGCATCTAAGCATGAAAAACAGCCTCCAGTATATTGCACTTCACCAGACTTCCGGACAGGAGGTGCTTCAGATGTATCCACAGCAAAGTCCCCGTTTAGTGCAGTAGGAGAGGGAAACCTCCCATCACCTTCACCCACGGTGTCTGTTACAACCTTAAACAGGAACCTCTCAACAGCATCTTCCCAGTTAGCATCTAACACGTTGCATTTAAGTTCCACAGCTGATCTCTTAGAAGGCATTTCAGATCAGATTGGCAAAACTCAGTTTTCGCCTGACAGTACACTTCTGAATATAAACAGAACATTGAACCATACTCTGAGCACCGATTTTAAAGGTGCTGATAAAGATCTAAATGATTCGAAAGCTACTTATGTAGAAACTTCAAGAACTAGTCCCTCTCTAGGGAAAAAACCTATTTTGGCAGCTGAAACAAGCATTCATGCTACTGTCACCCCTTCAGTAGTTAGTTTTACAAGCTTGTTTAGTAGCAAGCAGTTCCTAAAGATTGGTGCAATAGCTGCACCAGATAAATCCTGCCAAGGAGCAAAAAATCTGAGCGCTAGTCAGCAATCAAAACCTTTGAAGAAGAGAAAAGGGAGGAAACCACGATGGACTAAAGTGGTGTCAAGAAACACGTGTCGACCTCCAAAGGGTCTGGAACTAGAAAGGTCAGAGCTTTTTAAAAACATTTCATACAGTGCACTATCAAGCAGTAATTTGGAGCAGGCCAAGTTCTTGAAAAACATAGGATCATCTACATTCGTGGAGCACGAATTTGTCAAACATCAGTTGCCAAAACTGAATGAGGCTAATGGACAGTCTCTTGCACTGTTAACTGAGACTGACAAGCAGACTCAAAAGTTCTACAGCACTCACAAACAACCCTCAAGTTTGTGTATGTCGGATGATTTCTTACCTGACATGTATAAACCCAAAAGAGGAAGACCCAAATCAAAGGAGATGCCAGAGCTGGAAGGTCCCCCCAAAAGAACTCTAAAGATCCCAGCATCAAAAGTCTTCTCAGTGCAGTCAAAAGAAGAGCAAGAACCTCCCATTTTGCAGCCTGAAGTAGAAATTCCTTCACTAAAACAGAGTTTATCAGGACAAGCTTTTCCTAAAAAGAGAGGGAGACCTAAAAGACAGATCAGGTCATCGATTAAAATGAAGCCACCTATTCTTTCTGTGGCACCTTTTGTTGGAACAGAGAATTCAAACAAGATAGAGTCTGAAAGTGATCAGCATCGAAGTGGGGATTTTTTTGAGAGAACGGACCAGCTCCGAGGGCCAGAAGAAGTCCAAAAACCTAATATTTGTAGCATGACTGATTTGGAAGTAGACTCAGACAGAAAAGTTGCCAAGAGAAATAATGGACAGTTAATGAAAACAATTATTCGAAAAATAAATAAAATGAAAACTTTGAAGCGAAAGAAACTTTTGAATCAGATTCTCTCTAGTACAGTGGAACCAAATAACAAAGGGAAAGTGCAATCTAAACTCCACAATACGGTGTCAACTCTTGCTGCCACTTTTGGTTCAAAATTAGGCCAGCAAATAAATGTCAGCAAGAAAGGAACAATTTATATAGGAAAAAGGAGAGGAAGGAAACCTAAAGCTGTCCTGAATGGTATTTTAACTAGCAATTCTGCCAGCTTGACGGTTCTTGAGAAGTCTGCCCAGCAAACTCCCGGGACATCATTTGGACAAGTACTTCCCCATTTGCTGCCTTCAGCAGCTAATAGTTCCGAGATTCTTCCATCTCCCGTTTGTTCTCAGTCTTCTGCCGTGAGTGGGGGACAGAGCCCCGTCAGCAGCGACGCCGGATTTATCGAGCCCAGCTCTGTGCCGTATTTACATATCCACTCCAGACAAGGAAGTGTTGTTCAGACACTTGCAATGAAGAAAGCTGCTAAGGGAAGGAGGAGATTATCTCCACCTACGCTGTTGCCAAACTCTCCTTCTCACTTGAGTGAGCTGACATCCCTGAAAGAAGCTACTCCTTCCCCAGTGAGCGAGTCTCACAGCGATGAGACGATACCCAGTGACAGCGGGATAGGAACAGATAATAACAGTACTTCGGATCGAGCGGAGAAGTTTTGTGGGCAAAAAAAGAAAAGGCATTCATTTGATCATGTTTCCCTTATTACGCCTGAAACTTCCACGGTTTTAAGCAATCTCAAAGAGAAGCATAAACACAAGTGCAAGCGCCGAAGTCACGATTACCTTAGCTACGACAAAATGAAGAGGCAGAAGCGAAAAAGGAAAAAGAAGTATCCTCAACTCCGAGGCAGGCAGGACCCAGATTTTCTAGCTGAATTAGAAGAATTAATAAGTCGGTTAAGTGAAATTAGAATAACCCACAGAAGTCACCATTTTATACCCCGAGACTTGCTGCCTACCATTTTTAGGATAAATTTCAATAGTTTCTATACTCACCCTACTTTTCCTTTAGATCCATTGCACTACATTAGAAAACCTGACTTAAAGAAAAAGAGAGGCAGGCCTCCAAAAATGCGGGAGGCTATGGCAGAAATGCCTTTTATGCATAGTCTCAGCTTTCCTCTCTCCAGTACCGGGTTCTATCCCTCTTACGGCATGCCTTATTCTCCGTCTCCCCTTGCAGCTGCTCCCATAGGTTTAGGTTATTATGGAAGGTACCCTCCAACCCTTTATCCTCCTCCACCTTCCCCGTCTTTCACTACCCCACTGCCACCACCTTCCTACATGCATACAGGCCATTTGCTTCTCAATCCCACCAAATATCACAAGAAGAAGCATAAACTTTTACGCCAGGAGGCTTTCCTCACAACGAGTAGGACTCCGCTCTTGTCAATGAGCACCTACCCCAGTGTGCCACCTGAAATGGCTTATGGCTGGATGCTTGAACATAAGCATAGACATCGCCACAAACACAGAGAACATCGTACTTCTGAACAGCCACAGGTTTCCATGGACACTATAACAGCTAATAGCTCTTCGAGAACTGTTCTGGAGTCCTTGAAGCGCTACCGATTTGGGAAGGAGGCTGTTGGTGAGAGGTACAAACACAAGGAGAAACACAGATGTCATATGTCTTGTCCACACCTGTCACCTTCAAAGGGTTTGCTAAGCAGAGATGAACAATGGGTCAGGAGAGAGCCTTCGGAGACGAATTCGTTAGCACTGGGATTGCAGACACCGTTACAGATAGACTGTTCGGAAAATTCCCCAGGTCTGTCCCTGGGGGGATTTACTCCCAGCTCGGAGCCAGCCAGCAATGATGAGCACACAAATCTTTTCACAAGTGCAATAGGCAGCTGCAGAGTCACGAACTCTACCAGCACCAATGGACGTAAAAAATTAACTGACAGCCCTGGACTCTTCAGTGCACAAGACACCTCGCTAAATCGACCTCTTAGAAAGGAACCATTGCCTTCTATTGAAAAGGCACTGCAGCCTCTGTCAGGTAAGGGAGCTCTAATTGTATCATTTCATACGAGCCTTGCTATTTTATGTTCTAGCAAATGTGCCCTAGAAAAGGCAAGCAAGTATAGCTTTGGCTGTGTGGCAGTTTTTCTGCGTTGAATTTCGGTATTACTAGTGCTTTTGCTCTTGAAAATTTCTACTATTAAAGTTCTGCGTATCTTTTGGTACAGACTTCTGGGACTGTGTAAGTACCTCTTCCCACCAGATCTGTCTTGCTTTGTTATAACAGTATATAAAGTTTTGCTAGGGATGCTTTCTCATGAAAAGTTTTTTGTTTGTTTGTTTGTTTTTCCCTTACAGTTTTAACTATCTAAAATTTCTCAAGGCTGTTGATACTGTAAAAGTCTTTTTTCTGCTTATTTTGAAGTTTGGTTCATTGGTTTTAGACTAGCTATTAGTACTACTATTGCGAAGGACTTCTCCATTAAAGAAAACGTTTCATATTTCTTTTATGACTCCATTTTAGGTATTTTGATAATTTTTACTGCAGTGTAGCTTTGAATCCCTGACTTGAGGCCTCTAGCAGTACCTCCAAACAGTTGCTAAATGATTCTGGGAATGCTTAAGACCAAACTTTGTAATGACTGCTTTATTAATAGCTGGGAAACTCATCTTATATAGCCTCAAACAGAAGTGAAACGGAACTAGCTGAGACTGTATACACAGAAAACTGCAATGACGGTATCAAAAGATTGCTGTTCAAGGGAAGGACCTGGTCTCTGAAGCTATGAACTTCGTCATTTACATGATAGTAAGAACAGAATATGTAATACAAAGTTTAGGACTGGAACAAACTATATTATACCTCGGTTTCCCTACTGGCTTCATGTTGTCATTTCATGCTGTACTTTATTATTACAGTTGTTGGTGGGAGTAATTTTCACATTTTACCCACTTTTGTCTTAATTGCCATGGAGGTTTTAGTGAGAGTACATAACAAACATAATATGCAGAAGACAAAAGTGTGGCTTGTGCTTTTACTTACTTGCTTCTGTTGCATAAAAGAAGCCTGATAGCTTCTCCTCCCTTGCTCTGATCTTTGTCTACGCTCTCCCTGGTAAATTTAAGTCATTTACCCAAAACCACTTGTGACTAATACTTCACAGACCGAGAGCTAAGGAAACAGCTAACTGTCAATAAGGAATACTAACTCCGCGCATTCCTTACTTTCATCTTCCTCCTTTTCTTGTAACGCTCCCATTCTGATGCCTCCTGCCACCTTCGTGCTCTCACTACAGTACCTTGCATGGATGGAGGTGTTATTTTGTCTTTGGCTTTGGCTTTTTTGGTTGGTTGGTTTGCTTCATTATTTTAAGGGCAGTTGGAAGTGGCAGGGTTCTTTTACAAGTTGTCCATTCACCCAAGAAGCATAACTTTTGATGATATATTTAAATAGTGTGTATCTAAACAGTTTTGGGGTGTTTTTTTTTTTGAAAACATGCGTTTGTTTTATGGTCCAGTATGAGGAAAGTAAAGTACATTGCATACAATGTAGTTAGAAAAACATAAAATTTTAGGTTTTTCATATCTCTACTTCGTATTATTAAAACTACTTGTGGGGAGGGTGTCAGGAGAAAGAGATAAAGCTGTAAGATTGCTTCTCTTGCTGCAATGGAAAGACAAATTCAAAGTGCTGGGTCACTGAAGGGTTAAATTTGTCTCAGAGGATTGAAGCATTAGTTGTGGTAGCTTGTGCAGTTCAGGGAATTTCCTGAGGAATTCCATTACAGTGAATGATCTGACTTGGGTTTTTATGAGGAACAGCCTAATTAAAGGAAAAAGCAGAGATGCTTTAAGCTGAAACCTGCTAGTGAAGGCTCTGAATCACTCTCCCTCTTGGAGTGTTTAATTGGTTCATCAGATGCAATGTATCACTTCCAGTGCATGTATTTCTCGCAGTTGCAACCAGCTGTTTTATTGTGAGGCCAGCCTTCAGCTCAGTATTCATCTCATTCACAAGGAGCTCCTAGTGCCCCGCATCACGTATGTGCAGTACATCAGAGAACTTAAGACTGCATCTAGAAAAAAGCTGCGTGTTAAGGGCCTCTATTTTTGCTTAGATCGATGTCAAGTAGCATAGTTGTTTGGTTTTTTTCTCTCTGCTGCTGAATTGTGATTCTGAAGCTATTACCGTGAAAGACTTAGATATTTTTGTGTACTTCACAAAATAGCATAGATGGAGAGAAAAAATGAAGTGCAGCAAAGATTTTTTTTATTTATTAAGCCAGATGCAGCTAAGGTGCATGGTGGGGGGAATGCTGAATCAGAGCTGTTAAAAAGAAAAGTCCAAGACCAGCACTGGGGCAATGCTTCCTAAAATTGACCTGTATGATCCATAGGGGACATTCATGATAGTTTATTTCAGAAATACCCACCTGAAAAATACCCTTCCTTTCCACAGATTTTTGAACCGACAGATGCTGTGATTGCAGCTGATGCTAGACGGTCTCTGATCGCTTGTATCAGAGTTGTAATCAAAATGTGAATGTTTTGGGGAAGGGATGCTAGCGAGTGTTGGTATCTCACAGGGGATGGAGTTTAGAGAGATGTTTACATGCTAGAGATGTGTTGTTTAAAACTGGCAGTTCACGCTCCGACACAAAGGCCCCTAGGCTGTAACTTTTTGTCTTTAAATGGTGAAATAGGCGGTAGCTCTGGTGTTGCTGCCCGTGGCAGCGTCCTCGCCTGCTGCCTTGGCTCTGGTGAGAGCAGCTGGGAGCACGTCCCAAAAAGGGTATGGAAGCACAGCGGGTGACGGGCTCAGTCTCGTGTCCACGAGGCAAAACTGCTTTGCGTTATACATGAGCAGCGTTAACAGCGCCTGCTCCGATCAGGGGTCCCACAAAAAAAGCACGGATTTATTCTTAAACCGTGAAGCGAGGATGTTGAGAAGCAAGTATCGCGGGCTCCTTCGTTGCTTCGTGTTCCCTTCCTGGCGTGCTTTTGTTAGCCAGCTGCCAAAGTCAAACGGGGGAGCGCGGCCTGGGGGCCGTGTGGAGGAGCAGGGCTGTGGTGGGCACCGTGACCCGCTCAGCCGGGGCTCGCAGCAGTGTGTAAGCGTGTGCAGCTCTGCACCACGAGTTGTTCGCGACGATCGCCTGTCGCAGGCCGGCCTCGGTGGGCTGCTCACAATTCCTGGAAGGAAAGGGCAAAATCAAAACAAGCCGTTCCGCGGGGAGCCATTCCAACGCGAGGGCAGGCCTGGGGCCCGCAGGCCGACGGGCAGCCCGCGCGGCCGAGGGAAGCCCGCTTCTCCAAGCGAGGCCTCTTGGCGTTTTAGCCACCCCCGGGCCGGTGCCGGTACCGGTACCGGATTTCCATCCGAGTACCGGGGCCGAGGCGCGGCTCGGGGCTGGGCCGCGGGCAGCGGCGCCCCCTGCCGCCGCTGGGCCGGGCTGGGCCGCGCCGCCTCGGGCCTGCACCGAGCTGCCCGGGGAGGGGACTCGGGGCGAGACCGAGCGGCCCCCCGGGGCCCTCTCACTTTTCTTCTGTCCTAGGACAGCCGTATAACCTCCTCCTGCTCAGAGCAAGCAGTCTTCTCCTTCCTTTTTTTTTTTCCCCCTCTTTTTCTGATCTTTTTTTTTTCGCTTTTTCTTTTTTCTCTCTGTTTTGCCTCCTTCCCTCTCTGCTTCGTCTCTTTTCCCTCTTTTCTCCTTAACCCCCTTATTTTCCTGAGGTCCCAGGACATCTGTTTTAATCTGTGCAGCATGAAATCACTGTCTCTTACAGTTCTTTACTAGAAAAACTGATTCTGGAATAAGGAAACAATCATTCTTTCTAAGATTAAGCAACTGCATGTAGTCTCCCTGCAGAGTCCCAGTACACCTTCCTTTCTGCCTGCATGTTGTAGAAACAGACTGTAAAGAAGCCACCTCAGGAGCCCTCAGCACCATCTCTACGTCAGGATGCCATGCAGGAAAACCTGAAAATCTTCACAGGAAGATTTTTGGTTTGCAGCTCAGGACAGTGTCCAGCAGCCTTACAATCATGCCCTTGCTGAGAAGAATTCCTGAGAAATTAAATCTGATTCTTCTGCCTTGTCAAGAAGTTAGAATAATTGGAACAGTGGTATTGTTTACTTCCTCTTTCAGTGGAACATTTCTTAGTTGTTACACCACAAGCTAATAATACCCATCATAAAAGTTCCGGACTCCTCAGTACCAGAAATACATGGACATACTGCAGTGAGCCCAGTGAAAAGCCAAAAGCGGCTGAGGGATTGGAAATTCCATCATAGAGAGGCTGAGAGAGCTGGGATTGTTCAGCCTGTAGCAGAAAATACTCAAGGGAGAGCCTATCCATGCTGCCCATACCTGATGGCAAGGGTTAAAGAAAATGGAGCCAAACTCGGTGCTGCCTAGTGACAGGACAAGGGGCAGTGGGCACAAACTCAAATATGGGAAATGATGTTCATACAGAAGAAAAAAATGTGCCTTTATAAGGGTGATTGAAGTCTGGCACAGGTTGCCTAGGAAGGTTATGGAGTCTCCATCCCTGGACATGTTGGTTGTTTTTTCCTTTTTTTTGCTTTTTACATAAAAGCCAATACTCAGATACCAAGTGGTTCTTCCATATGGCTTGTTTATTGTCCTTTCTATGCCTTTGGTCTGTAAGAAATTCTGTTGTGTTGGTTCAGTTCCATCCTTCTGCAGGTACGTGCATCATAGCAAGTGTTCTTAAAGCTAAAAAAGAGTAATATTAGTTTGAATATTTAGCATCTACAGTGTGTTTTATTGTCACTGCCAGATTGAAGTGAGGTGTTTTTTTTGTGCTTTTGTCTTCCCCAATCTGCTTTTCAGGCACTCTGCCAACACAGGACAAACCTTCCCAGAGGCAGTCAGAGAGCACAAATTGCAGCCCTTCCAGAAAGAGATCAACATCTGAGAGCACATCTTCTACAGGCAAGTAATATTTGCTGATCTTGTTTTGGGGACCACGGCAATACTAAGACCTATACTGCTACAGGCAGCTAAGACAACATTGTTATGAGAATTTTACAGCAGCAGTATTTTCATGGAGATGCTGAGTTTTTCTGCTTAGAGTTTGGGATACAAGCAGTTCAGGTTGGACTGTAGAATAGGGGAGACTGAGCTGATACATATGGAAGCAGCAGCGTAGCTATGGTGGAATGGAGTTTGGCTCCTCACCATGTTAAATTAGTCTTCGTGAAGCTTGAGTCTTTAATTGCTATTAAGACCTGTGACACTACAGTTAATCAATAAATTAGATGAATAAATTCCTCTGTGGGGAAGAGCTTGACTTCTGGGCTGTTCCGAAGGCAGATAACTGGGGTAGATAATTATTAGGATCAACAAGGGATGTGCTGATGTGTTGTCTTTGTCGTATGCGAGAATCCTGCTAAGGTGATGGAGGATGACAAGCAGCTCGTCCATCCTAGTCAACCCCAATTGCATAGTTGTGAATGAGCCTAGGCAGGTCAAAAATCACAACAGGAAAGAGTCTGAAGTACCGAAAGGGCTGGGAACTCTTCATCAGTTCTATCAAACAAGAACTGATGCACAAATGTATTGTGAAGTTGAGCAAATGAATGTCGGCAAGATGTCAATGGAGTTGGCTTTGTCAGCCGTGGGGTGACATGCTACACAGGTTGCTGCTTGAAGTCCAAATCCCTTCACTTGACAAAGGAGGGAAAGCCTATATTTGTGTACCAGTTTGCTAATTTGGGGAAGTATGGCTTAAAAATAAGCTCAGCAAAGACAGGTGATAAAAACATATAGATAATATAAACACTGAGAACCTCAGCAGAGGCTTAAGATTTGAAGGGAGGTAAAGATAGCGTTGCGTAGAAAGAGGAACAAGGAGAGGGATGAGTCAGAAATCTAATAAACAGAAGCCAATATACTAATGCAAAAAAGGTTGGAAAATAAATAGGATTAGATAGAAATGTTTGAAGGCTAGTTAAAAGATTGAGTAACCGGCACAATGAACACCTAGTGGGGTAGTTCACTACAAAGGTATTCACACTAAATAATGTAACTTTTGTAGAAAGGCTAGGCAAGGAAGAAAGTGAAGGGTTTTTCACCTCCTCGTGTCCCAAATGGAAGGGAGGTTTTAGAGCCGCAGAAGATAACTCGAGTGATACTTAGTGGTAGGAAAGCTTGTGGGCACTATCGTAACAATCTACCACAGCCCATTGGGCCAAGAAGATGAAGCAAGAAAGGCATATTTGGCACAATCTGCAGCATCTTTCAAACAGCAGTAAGAAACTGGTGTGACGTTCATTAGAAAGGGAATTCGGCAAGATAAAAACTTATGAGCAAAGCATGGAGGACAGTCTTTTTCAACCATAAAACTGGAAAAGCAATGGGAAGAGAGACTCCTAGATTTGATTGTGATCATTAGGGGGGAACAGACTGAAAATGTCAATGTGAAATACAATATGAATGAAAGATGCACGAAAAAATATCCTTAGGAAGCAGTTGGATAGCAAACAGTAAAATAAAAACTGGATTTCATGAAGGAAGATATCAGTGAGTTCAGATCTTGTAGGTATGATTTCTTAGGAGGCAAGTTTAATGGAAAAGAGTGCTAAAGGTAGGCTCACACTAAAAAGCGTCATTCGGGACATGAACTGGAGATGATGGATGAGAAGAAGCATGTGAAAAGACTAGCTTGGCAGAATCCACGACCTTTTAGTCATCTCAAACGCAAGCACAAAAGCATGTAGAAAGTTAAAAGTTCCTGGTTTGAAATGTAGGACAGTTTACTAAAGCTAATTATAAAAGAACAGCACAAACGTGTGAGGACATTAATCCTCACAAAACAAATCCTCAAGAACTATAATGAGATAAAACTAACAAGGGACATGAAGGTGGAAGAATCCATCCTGTGAGTACGCGTTAACTAGAAGAAATGCAGGGAATAGAATTGTTCTTGATGCTTAGCAAAGGGGGAAGGCTTTCCTCAAGTGATGCTAAGAATCACAGTGTGTCTGAAGTACATGTAATGCGGTGCATTTTTTGCTCCAGTTCTCATTAGAAAGGGCATTAACAAGTAGGCATCGGGTTCCCTTCTAGTCTGGTTTCTTGTTATTCTTGTGCTAGATAAACTGCTACTTAAGCTGGCAGGTTTTAAGATGAAGAATGCATTTCTGTGTTAGCTGCTGTTTTATAACAGCACACCTTTCTCTTGCTCGTGCACCGTACTGTTCTTAAAATTGCAAGTTGACAGTTAATGTTGTGGAGGAGCAATGCTTGTCCTCTCCTCGATTTTCAGTCTAATCCTGTCTTTGACATGGAGTCTGCTTTTTGCTGTAACTGTGTTGCTGCTTTCTGTCCACGGGTAACTTTCTTTTAAAGAAAAGGTCTTATGTTTCAGTGGGCTGGGTGACAGACAAACGCGCACGTTTGCGTGAGTGGAAAAGTTGTGGGTCATTGCACAGTAGCGTATGTAGTGTGTGTTTACAGATTATCCAGCAATTTGCAGTTTTGGAGCCATATTTCATGTAGTCCTTAAATGATAGATTGGGGAGCGCTGCAGCAAAGGTAAATCGTATCAACGTATAAATTACTTCAGTAATATCGCAGGAATTTGCTGGATTAATAGGACAGCCGTTAAGTCAGAGTGTGCCTAGTTTTCTGTTAACAGCATGAAGTGACTTGTAGTGTAGTCAGCAGTCGTTCTGCAAGGCACTTACGGGATTTGAGCCCTTTTTTTGTAGGGAGGCAAGACTCGTGCAGTCACACTGGGAGTGAATGCGTACGTGTTGCTCTGTTGGATTTTCACAGCTACGGAACTGTTGAATCCTTTGACCAAATTGTCAGAGGGAAAGAGATCTGAAAATGTTCATTTCCTGTGTATTCCCGGGAAGCTGTCAGCCATGTAGTAAAAAGAGACCCTGTTTGCAGTCCCACTGCCACTGAGTGTAAGCTTACCTGCTGCTGGACACAAAAAATCCTTAACTCTGATGAATTTTGTATGGAATCCCAGTTGCAGAAAAAGCTTCTGTTAGAATTCAGACATTCTTAGACAGTGAAGTTGATTGCAAATTTGTAGTAAACATCCTTAGGATATGTACTTACAGAACTACGTATTACAATTTCTGTATGTAAAGAATGTGGCAAAACTGCTATTTCCTCCTCCCTTTAAACAAACATTGTCACAGATGCTTTCTTCAGCATATGCTAAAGAAAATACAGTGAAGAAGTGTTCTCTTTCTCTGACTTGTTAAATTTCTTTTACTTGCTCAATTAAAAGGAGCAACAGCAAACTAAGGCTGTGTATAGGCAGGTGTTAAAAGTTCAGGCATTTCTTGTGCAGGAGAGCACAGGAATAAAACTGAGTCATGGGTTTTTCAGCTTCAAAGACATTGAAGTGATGCTAGTAAAGACCAGACTTCGTTACCTTTTTATGCAGATCTGGCTGCATGTGGGATTTCAGTGCATTTGTCATAGAGAGAGCTGCTTTGCAGCCAAGCAAGCATGCATGACCAGTGCTTGCAGCTGTTTTGGGGTTTGTGGTTCAGTTGTCTGATCCTTTTGGATCAGTTTCCAAACAGAACCACTAGTTCAAGGACAGCCACTAGACCTGCTGTCCAAATGCGTTGTGTCATGCCGTTTGGTTATCACGGGCGGTGCAGCTGCTTACGGAGCTCACTGTGCTAAACAGATGGTGTTTCTGCAAGAAACTTTCAGCTCCCTCCCAATGTGTATTTAAAGACCATAAGAAAGCAGGGTAATTTGTCTTCATTATTTCATCTAAAATTGAAAGCTGAAAGTGTAAATCCTTCCCTTGCTTTCAGAATTATTCAGGCTGCTAGGTTTTTCAAGTGGTTGTAGTTGTGCTTACAGCAGTGCCCATACAAGCATGTTGCTCTGTTTCTTTTTTGAATCCTGCAGGAAGAAGGTTGTTCATAGGAGGATTTTTAGAAGTTGACCTGCTGATTCTTCTTCCTTTAAATCATTTCGACTCTGGGAACAGTGTTTTCATTTGCACTTGCAAATTTGTTACTTTGGAAAATTGATGAGGATCACATTTCCCCAAAGTAACAGACTTGGACTAGAAAATACTGTACATTGTGTTGTATCTTTGACAGCTAATGCTTGATGTCATTATTGCCAAAAGAGACAAACCCTTTGACAGAAATATTTTGTCATCTTCCCTTTAGCAGTTACATTAGTACATGCTTTTCAATCTCCAGCTTAAGTTCCAGTATATTTATATTTATTTGTGTTTCAGTGATTGGAGTACCTACGCGGGGGACAAGGCTGGCAACTGCTGTTGATGATTCAGTGGACAGCTTACTGCAGCGCATGGCACAACATGAAGGCCAGGCTACTTTGGACAAAACCATAGAAGCAGTCATTGCAAATGTATCTGTTCCACCATCAGCCAGTCCTGCTCGAAACCACAACAGGGAGAGGAGCCTAGGAAAACAGGACAGCCTTGTAGCTCCAGCAATTCCAAGCAGCTCCTGCAGTGATAGTATCTCTCTTCTGTCAGACAGATTACCAAACAGCTATTCCCCACATCATCTGAAGAGAAGTGTGGTTGAAGCCATGCAGCGACAAGCTAGGAAAATGTGCAATTATAACAAGATCTTGGCAACAAAAAAAAATCTTGACCACGTCAATAAAATCCTGAAAGCCAAAAAGCTGCAAAGGCAGTCACGGACAGGGAATAATTTTGTGAAGCGCAGGCCAGGTAGGCCCCGGAAATACCCAATGCAGGCTGTTGTCTCAATGCAAGCTTTCCAGGCAGCTCGACTGGTCAGTCAGGAGTTAGACAAAAGGGAAGAAAGCAGCAGTCCTTTACACCTTGGACCTGATACCATCACAGACGTAATTGAAGCTGTAGTGCAAAGTGTGAACTTGAATACAGATCACCGAAAAGGCTGGAAGAGAAAGAGGTGGCTTGCAGAGGAACAGGCCAGGAAGCGACAAAAGTCTCTACCAGAAGAAGAACAGGAGAGCACTAAGAGGTAATTCTCTTACAATTATGTACCTCCATTATATGTTGGCACTTATAACATTTCAGACCATCAAAGGATCCTACTCATACGACCTCTGCTCGTTACATTTGGTTTCACAAAGGAGTTTGTCAGTGTTAAGAAAGCTTAGGGTCTTTCTAAGCTACCAAACGTCACACCCCAAAATGGACTGGAATTGCAGGTAATCTAAAACTTGTTTTTGTGCTTGTGTCTCAAGTGAAACATGTCTTCTGATTATCTCAATGAAGAATACATTTAATGTGTTGGTAACAAGTTTACTAATGAGGCACTTTAGCAAAAATCATCATGTGCTGAATAATGAACTATAGGAGCTACATGCTCCATGGGAACCTGAAGTGTGTGACTTTTATGCATGATAAGCAAATATTTACAAGCGACACAATGTCAGGTGAGATCAACTGATATACAGCAAATAAAGAGTAAAACCAAAGCTGCAAATGGGAGTTACGGTATGCACCTGTCTTAGGAGTGCAATCACTGGCTGGTAAAGGAACCCACTAGAAGTCTCTGATTTAATCTTCACGAGCTTATCCCCAAAGTCATCGGTATAAACAGATCAAGCTCTTTCAGAAGCCTTCCTTCCTGTGTTTTCAGAACAATTTGGAACAATAATCATCCATTTGTGTTTCAGAAATTAATACTAAAATATAGACATTTAGAATTGCACAGTTTTGCTGGAACTGTGTGTTCAAAGGATATATTGTATGGCTCTCCCAAAAGCTCAGAAAAGGTTTACCACATACTATTTTTAGAGTACAAAAGCAGATAGCATAAGCCACCTTCTAAATTACTCCACTAAGGCTCCAACCAGTAAATATTAGGAGTAATAACATTACTCTGAAAAGATCCTCCATTTTTTATGATTAACTACCACTTGATCATGATCATTGTGTTACATTTTTAAATAGCTGAGGCACCTAGTAATTCAGAAACCTGGGCTTTTTATTTTGCTGCTGACCATAAAAAGGAATAATGACATGTGGTAAGATAATGTTTATGGTAAGAAATACTTAAGATAATCTTTACTTTTCCTTCCAGTTTTTCTGAGACAGCAGCTGAACCACCCAGTCCACATGATGCCCTTGGGAAACCACAGGAACCTGAAAACACTGAACAGCCTTTGCCTTCTCTTGCCCAGCGTGAGAAAAAAGCCCCTCGGCCCCCAAAGAAGAAGTACCAGAAGGCAGGGCTCTACTCTGATGTGTACAAAACAACAGAGTAAGTAATACCAGGGGAAAGTTGCTGTCTGATATTCCGGTGGAAACTGTCTCCTTTCAGCTAGAGCCATAAAGAGCTGCTACTAATAAGTAGCTGAAATAAAACCATCAACTTAATTCAAGCCCGTGAAAAATAACACACATGATAATTATCAGAATCTGACCCAGTGAAGATTTAAAATATAGCCCCGGTCAGAAAGCAGCCTCCAGCAATCTGAAAGTGTTTCTGAGTATCGACCTTGAAGAAGGTAAGACAGCTTCTTTCTACAATCTTAATGATCATGGCAGTAAAATTGCTGGCAGAGCTTGAGGTGTTCAGGTAACGAGTACAGCGTCTACATAAAAGGGGCCATTACTTTTCTATTTTTATTGACTGAATGGTGTTGACTGGTCATCTTTGGTATGAAAGAATTTCAGGAACGCACCCTGTTCATTTCACAGCTAAGTGAAGTTCATCTCCTTTGCTTTGTATGAGCTGTTCAGTGTAAAAATCGAGCACTTCATTGGTGTATGTTAGAAGGTGGGCATCTCCCATTTCTGATAACCAGCTCGCTTCTGCTTCTCTTTGTAGTTACATAAGATTTCTGCAGCCATTTGAGCAATTGTGTTGAAAGTCAGGAATTTGCACTTCTCTTATAATATGATCTGTCAGATTAAAAAGAGGGAAACTGTTCACCTTCTGACTCATCCTACTTTGTAGACCACTTAAGGTTACGCAGCCTGCTGGGAGGCTGCTAGCGTAGTTTTATCTGCTGTTCCGGTCACTGTCCTTTGTACTGTAGAGTGAGGGCATCAATAAGGGATCAAGACTCTAAGGAAGAAGCAAAGATCTAGGTCTGATCAAAGTGCATCTGTTCCTAATAGTTAGAAAGCATGCTCTTTTGCAGCTGTGCTAAAATTTATAGTATTTGGATGTTCTGTCACTGGTATACACAGTCATGCAACACTCCAGTATTGCTTCTTAAAAACGGGGTGTGTTGCTTTAGGATGGGACCTGAGAGAATCTTTTACAATAAAACGTCAGTGACATTGTCAGTCCTAGTCAGCCCCCAGGGAGGACCCTTACTTCATAGCCTTTAAGCAGATGTCATTTGAAAAACTGCATGAATGCAAGAAATGAAAGTTGAGGTTTGTGAGTGATGGTGGAATGGAGGTCACTGCCATGGAGAAGACCAGCACAAAGCTGACCTCTGCTTGCAATCCTCCCTCTCCCATCACATCTCATGTTGCATTTCCGTGGAAGCTTGAAGAGGCCTGATTTGGTCTTCACGTTGCCTCTTGCTCCACATAGCGAGTCCTTCCCTTGCACTGGTAAGGATGTTTGTGACGAGCTGCTTAAGACTACTGAGGAAACTTTTCCCGGTCAAGTAAGTAAATGCAGCCTACACAATCTGAGCTACCTTTCTTGATAGTTTTTTGAACACTAATACTGAAACAAGGTACGGAGATGCATAGTTGGGCAAGGACAGAACTGTGGCCATCTTGTTCTAGGTGTCCTTTCTTACACCAAGGTGCTGTGCAAAAGGCTGATCCTGGCATTTCATTTGTCCTGGCACTGGCTCTCTTCTTACTTGTACTAAGTTGGTTCAGCAAACTAAGTTGGCAGTGTAGTAGTCACTTTTTATAAATAATTTTCTGTTAATTAAACTCGCTCTTCCAGTACTGTTGCAGTCAGAGGTGTGCCAGTGCAAGAGAACATCAGAAGTTCATGTTATTATCCTGATAATTCATATAACTTGCAGCTGTGTGAGTATGAAAACACGATCTTAGTTGAAAACAGAAATGCAGCTCTGTAATTGTACGGCACCCTCTAGTGATGATACAGTTAATTGTCATCATTGTTTCAAAAACAGCTTCTGCATTCTCTACTTGATATTGTACTCATTTGTCTCTGTTTCTCTTTGTAATGTGCAATTGCAGACGTTTCACTGTAAAGGCCATTTTCCTACCCTACTGCGTCTTTCTCAAATTATCCTAAGTGTCCTTAGAACAGATAAAGTAGTGGAAGTTTTACTGACGTTTATTGTTACAGTTTACAGCCTCTCTCTAGATCAGTTACATCCAACTGCTAAAACAACAGCAGAGAAAATATTTGTCATTTCATTGCTAGTTTTACTGTGCTGTTTTAAGAGAGAACTGTGCATTAGTTTCTCTGCTGCCACTTGAATTGTACGATTTGCCTAACCAGAATTTCACTCCAGCTGACCTCGATGTAGAGATTTTATTAAAACGCAGTGAAGAAAGCTCAAACTTTGTAATTCCTTGCAAATAAGCTAAGAAGGAAAGGAGCGATGTCTGAAGTTAGCCTCAGTTCTACCTCGATTTCCAAAAGTAATTTTGTAGACAGCATTAGCTGTTAGGTCCACATGAATTTTCCAAAATCCTCAACTCCCACTGGAAGAATTACACAGATCTTTTGCTGAAGAGAAGTTCAGTGTGTGGTTGCACAAGACTGCAGGTTTGAGAACAAAGGAAGATTGTGTACTGGAGTCACTATCTGTTTACCCAGTAGTAGCTTTCCTAGAGGAGTACAAAGTCTACTTCACCAGAGAAATTAAATAATTAAAAGTAAATTAGTATTTAACAAAAATATGGTTATCTTTAGGGAAATATCTGGCAAGGTTTTTCATATTGTCTATGATTTTTTATCAGCAATAAGAAATTCTGAGTTCTCATTCCAGGAGTGTTGTCTGCACAGTTGTGCTGTGATCAGAACTGAATTGCATCTCGCCTGGCGTACGCAGACACTGCAGTTTAGCACGGGCTGGAATGTGAGGTTTCCACCCATTTGCTCCTATCAGGGCTTTCCTTTTGCTGATGTTTGTGGAGCTGCAGGGTGAATCACAGTAGCTAACGGAATGCTTTAGAAGCAAAGCTGTAGAAAAAGCCTGCAGAGACCGAGAGTCCGCTTTGCCAGAGCCGTCTGTGGTGAGGAGGCAGGCCAAGGTGGAGCGGGGGCGTTGATGTGCAGGTCAGGATCAGGCCCTGTGGCAATGACCAGCGTCCAACGCAGTCCAGGGATCACCAGAGAGGTGCAGGCTGCAGCCATGGAGGCAGCACAGGGCTCGCCCCACATCAGCAGCCCTTGTGGCTGGGCTGGAGATGGGTGGCACGCAGCACAGGCCTGGCAGGGACCGGGTGCCCAGGGCTTGAGCATAAACAAATCTCCTGGGGCCGTGGGCACAGGACCTGCGGGAAGCCCCTGGCGAGGCTGCACAGGGTCACAAGGGGCTGGTGGTGGCACTCGGCCACCCGCTGGAAGCTTCTGCGAGGCCGTCGGCGTGCCTCAGCAAAGGGGAATGGAGGGGTCTGTCCACCAAACAGAACCTGTATTGCCATTCCAGAAACCCCAACCCAAAAGAAAAGCTTGTTATCTTCCTAGTGGGGCTGCATGGGCCTGCTAATACGGACCTTTTCTTGATGTTGTGGAGAGGCCTCTTTTAATCCAAGTGACTTTTTTTTTTTTGCATGGTACTGATGTTTATAAAGCTGTGTGTCTATCCTTGATTACTTTAGCATACTCTCCTTTTTTATTGAATACTTGTTTCATTTTAACTTCTCACCCCATCCTTCTGAAATCGCAGAAGTATTGGTGACGTTGGTTCAGCTCATTGATTTGTCATGACAATTCTTAAGTGGCTCTAACAATACTTCATCACTGTGTTCGGGAGAAAAATAAAATAGGTGCTTTCCCATTGTTCTTTGTGACAATGCCTAAAGAGCTTTGTGTTACAGTGAGTGTTTTTAGCTAGTTGCTTTCGCTGCTTCCTTCTCCAGTTGGTTTCCTCCTTACAGTTCAGTTACCACTGAGTAGGTGGGTGTTAAAGGGTGCGTGTTTGGCTGGAATTAGGTCGTACCTTTCTATGGAATGGTTTTCCTTTCTTTATTTTTTTGCCTTTAGTTTAAGGATTTCCTTGTCTCTTGAGAATGGAGGTTCACACTTTGCCTTTTCAAAATGCTTCTCCTTTGCCTCTCAATAAGAACTTGCCTTCCAGGTCTTGTAAGTAGTTACTGCAGAGTAACTTTCTTTGCAAGTCTTAGTGATTCAGTGCAGCACAACTTGACAGAAGACCCGACTTCTTTTTTTATCCTCTCTAGGTTAACTCTTTTTCCTGGTGGGTGAAGGAGCTGTCTGTTTGCCAAAGCAAATTAAACAAATGCCTGCCGTTAGTAAACAGAGGGTCATAATTAATATTAAAAGCAGTAACCTTTATTATTTGAGAGAATGCTGCTGCTTTTTATTAGGATAGCTCGACAAAGTATACTTCAGTTTGCAATTGCTGTATTTATGTAAAGAACAAGCAGTAGCTTTGTGCTGGTGATACGTTCTGGAACATGAAACACTGGACTGGAAATAGGTGATCTGTGTTTTAACATTCCTTCTGCCCTACGCTGTGACCTGGAGCAGGCTAACCTCTCCTTCTGGTGGTGGAATACCTGTGTGCCTTAAATGAAGATAATAGCTTTCAGATGTGTTGTACTCAGATAGTCCCGTTTCATTTTAATAATGCACTGTAGCGAGCTGCCAAAACAGTCTTTCAGAGAAGACAGCAAGTTGTCTTTCATTTCAGATCTTCGAATCAAGGTACAGTGGCTTCCTGAAATGCATCCTTTGAACACAAAATGTAGGGATTGTTTGGCTAGAGAGAGAAACTTGACTGAGTTCAAGTGTATGATGTTATATCAGAAGTCAAATTAATTTACTGTAAAAATATCTTCTGATCTTAAAATGTCTCATTACCGTGTGTATGTATCTGCCTGTATATGTGCATTAGGTTAAACGCAAGCGTATTGTAGTAACCAGAGCCGTAACACACAATGCTATTAAAAGCAGAGTACTTTAATGAAGAATATATGCAGCATCTAATTCAGAGCCCTCATTTCAGCAGTATGCCTTAATTTCTCTTCCACTATCTAAAATTTAGTTAACTTGTTATACTTTGAGAATAAATATTAGAAATCCGGAAGGGATTACAGGAGTGTGCAGACCACATATTACTGCCATCCATAAGTTCTGTTTTTACCTTGAATAATGGTTTTCCACTGTTGATCTCTGTATCTCAAAATTTGTTTTTAACTTGAGTTTTCTGTTCACTGGTTAAACAATGCCGTATTTTTTTAATGTCAGCTTTCAGTTAGTTGTATGTCCAATTATTAAACATGAATTCCTTAAAAAGCTTAGTAAACTTTAATAGGCTTTAATAACATTTTTATCTTTGGTATATTTAACATTTAGATGCCTCTTCTGAATGTTGCAGAGCTATGGTACTAAATATAACCACATCAGTTCTTTCTTTCCATGCTTTCTTTGTCAGTAGCCAAAAGGAGGTGTTTAGAAAAGAGGGTACTGAGCTAGGTGGTTTGACATCTGCCTGATCCATACAACCATTTTTAATTCATGTTCCTGTTTTTTTTTTCCTTCTGTATAGGGGCTATCTTGTTGCTTTTTTAACTCTGGTTTCTGTTCTTTTCCTGCTTTTAATGATAAATAGCCTACTAAAGGAACAGAACCTGAACATTTCTTCTCAGCAAAGTAAGAAAGCAGGCACTATATATGTATAACATGTCAAATACCTAAGCAAACAACATTGGATATGATTTGTTAAGTTTGCTTTACTCTTGTAATCTTAGTTATTACTTATCTGCTGCGTACTACAAATTTAAAGTTGATGGTGTCCCATTAGGTGTTGCCTAAATAGAAATTACGGGGAAAAAATCAAATCACCAGTTTTAAAGCAAATACAATAAGTCAATTTGGCAAGCAACCTGGAAATTAATTTTTTTGGCCATTCCTATTACATTACTATTCTCTTGCTCGATGTTCTAGACATTCATGCCTTAATAAAACAGAAAATACGTTTTTTTTAGCAAATGTCAGAAATGTGCCTCATTCTGATTTTTTGTTGTTGTTGCCTTCATCTGTTGTCCACAGTCCGAAGAGCCGCCTCATACAGTTAAAGAAAGAAAAGCTGGAGTACACTCCTGGAGAGCACGAGCATGGACTGTTTCCAGCCCCTATTCACGTTGGTGGGTAATTCACATGTTTTAATTGTTGGGAAACAAATATCACTCTTAGGTGACATTGAAGTACTCTGCTTGAACTTCATAGTCTTTCTGTCTCTCTCCCTTTCTTCTTTTTTATTTTACGGCATTGTCAGGTTACTCATATCTTTCAGCATATGAACTTTGTCAGAGGTCATACTCATCCTTCTGTGTTTTTCAGTGCACAAGTTTGACTCCAGGCTTCTTTGTTGCTGTTTGACCTTTGCTCTCATTTTTTATTTATCATAAGAAAGTAGCAGTCTAGTTCTAAGCACGCTTTAACTGCCATAATGCTTTAGCTTAAATGCAGTACAGTAGCCTCCTTTTCAAACTAATATTACAGTAGAATAGCCAGAGATGGTGATTACTGTTTCTTAAATCTCAAATGCTAAGCAAGCAATAAATTCCCCCATAGGATAGAAATGAGAAGTAGGACATAAATGAGGCCTGGGTCTTTTCTTTGCCCTCTGCATAAGGAAACCATGACCTATGGGTAGCATGAGGACTTAGAACTTGTTGTGTCCCATGACGCCATTGACAAGTCCAGTCCATTTGACTGAACTGCCTGGGGACGATGGTTGTGAACTCTCAGACTGAAGTTTTTGCAGCTCGTGTCATTTCCCAGTACAAAACAAAATCGATTTATTATTTTTAAGGTAATTTTTTCATCCCCTAAAATGCTGCGGTTTTTCACTTCAAGTACTGTCATGCAAAGGGATTTGAGAATTTTTACATTGTTCAGAAGGAGTATTTGTCCCATCAAATACAAACGTTTAATTGGTTTGTCATCTTAAACTGAACCTTTGTGCTCCATGCACAGCTTTCCCAGAGAGGCAATACCAGCTGAAGAGTTTGAAAGATCTGTTTGAATCAGTAAGCATAAACATTTAAGAAGCAGTTTTCAGAACTGAAGGTGTTAATTTAAATTGACAAGAACATGACCTTTCTCAATTCATTTTTGAATTAGGTCATATAACCCTGCTGCACGACTGAACCATCTGTTGGGATGCTCAGGTTCAGTTTGCAGTGCAGTGATCCTGTTCTCTTCATAAGGCCGTGACCTCAAGTTTGTTTGTAGTAGCAGACACAAACAAGCTTCTGCAATAAAGATAAGGCTGTTTTAATTGCTCTGTATTGGGTAGCTGGAGAGTAGTTTAACTGCAGAGCAGAGTTACAAGGTTTAGGACTGTGCCAGATAACTGTACTAGTGCCTACTTGATGAGGGCTGGAAGGACATTCCACATACTGCAGGCACGGTGCCAGGGCACTTGAAAGAGCCTTTTGTTTCGCCTGGTGAGGTCATAGAAGTGAAAGCAAATTCCCGGCAGATTTAGCTCTTTCCTGGAACCTGCTATGGATGAATAAAGCATTGAAAATAAAAAGTAATTTAGGAGTACATTGTAAGGAAAACAGCACAATTTTAATTTCCAGTTGTGAGGGTATGCATGTGAATTTACACAAAATCACAGTCTATTGCTGGAGGAACGTAAAGGCATTTATCACCATTTAGAAAACCTGGGAAAATCTGACATGAGACTGACACCTCATCTTTAGTCACTCTTCTCGCTACAGTTTTGTGACAATTTTCCAACAACATGCCAAGAGAACATTTTAATCTTAGCTAGAAGTAGCCTAGCACTTGTGTCAAGCCTCAGGTCTTAATATTAACAGAGCATTTATTAAGTCAGTTTCCTTCCTTTAGGAAAGGATTGGGGTGACGGTAAGTTTTGGAATAAAGACAAAATCTACAGTGAAAGCAGTGTCTCCTGTCTAAAAAGTTTCAAATATTGCTGAAAATATCCTGAAGTCATTCTGAAACAATTAGGAATGTCTTTGTCAAGTCTGAATTACTTTGGTAAAGGTTGTAGGAAAAGGTTTGGAAACTTTTCAAAACTCAAAATCTGTTTCCTTTAAGTACACTACTGTGATTTACCACCTTGTATGAATCACATATGCAGAATTTTTGTATATGTGTTTGATCTCTGTGCTAAGTCATTTTAGTATGTACACAGCTAAGGAGAAAGCATCTCCTTTGTTTGGGATTGCTGCAAGGAGTTACCAGTGTCTGCTGTATGACACAGAGCCGTCTTCAGTTTTGTCAATTATTTGCTGTTCTGTAACTTGCATTCAGTTAACCCCTCCTGGACAAACACCTGCAGGGTTCCTGGCAGGGCTCTTCAGACTTTAACTGTAACTGTTAAAGTTTAATGACACCCTTAAAGTTCAGTCATCGAAGCAGAATGCAGCTCCCCTCTGTCACCTAACTCAGCAAGCCCATCTCGTTTCTGAGACAGTAGCTTACGTGGTGTCTATACAGCTTTAAACCTCAGTGCAAAACCAGAGTAGAATGCAAAGGCTAGCAAGATGGAATGCTCTTTCCTGTGCTCGTCACTAATAAATAAAATGTTCTCGGAAGATTCTGCTATTCTGCCTTTTTGACTTTCAGACATGGAGAGGCCCTGTCAGAATTCTGGCAGTATGCCTAGGAGCAGTCCTTTTTGCCCCTTGGGGATATGTGAATATGAATGTGTACAACTTATAAACCTTTTTGTTTCAGGGAAGTATCTCAGACAAAAGAGAATTGACTTCCAGCTGCCTTACGACATCCTCTGGCAGTGGAAACACAATCAGGTACAAGATAAAAAGTTACTCGTTGCCAAGATTATGATTGGAAGTCTTGGAAAAAAAAAATAGAATTCTTGCATGAAAGCTATGTTTATATATTCTATGTATTAATGAATATTCTTATTGCTGCCACTGGGTGAGGAAAAAAGGATTTGCATATGTATTAAATGTGAAGAGTTTCCATTATTCTATCTTTTACAAAATAGCAATCCTATAGGTTTCTGCCAAAAAAGTCATTAGTTTTGCTGCAGACTTTTATTTTGGTAGTGTGCCTGCTTTCTGCAATGATCTTGTTTTAGACACGCCTCAGGAGAATTCAGATGTACTGCCAACAGCACAGAGAAATTTCAGGCCTTATTTTTCTTGGATCACTCCCAGCAGAGTGGAATTTATTTTTCACTTGCAAGCTGAAATTTTCGTACTGAGGAAAGAAGAGAAAGTGTTTAACAGTCACATTCTTTTTAAAGAGCTTTAAATATGTGCAAAACTAAAAATAGGATTTTTTTTTTTTTTTTCCCTGAGAAGTTTCCACCAAGTGATTTAACACAGGATTTAATGCTGGAAGGTAGATCTGTCCCCAGCTGTACAGCAAGAAAGCGCTCTGAGACATGTAACTTAAGCATGTGAATGAGCAAGACAAATTCCCAGGTGGTTGTGGCTCCAGCTACCTTTTGAAATACCACCAAAATGTAATCTTAAAGTAATGATAGCTCTTGACATTTCAGCTGAGGACAGTTTCTTGCCGTGTACTGAAGATTGCCTACATCTGCCTGACTTATCTGTTCAATATTGCATAAATAATGGATACATATGATCTATTTCCTTGACATTTTCCATAGCTACCTAGAATATTGAAAACCATTACAGAATAGTCTTGTTTGTACAACATTTGTATAGTTCGTACAATGCCTGTCTGCCATGTATGTTACTGATGGAAGGCTCTTAGTGCAGTACGTGGGTTATATATGTAGTAATTTGAAATTATTCCTTAAAGCTTGTCTGAAAGAATTTCCCTTTTCCCTCCAGTCATCTGCATCTGCAGAGGACGCTTTTCTAATTAGAAGATGGAATCTTCATTTCTCTTGGTTGTTACCTGTAGTCACAGTTTTGATTATCACCTTAATTTTACTTTTTCACTTTTTTTTTTAAATGTTGGCATGTGATAATTCCACCAAAGATACTTTCTCCAAAGTAGTTTTAAATAATTGTTCTTCTTTTAAATATTGAAAAAAACCAGCATTGCTCAGAATAATCCCAAAATAGTTGGTCCTCATGATAACATCTCGTTCTGTTCAGATGTTATGGAGGGAATAAGCAGTATGTTAGAAAAACTGCTTAGCTACTTCATTAAGCATAACTTCTACTTGATTGGGTACTTCTGTGACCTCTTTCTAAATGTAATCTGGGCCTAAAGAAGAGAATGCAGATATATTTCATAGAATCAAATTATCTAGTAATGATTACAAAACCTTTATATATTAACAGGACATAATTTCCCTGATTCTTTTGAATAACAGATGCAGTTATGCAATGTATTAAAATTTTCTTTCTCTTCCTTTTAGTTGTATAAAAAGCCAGATGTCCCACTTTATAAAAAAATCCGTTCTAGTAAGTAAAATCTTATTGTTACTAAAATGTACAACTGGAATTTTCATAACACTCCTCCTTTCTTTTGTGCTCTTCATCCTAACAAAGACACTTCCAACTTCTATTTTTGCTTTACGTAAGTGGATTGAAAAATTTCTAGATAGTTACATTTTTCACCTGGCAAGAATTTCCCCCCTCTCCTTTTCTTTTCCCCTCCCCTCTATAGATGTCTATGTGGATGTCAAACCTCTTTCTGGCTATGAGGCCACTACCTGCAATTGTAAGAAACCAGATGATGGCAACGGAAAGGGCTGTGTGGAAGACTGTCTTAACAGGTTAGAAACAGGTTGACTGTAAATAATAAGAGAATTTCAACATATGTATTATTTCACATAAACTAATAATATTTTAAGAAGAGAGTTGTGCTGAATGCACACCTGTTAAAAAAAATGGTTTTGTTAAAGAGCAAACATTGTAACTCTCTGCTGCAGGTATTCCTCTACCTTTTCTTCAGAGGAATATCCCAATAAAAGCTACATCTTGCTCTTTGAATATCAGTGAGAGCCGGGGTGTGAATTTTTGTGTGAATTGTGCCTCGAAAACAAGAAGCATTTTAATTATTAATTAACTTTTACTTAACAGAGGAAGGTTTTTTGCTTGTGTGATAGTTTAAAGAGTATTCTGTTTGTCTTCTTTCAACTTCTTTGTTCTTTATTTTAGGATGATCTTTGCGGAGTGTTCACCAAACACCTGCCCTTGTGGTGAACAGTGTTGTAACCAGCGGATACAGAGGCACGAATGGGTGCAGTGCCTGGAAAGGTTCCGGGCTGAGGAGAAAGGATGGGGTATTCGTACCAAAGAACCCCTGAAAGCAGGACAGTTTATCATTGAATATCTGGGAGAAGTTGTTAGTGAGCAAGAATTCAGGTAGAAATATTTATTCACTATTTTAGCATGTAAGGCTCAATAAATGACTTTAGCATCTATTATAATTGTTGGGAAATCCTAAGACAGAAATGAATGGGAGAATAATGGAAAGAAAAAAGAATGCTTTTCTGGTCACTGCCACCAGAAGGAAGGCTTAGAATTCAGCTTTCTTGATCAACCAGCTTTTTCTCAGTCAAATAGAGGAGTGATTAGTGTATGGAATGCAACATCTGCTCTGTAAATGCCAAATGCCACAAGTGAATGTGAATTTGATATTATGAGTACTGTGCAGAATTTGAATTGTGAAAAATAGAATCGAGGGGGCAGAATGGGGCAGAAAAAGAAATGAGCTTTCGCAGATAGGTATGAAGACAAAAGAACAAGTGGGAGCACTAATACCTAATGGAAGAAAGAAATTATGAGTCTTGTTAACTACATAACATCAGAGGATAATTTAGTTTGGCGAGACATATGTGCTTCTCTTAGAGCTCCATCAGAAGGCAAATCCGATCTCCTCATACAGAGATAACTGTTGACACAACTGACTCTCTTGTCACTGTTGCTCTCTTGCGAAAAAGAAGTAGCTGTAATCCATGGATGTAACTGCAGAAATTGTGTCCAACCCCAGATAATGAAAGGGAGGAGCTGATTGTTGTACACATGCATACATATACACATCGAAGAATGTATACTTGCATTTTCTCTTCCACACACAGGTTATCAACATGAAATGTATACAAATAATCTGCAGAACCCAAAAGGGAGCATTCCAGAAGAGCAAATTTCTAAATTCTAATCCAAGCTCTGTCAGTGGCCTTGACTTATAAAAATAGGTATTATAATGGTTTTCCTCCATCTCTAGGTGTACGATTCTATAAAGTATAAAAATTACAATTGTTTTTTCTTCAAAACCCTCTCTCAGAATTCTTGAATGTGCTATTCCTATGTTACTCCCTGTATGCTTTGCAGCAAGAAGGAGAATCACAAATAACTTTCCTGTGTTGCTTCATAGGAACCGGATGATTGAACAGTACCATAATCACAGTGATCATTACTGCCTGAATTTAGACAGTGGAATGGTGATAGATAGTTATCGTATGGGCAATGAGGCTCGTTTTATCAACCACAGCTGTAATCCTAACTGTGAGATGCAGAAATGGTAAGAAAAATATATTCTGTTTACTGGGAGACTGGTATGGCAGTGGCTAAAATATAGATAACCAGATCATCTAAGAGAATCTAATCTAAAAATAGGGGGATCGAGCTGAACGGTGTAAAAAATATTTACTATCATGGTCGCATTGCAGAAGAGAAGTATTGTTTTCAAGTGGACATTTTGGAGACAGGATCTAAGTTTTCTGGCAAGGCAAATCCAACATTTTTGTTTGTCGTGCTGTTAACCTGCTACAAATTTTGAAGACTAGGTAATGCCATAAAACAATCGCTGTGTGTATTCTTTCCTTCTGGTGTTGTGGGTTAATCCCGGTAGGCAGCTAAGCACCACACAGCTGCTTACTTCCCCTGCACACCCCTGGTGCGAAGGACAGGAGAAGAGTAAAAGCAAGAAAGCTTGTGGGTAGATATAAAATTGTTTAATAACTAAAAAAGAAGTGGAAGAAGACAGAGAGAAAGAAAACAAGACAAAGCAAGTGATGTAAAGGTAATCGCTCACCACGTCCCATGGGCAGGCTGATGCCCAACCTTCTGAACACCCTCCACTCCCTTTTTATTGCTGAGCATGACGTTATATGGCGTGAAATATCTCTTTGGTTATTTCAGGTCATCTTCCTGGTTGTGTCCCCTCCCAACCTCTTGTGAAACATACACACGCATGCACGCGCACACACACCATCTATTCACTGTAGGGTCAGAGAGAGAAACAGATAAGGTCTTGGCATTGTGCAAACACTGTTCAGCAACAGCTAAAGCATTAGTGTGCTACCAGCATTATTTTGGCACCAGATCTACAGCATGGCACCTTACAGGGTGCTGTGAAGAAGCTAACTCCGTCCCAGCCAGATCCTTTCTGTCTGGCAATTCAAATATGTTTTTAAAGCATATGAACGGGGGAGTGGTCTGATTTCAGCACACCCTGTGTCATACCAGTACTATGTTAGCAGAATAAATTGAGTGCCAGGCTAGTAGGAAGGGCTTCTGAGAAATTCAGAGTGAAAAAGCAGATGGTTGTAATAGGGATCAGCTATAGTGGTAGTACAGCAGGGAAGCTTGTGATTCTCAGATGGTTCTAGTAGTTTTAAGCAATAGTAATTAAGTTTAAAAATATTAGAATCCAACACGAAAAATGAGTGAAAGAATCAGAGAGACAGTAAATTTTGGCGCATTTTGTGAAATGAGGTGAAACATTCAGTGTAAGCTCTTGATTTATGGAGAGGGCCTGAGTTGATAAGTGGATCAGCCATATTAGCTGATACAGTTTATAGCTTCTCTATTTGTAGCACAACTTCCTGCTCTTTGTAAACATAACATTGAGTTTTGGTGGCTTTCAAAGTCTGTTGTAAGAGACAGAAACAAGAGAACAGGTCAAATGAAGAACAAGAGTACTCCTGAGCATGGCAGAAGTATTGTTTCCTGTCTGCAACACTTCCACTATGTGGACAAAGACAATTTTCGTTTTAATTATTTGGAATATTTCATTATATTTTCTCTGCAGGTCTGTTAATGGTGTTTACCGGATTGGATTGTATGCACTTAAAGACATGCCTGCTGGTACTGAATTGACTTATGACTACAATTTTCACTCATTTAATGTTGAAAAACAGGTAAGGATCACAATGCAAGACCTTGAAAAAAATAACCAACGACAAACAGTTCAGTAGAGTTGAAGGTCAATTAGCAAAACCTATTGTGTTGTATTTAATAGAACGGGTTTTAATGCTGAGAGATAATCCAAGTGTTTCGGGTTTTATTTAAAGTAACTTTTCTTTTTTCCAAAGCAACTCTGCAAGTGTGGTTTTGACAAATGCAGAGGAATAATTGGAGGTAAAAGTCAACGAATGAATGGACTTGCAAGCAAAAGCAACCAGCCTGTGAGCACTCACAGAAGGACTGGACGGTCAAAAGAGAAAAGGAAGTCAAAGCACAAACTAAAAAAGAGAGTAAGTAGTAAAGACAGCTTCTTTCATGGATAAAAGTTAGTAAGAAATCAGTTTGTGACATCATACTAAAAAAAAGTGTATTTTAAACGTAAAAGAAATACTACGGTTTCTGTCTCAGAAACTACTTTTACTGGTTTGCTAGGTTCTTGGCACAGTTTTTCCTGTCTATCAGAATGATCTGTTTTCCAGAGGGGCCACATGCCAGAGGAACCCAGTGAAAGCGTGAACACACCAACAAGGCTGACGCCACAGCTTCAGATGAAGCCCATGTCTAACAGAGAAAGGTAGGGAATGATTTCAGTGGTGGTGGTGGTGGTGGTGTTTTTTTCCTCCGAAATTGAGGGGCAGTGCAAATGTTGAACTGATATTTTCTAAAAGGTAGGGCATCGCTGAATGTCTGAGTAAGAAGTTCTTGGTTCTTCTTTAACGAGTTAGGGTGGCATTTCTCACCACTGACATGAGAAGCTTATGTCTGAACATCTCTTTTTTGCCATGTTAAGGTATTAATTACAGAGAATGTGATTCCTGAATGCTGTTTTTTTTTAAATTCATATAGAAATTTTGTGTTAAAACACCATGTGTTTTTGGTACGAAACTGGGAAAAGATTCGACAAAAACAAGAGGAAGTGAAGCATGTCAGTGATAATATCCATACTGCATCATTATACAACCGCTGGAATGGAATCTGTCGGGATGATGGCAACATTAAATCTGGTAAGGCCAGGACAGGTTCCTCATGTTGCTACTCTTCTCCTTTGAGATCCTATGTGATATGTCCAAGAAGAGCTTAAGTTCTGTATGTAAATCAAAGTTAGCCTTCCTACAGGATCAATGTGTCTATTGTAATGCACACAGGGAATGCCCTACAGATAAAAAATACATATGTGTGTAGTTGTGTATGTATGCTCTTATATTTACATAGCAGGGTAAGACAGACTTTTTCTTATATTTTCAATGTATTTTTGCATTAGGGGATTCTGCAATTTCCTCTGAAATAATTAATGCTTTTTTCTTACGAATTAGGCCTTTAGAGAAGAAAGCTTTTTGGCATTCAGTTTTGGGAATGGGACAAAACATAGGTATTGGAATGAATGTATTAATACTGTTTCAAAATAGCCCTTTGTTCATAGGACCATAATCTTCACTGCTGTGCAGGATTTGGTCCCCACTGTAAGGTATACGAGGAGTTGGGAAATGAGTATTTTGAGTGAATTTAGCGACATGCTACGTTTGCTCCAGCAACATAAAATACCTTAGTAACCATCTTAACCATTTGGATGAGCTATAAGCAGTGAGAGAACCTACTTGTGAAAATAATCTTTTACTATTATAGTAGCTTTAAAAAAAGTTAATTTTAATAATTGGTGATGGACTTGCTGGATCCGAAAAGACACTGTAATTTGATCTTCAAGTAAATTCTTGTTTAGACATAATTCTTTTTTGCTCTCTTTCAGACGTCTTCATGACCCAGTTTTCAGCCCTTCAGACCGCCCGCTCTGTGAGAACACGACGCTTGGCTGCAGCTGAAGAGAATATTGAAGTGGCTCGTGCTGCCCGCCTAGCACAAATCTTCAAGGAAATATGTGATAGCATCATATCCTACAAAGGTGAAGGTGATGTGATGCTCCTGAAAAATCTCTGCAGAGATGTTTTTCAGCCTCCGGAACAATGAATTCTCTGAATATGAAATAATAGAAAAAAGAGTTTATGTCAGGACTTTAAATAACCTCTTGCTTTTTTTTTTTTTTTTTCCTTTCTCCTGCTACCAATGTTATCCTCAACCCCTTCCTCTGACACCAGAATCTGCAGGTGTTGCTGTGCTTTTAAACTGATTTTTCAGTAGTTTAGCAAAATGGTACAATTTACTGAACTGCAAGGAAACTGCCCTCCATTTTGATATATCCAGAGTACAGCAACCAGCTTCTTGAAACAAACTCCATTTTAGTTCCCTGATACCAGAAGAGCCTTTCTTTTAAAAATGGATAGAATATAGTTAGTTACTTTTTTTTTTTTTTTTTTTTTAAGTTTTATTCAAGTAAGTGTTGCTAAACTGTGTGTTCCTGTTACAGATTCCTCCAGGCAGGCTCTTGCAGCTCCCCTCCTCAACCTACCCCCAAAGAAAAAGTAAGTATTTGCTTCTCAGAGCAACCCATGGTTTTCTATAAGGGATTTGCATACATTTGAAATGCTGGTGAAATTGACATTCTGCATACGTTCCCATTTTAGAAATGCAGACTATTATGAAAAGATCTCTGACCCGTTGGACCTTGCCACCATTGAGAAACAGATCTTGACTGGCTATTATAAAACTGTGGAGGCTTTTGATGGAGACATGCTGAAGGTCTTCCGGAATGCAGAGGTGAGGCTCCCTCTGGCCTTAAGGCTGTTGCATAGACACTGGGAATATATCCTAGTTTAATGCTCTTGCTGACTTAGAGTAATGAAAGAAGAAAAAATATTTTAGAGAAGGGGAACTTTTGATAATCCTTTTCTGATGAACAGACATTGATAATTAATGTACTTCAGCTTATTCTTAGTGCTTTTGTTTGCCTTAGGTCAGACGAATGAAAGTAAAGGACATGCATCAATAGCTAGCGTAATGAAATTTCAGTACTTTTGGGGAGAAGTAAATTGTCCTTTAGTGTCATACGTTAAGATACATGGACCTGCGGTTCAAAGTAAAGGAAGTAGGTGTACAGTCATGTTACCACATGGGTGGATGCACCTTCAAGAGTGTGTACAAACAGGAGAAATGCGCAAAAACATGGAACCTGCGGGGGGAAACCAAACACATACAAAGGTTTTTTGTTTCTTTGTTTTGTTTTTATTCAGAAATACTACGGCAGAAAGTCTCCAACTGGTCGTGATGTATGCCGGCTACGGAAAGCGTATTATAATGCTCGTCATGAGGCATCTGCCCAAATTGATGAAATAGTGGGAGAAACAGCAAGTGAAGCTGACAGCAGCGAGACATCTGTCTGCGAAAAAGAAAATGGTCATGAGAAGGACGAGGATGTGATCCGTTGCATTTGTGGCCTTTACAAAGATGAAGGACTCATGATCCAGTGTGAAAAGTGCATGGTGAGGCTTGGGAACACAAAATGGAGCTCTTTTTCTATTCACTATAACCAGTGGAACTTCCACCAGCAGCCTCTGCATCACTAATAATAGCCTAAATTACCTCTTCAGAACTTCATTTCCTCTCCAGAAGAATTGAGAGATTCTGTTTTCAAAGAGGAAATGCAATTTGCATTTCTGTATAGAGTAGCTAGCACTTCCTGAAACTGCCAGAACTCCTGTCTTTGGTCAAGCAGAATTTCAACAATTACGGGCTTTTACATAAAGAGTTGCATGGAGATCTTACCTGTCTTCTTACACAGTATGAAATAGTTCAGAGAAAGTCTTGAATTTCCTTTGTGAAGCTTATTTTCATGCTTTCCTTAATACTTTTTGAGAAAGTACAATTTATAAATAATATATATCACAAGAATTTCTAATTGGGATGCATCTATTTTTCTAGGTCTGGCAGCATTGCGACTGTATGGGTGTGAATTCTGACGTTGAACACTACTTGTGTGAGCAGTGTGAACCTCGATCTGTGAACAGAGTAAAAAATATTTCTTCATTACTACAGTTACAAATTGAAGCAGTTTTTTCATTTATATATAGTGACATTGGCAAGGCCGTTGTGAGATTCTTACTTTATAATGTAGCTTCCTTGGATTACATTTAGTCATGTTAAGTGTCAGTTCTTCTGTAGCCACGTCTGCATATTTCAAAAAGGGTATCAGACCTGCTTCTGCGCTGATTATGGTGGCTGTCTTAACATCTCCTTTCTTTTTCTCTCCTCCTCCAGGAGGTTCCCATGATTCCTCGTCCCCATTATGCCCAGCCTGGCTGCGTTTACTACATATGCTTGTTACGGGATGATCTGTTGCTGCGCCAAGGTATGTGCTTACTTTGGTGCCTACCATGATTTCCATCAGATAAGAGTACACAGGTTTCTGGCATCGCCTCGTTTCAAGTGTTTTTATCTTTTTAGAAGTAAAAAGCTGCGCCCTGTGCTAGCATGGGGATGACACATAGTAAGGAACCTGAGTTCTCACTGACTGGTTGACGAAGAAACATTAATTACCTTTAACACAGATAGGTTTCTGCTTCTGGCCAAAGAAGAAAGATGTAGAGTCAGCTTCCAGTAGTTAACATTTAGAAGTAGAGGCAAAGAAGATCACTGATTTTTTTTAAACTTTGTTCTTCAGATACATACAAGGTTAGAAAGAATCCTATATTATTCTTAAGAGAAATGCTCTTGAGTGAATGAAACCAGTTGGCATGTTTGCTAGGGGGGAATAGGAGTCCTCAGGGAAGTGGAGAATTAAAAAAACAAACAAACAAACAAAAAAAAAAACCAAGGAACAGTGCATTCTTTATCCTCTGCAGCATTCTAGAATTTACATTCCCTCATTCTTTCTCAACATTGCTCTGCATTCTCTGTCTTGTCTATAGCTCAGCCATTTGGTGTTCCCATCTCATGTTTTTCTGCTGGGTTGCCACCTGGAGAATAACTGTCTTTCTAGGGTTGCATCAGCATTTCTGTAATCTGTTTCATTTAGTTATGTTTTAGCTCTTTTTGTGTCAACTTCCAGTCATTTATAGTGTTAAGGTCATTTTTGTCATGACAAAACCACATACCTCTAATTTTGTAGGGCTTGATTGGTGATTAATTAGAAAAATGTTAGCTTACATGGCTAAACTCCGTGTATCATTAGCAGAGGACAAAGGAGACTGAACTGCCACCAACAGTTAGGCCCCAACAGTGCCTGTGCAGTTACAGGGAATAGACTGAGCAAGGTTATGCCCGGAAGGTGCTAGGAAGTAATACACATTACAGTAGAAAAAGGGAAAAAACATGGATTCTTTGCTGATCTCGAGTTCTCCACCAAAGGTTCTGAAGCATGATGTTTGCCTATAGTAATTGCTGCGATTCAGTTGCAGAGTTGAAACAGTTTTTTTCTGTCTCTGGTTTCCATAAGGTCATGCAATTTGCAGATTGCAAGGCAAAAGAGACCGTAGTGACCATCAGGCCTGCAGTTGCAGTATGCATAGACTATGACATTTTTCCTGCATGTTGTATATTAGGAAGAGGCTGATCTTGTGATAAGACTGAAAAGGCTTATGAGAGGATAGCATTTCTTTATGTCAGTCTGCCTTCACTGCCAGGGAGTTGTCTGAACAATTGAATTAGTCTATCTTCAAGTTCCAAGCTTGAGAACTCCTCATGTTTTCAATGAACAAGGCTGAAAAGCTTCCAACTGCCTGACATGTGAGTGTACACTTTACTGTGATTGAATCCCTATAAATAAGTGAGGGTTCTTCAGTCTCTGGTTAGAGGACCTCTTAAAGTCTTATTCTTTAAAAATTGCAGCTATCACTAATTTGTACATACTGTCATTATAAAAACTTACTTTGTTACATGTCCTGCCATAATTTATCCGGATTCGTTACACGTTTCTATTTTCAGTGTGGGCATGCAGTTCAAGTTATGTTTAGTTCTTTGCTAGTAAAGTTTTTCTGAAAATGATGAGGGTCACCTTTCCTCCTTTTACTGGCTCTGGATTGGTTTTGCATCACTCTGCAATTCAATGTTAGGTAGCTCTGTCATGTTAGTTTTAATGAAACCATTTACTCCTCTATTTTTGGTGTGCTGGACTGATGAGAAGTTACAGGTGTGTATTTTGTGCCTATTGCCAGGTGATTGTGTTTACCTGATGAGAGACAGCCGTAGAACTCCAGATGGACACCCTGTCCGGCAGTCGTATCGGCTGCTGTCCCACATCAACAGGGAGAAACTCGATATTTTCCGCATTGAAAAACTCTGGAAAAATGAGAAGTATGTTCAAGGCATCTTTTGAATTTGAGACATTCCATATACCTACCTGTCAAAATACAGTAATTTTGTGGAAGTCTTGTTATAGCTTAAAAATGCGGGACTGAACATGGTTAAGTTACAAAGACTAGATGATTTCCCACTTGTCTCTGCATGTACTCCACAACTGTGAAGTAAAAACATATAAAGTTGGAGGTGTAAGCAGGGGATAAGAGATATAAGTTGATACATTTCCTTCACTGTTGGAATAGGCTGAGAATACACACTGACAGCTGAATTGGCTCAGCTAATGATCACTGACTTGCTAAGCCACTGTAACATGATTAAATGCTTATGCCCCATTGATAGCAGCACGGTAAGTCTGCTGTGTTCATAAAAATCACAATAGGAACATTTCCACTTGCTGAAGGAGATAAAGTTGAAAGTGTTATATTCATGTAAGTTTGCCTTTCATCACAGCCATTGCAAAGTACAAGGTAGATAGTTCAAAATTAAATGGAGGGCATTAGGTAAAGTTGTATCACAGGTTTATAGAAATAGTCTTTTTTTCTTCTGTTTGTTCTTTTCTCTTACCTACACATCTTCGAGCAGAGAGGAGCGGTTTGCATTTGGTCATCATTATTTCCGTCCACATGAAACACATCATTCCCCTTCTCGAAAGTTTTATCACAATGAGCTGTTCCGGGTGCCATTGTATGAAATTATCCCCTTAGAGGCTGTTGTGGGAACGTGCTGTGTTCTTGACCTATACACCTACTGCAAAGGTAAGGAAACTTAATAGGATGAGAAATTAAATTTGGGAAGTATGCTAAAATAGTGCTGCAAAAAGGCAGTAGCCAGTGTTTACAGGGTATCAGAGCTGAGGAGGCGCTATTGCCTTAGCACTGAACAGTGGTTTCTGCTGCACAAGGGGCAGTACTGAGGAGATAGCGGCAGGGTTGTATTGCAGTGCATAAGGAAGAGACGGTGATGGTGGTAAAAATAGGTTTGGAATTATTTGGTTGGAATCTACAGGTTTTTCTCTTACATTTGAACTAGGAATGTGTCCAGCGTTTGTTCCCCTTGATTCAGAATCGTAACGATACCTGCCATCCCACTTAACACCTTAAAGCCCATACTTCTGACACTGCGTATGGCTTTGTTCTGGTATCCTCTGTCTTCTCTTGAATCTGATTAATATTTTTTTCATATGTACTTCGTTTTGAAACTGCAGGGAGGCCAAAAGGTGTGAAGGAGCAGGATGTATATATTTGTGATTACCGCCTTGATAAATCTGCTCATCTCTTCTACAAGATCCACCGGAATCGTTACCCTGTCTGCACCAAGCCCTATGCCTTTGACCACTTCCCCAAGAAACTCACACCCAAGAGAGACTTCTCAGTAAGTGTTTCTTCTCGTAGCTTCCTTATTTTTTTTACCAGAAGGCTGGACATATTTTTCGGAAGCCCCTGCCTCTCTGTTTATGAATGAAGGATTGTAAACCTGAGGAAAATGGCACATAAGCATACACAGACTGGATGAATAGTTGGCTAGAAAAAAGCTCAGAAATAAAAATTGACTGTAGACACAGAATATGCAATTGAAAGGCAAACAGATGTTGAGGCAAACAAATAGTGATGTGGAAGTTTGGAGATGTTGGTTTCTGACAGAAATCTAGATGGTAATTTCGTGCGAGTCGTTCCTGAACAGAGGAAATCTTAAAATTCACTTTTGGGCAGCAATTCTGCAGCTCTAAAATAATTTCGTATGTTTCAGAGAACCACACAGCGTATAGTCCAGTGTGAGTTTGTTAGCCAGTCTGTGTCAGGCTTTCTTTCCTTTGATATAATTGCTCGATGTTTTAATAAACTTTGCCTATAAAATGCTTTTCAGCAGTACCTTTGAATTCCAAATACAGAAAAGCAGAATTTTCTTATTTCCATTTCTCTGCTTTATCAAATGACATACCACTTGCTTTCTTATATAATAATCACTGAAAATGGATGTCTTATCAAAAAACAGCAGCCTAATAGGTAGGTGGCCTGATCATGAAGTACACCTTGCCTTACCATGCTGCATCTGATTGTCCATTCATTCCAGTCTTATTTTCCTCTATTCTGTGGGAGTAGCAACTCTTCATTGTGTACATCCTCCTGCCCAACACTACTTTGTCTCTTGAGTTTTGAGGTATCAGATGTAGCAGATTTTCTGCAAGTAAGCACTTTTCTTCGGGAGCAGAGAGATTCTTATAGTGAATTTCGAGAAGGCTCCGAACTTGTGCTGTGCGAAAAGTAAAGAGCATTTTTTTCATAATGGTCTATGGCTTAAAATTTGTTTAGAAGATAAAAAGAATCAGATAGCAAGTCTGGCTCTAATTTATCCCTATTACATGAGGTTTTTATCCCTTCTCCTTTGGATTTGTCTAATGTGTGAGATACACCAGCCATGCACTGGCATATGCAAAGTGCCAGATAGGCAAGTCCTGTATTGGTACTTCCATAATACTAGACCAGCACTGTGAAGTTTATTCAGTATTAACCATAATCTTTATTGTTGTTATAGCCTCATTATGTACCAGACAACTACAAGAGAAATGGAGGCCGGTAAGTCTTACCTACCAGATTGTTGGTTGAGAAGAGATGGGATAGATCCTGTGTGCTTGTCAAGTGTCCAGTGTTCTTCGTACCCATTTTCCTGGGTGCTGTGGAAATAATACTTAAATTCTTTAAAGCAATTCTCTGAACTTTCAGAGAAAGAAAAGGGAATGAGGGGGAAGAGAGGGAATATAGAACCAGCCTTGGTGTTCCTTAATAATATGCTTATTAGTCAGGAAAGTACAGAAGCCATTTTGAAAGTTAGCAGAAGCAGCTGAATTGGGAGAAGGCATAGCCCAGCACAGGAGGGAGATCAGTCACTGAATAGACTGACCACGTATTCCTTGTAATAACAGCCAGGGCCAGTGCATTCTCTCAGTTCTGTTAGAGACTTTACAAGTACTTACCAGGAGCCATGGTAGTTGACAAGAAAACATCAGTATGTGTTGTGCTCAACTATTTTGGCAAATGAAAATATTTACAAATTGAAATTAAAAAGGAATTGTTTTTTGAAAGACTGCATTTGACCTTATGCAAATGAGATTATAGGCCTATATCCTCCCATAGATCTGGTGGGTTTGAATGCATGTATTATTAAGTAAAATGACCGAGATTCCAGAAAGTCTCCTACCTATTGAAGAGTCCTTGACTCTCTAGTAATTCACCTTTCAGGTAAGTGTCTGGAAAAAATTTGGTATTTAAACTCTTCTTTTCCTGCCAGATCATCCTGGAAAACAGATCGCTCAAAAACACAGATCAAAGACTTAAACCAAGAAGAAGATTCTCTTCCACTTATTGAAGATGTATTAGGAAACCAAGAGCAAACTTCAAGTGAGGTGCCTAGCACAGAGGAGCCAGAAAAAGAGGCAGTCTCTAGTGAGACCTGTGAAACTGATAAAAAGGTGGAAGAAGGCAATTCTGACACAAGGCAGCTGTGCACTCCAGAGGAAAGGCGGCATATTCAGAGAGAGAGACTTAATCAAATCCTGCTAACCCTCTTAGAGAAAATCCCAGGGAAAAACGGTGAGATTTTATGCTGTGGTTACACAAGAGCATTTCTTCTGTAGTTTGATTTTTTTGTTTTGTTTGTTTTTTTTCTTTAGCTCACTGCAGACTGTGTTGATAAAATTAATACTTTTGTCTGAATATTTTTCTAGTGGACATTACTAATAATTAGTTTTCTTTGCAGTAATGTTTTCTTTTGCAACAGTAGCAGTTTTCTGAATTCATATGAAATTTCTTACTACTGACACTGTTTTGTATAGTATTTTTAGTAACCACAAAGACTGTCTGAGGACATTCCCCCATTACTCCTTGTTTACAACTGAGAAACATAACAGACATGCAATGAAAGACGAAAGAATTTAGGAAGTAATTTTTGACTTTTAGTGATAGTTCTTACTGTTGGGTTCTGGGTAACTTCTGAACTGTAGAATGATGGTGCAGTGGTTGCCCTGGTTAAGTAGTTCCCTGTTTTTAATTGCAATATCATTAGCTGCTGTGACAGTGGAGATCCAGCAACCTGAATGTTGCTACAGGTCATCCTTTTAACAGGCCAGTGGTATTCGAAGAGTTCGTGCTTTGGTTGCTGGCGTATGCTCCCCACAAACTGGTTTGTGTATACATAATCATACTGTAACACGCTTCTCAGGGTGATCTAGAGATAGCTTAGATAACTATTAGAATTAAAACCTAGGATGAGCTGCGTTCAGACCAGTAAATCACTTTTTTCTTTCATGTTCTGGGAGCTAACACAAAATAATAATGCATAGCCTCATAGAGTAATTTGGGTTGAGGTCTAATCATCCTCCCATCTAAGCAAGGCGAACTTCAGACAAATTGGGTTGCTCAGCAGCTTGTCCAGTGGAGTTTTGAATATCCCTATGGATGCAATCATCCTTGAAAAAACTGTGAGTAAGGAAATAGTAAAGCTATACCTGGTGTCACCATCTTTACCAATAGCCTGTGGTCTGTTGCAGCTATTGATGTCACTTACTTGCTGGAGGAAGGATCAGGAAGAAAACTGAGGCGGCGCACTCTCACCATCCCAGAGAGCAGCTTCAGAAAGTGATGCCACGAGAGGAAGTTGTGGTCTGGAGTCTGCTACAAGGTCTGCTGAGGACTGAGGGCAGGAGCCCAACTTCTTGTGCACCAGCCAAGGAAAAGAGGGCAGCAGAAAACTGACAAATATACAAACAGTTAGCACTTAGATGTCTGGGTTGGCAGGTTGCCCTGCCCTGCTCTGCAGTGCTCTTATGGTGTGTGTGTTGTTGGGCGTGCCTTGTATTGATGTTAGGTACTGAGAAAAACCTCGTGGTTATTGTCCAGGATGGTCAAATTTAATTTATTTTTGCTTGATATTCCCACTCAGCGGAAAAAAAAAAAAAAAAAAAGATGGGGAGGTAAGAAGGATGAGGACAGACTTACTCTGAGAATATTCCCCACGTTCGCCAATTAACCTGTGATTGTACAAGATACTGTTGGCACCACCATTGCCCATGCCAGTGAATGAAATCCAGATGGGAGGGTGAAGGCCCAGTGGCTTAAAATTAAAGGCTGCCCTAAAGTTGTGGCCTCTGATTTGCACAAGTTCCAAGAAGAGAGAAACGTACCCGAATGTGCAAAATGTTCACCGTGGAACGGCCAGTGCACACATGTACCTTTGATCTGTGACAAGGAGCAATTTCCAAAGTCACGCTGGAGTAAAGCAAGAGTTGGTTGGTTGAGGCACTTGTACTGCATTGTAGAGGGGGGAGGGGGCGGGGTGTGATTTTTTTCACTTTTTTTCTGCAGAGAAATTTTATAAAGCAAGTCAAATCCTGACAACACCATTGCTGTTGGTTTTTTTGATAAGCTGTGGTTCTTGTGTGTCTAGTGTGTTGTGCAAATTAAAACCTGTTAAAAGAAAAAGAAAAAGGAAAAAAAAAAAAAGGAAACCTTCACTACATGAACCGTCAAGCAGTATTCAGAGCGAGTATTTGTTGTGAACTGTAGAATATATCAACTGCTAACACTATTCTTGTGTTCTGGTTGTACAGCTTAAAATGTCCGTCTCTTAAATTAAGAGACAGTGTATCTCGCACCACCCTCTCTCTCTGCCCTGACAAAGATGATTATTCCCAAAAGTAAGAGCCAAGGCACTGAATCTCACTGCATGAAATCTCGATTTCCGTGGTGTACCATGAGCTAGTGCTGTAGCAGGACCCCTCGCGTTACACCGATAACCTGCCCTGGCGTGAGGAGCCACAAAGCTGTCACCTGCCTCTGGGTCCAGCCCAGGCTGTGGCAGAGGGAGGGGGTGATAGGCATACACTGACCCTTTAAAATGGCTTTGCTTTTTTGTCTTTCAGACGTACATATGCATATACAGTCCTGTTTTAGATGTTCTTATAAGAAAACCAGTTTTTAATGTGCCAAGTTGTATATATCTGCTGCGTGGATGTAAAGCAATACAGTAGTTACATGTTCCTTTTTAATGGACCAAGCTTGTCCTAATGTACATTCTTGTTATTATTATAATTATTTTACTCTTAGTGGAACATGACTCATTCCATTAACTTTTATGTGTTGATTTAAAAAGAAAAAAAAAAAAGAAAGGAAAAAAACCCTTTGAGAAAAAATATTTTATTAAAAAAAAAAAGAAATAAGAAAATAGTTTGGAATATTTTCTTACTGTAGAGAAGCACTGTACAGTACCAGGAACCCTGAGTATAAAATACTCGTGCGTGTAGTAGGAATATCGCATGTCCAAAATCTTGAGTTGTCTCATTTAGTTTAAAACAGAAATCATTGTCTCAAATGGTGTTAAACACTAAAAAGTTTTTAAAAAATAAAGTGCGTACAGAAGCGAGACACTAGCTCTGTCATTTTATCTTTCTTTTGTTGAAAGACTAAACAAAATGTTTTTTAGACAATCAAATGTTAGGTAAGTGCAAAGAATTGTTTTTCTTACTGGTGTAGAAATTAATGACTTTTTTTATTTTTCGGTTATTTTATAATAATGAGAAGACCAGTGTGTCACCAGGATCGCTGTTTTAAGACCAGGAAGCACTACATTATTGCAAATAGATATGAACTCTTAGTCTGCATGGGTGTAGGCTGTGTGATTGCTGAAAATAAATGCTGCTAATATATTTCCTTTTTACAAAGCATATCTAAATAGATCATTGTTTTGATGTTAATCTTTGTAAATTATGTATTACCAATTTTAACATTGGATGTAATTGCATAAAAAGCCTGCATCTCAATCCTGAGAGAGTCTAGTATTAAATGGAAAATCTTTTCCTATCGATGACTTGTGGGGTGTTTTTTGACATGTCTTTGGTTTATTATTTTTTTTTTAATTGCCTCTTTGACTCGGCCCCTCCTGTCATGTCCTGCCTCTCTTGCAGCCTCTTTTATGTGAGTTGTTGCCCCGTTTCTTTCAGATACCCAATTTCCTGCTTGCTGATGGCATTTTGCGAGGTTGTAGCTTGATGCTGATGGTTCTGTTCAGCCCTTGGCAGGAACGATGGTGGCAGCGTGTTTGCAGAGACAGCGCAGCATCAGCACAGACATGCAGTTTGGTAGTCAGAGGATGTGTAACCGTGTACAACGGCAGGTTAGTACGTGAATAATTCAGTCTATGAATTTAGTGCCTATTTCCAGAATATAGACCCCTGGTGCCTAGAGGCAGTGCCCCCCGTGCCCATAGAGACGACAGAGTCGATTCCGTCAGCTCCAAGGTTTGTTAATGCATCCCAGTCGCCACTAGCATCAGATCCGAGTCACATCAGACAGATGATTTGCACTGTAAGCAATATCCCCCCTGCCATTACCGAAAAGTCAAGCAAGCTAGAAAGACTGAGAGGTAATTAATTTTGAGTTATTGGGAATCATCGGCGTGATCATGAGGAACACACAGAATGCGGCAACGGGGAGAGACAGAAATTGAGAACATTGTGTCCTGCACGCTGTCCTTTCTGAGGCATCTTCAACCTTGCACTTTCTCCGATTGCCTCTACCAAGGTTGGCACTAATGAGATCGATGATCCTCACAAATCTTCATTTAGGGTTTAAATTTCCTCTGGTTCAAAAGTAATTTCTGGGAATAAATTTGGCAACTACCCGCATTAGTTACGCAGGAATGAAATAGTATATTGATGAGCCCTTTTAATGTAACTTGATATTTTTTTTCCATTTCCTGACTCTCTGTGGTGTCATTAAAACACCATGCTTGACCTGTACACTTTGCAATGTCTTTTTCTTTTAAACAGAGACACCATGCCAAGGATTGTAGTGCTTTAAAAATAACAGTAATTGACAAAGTACCCGGATTACCATCCTGCTGGCTTGACCCCATTTCAAAATCCAGAGGCAGTTGTGGAATTCAATCAAACCTACTTAAGGCAATCCAAATAACATTCCAATTAAGCTGTAACATCCCTTTTCTGAGAATAAAACTTACGGAGCGAGAAATGAAAATGAGAACAGAATTAAAAAGAAAAAAAATCCACTTTATCCTCAAAGCAGGACACAGCCTAGCTCCTGAAATACGGTCTCATGTGCCACTGAAACAGCAACTGTAGCCTCTCCTGTGCTTCACTTTGTGCTATTGCCTGGTGTCCTGGCACCGCTAGGCACCTCACAGGAGCCTGGTCCTGTTCTCTACGCACCTCCCTGTAAATGCCAGCCTGTCCCCAGCACGGGAGGAACCTGGATGGGCATGGAGCAGCAAGCTGGGCACCAGCACCGTCCCTGCACGCGTGGCTTTCCCCTGCAGGCACCTACCACCCAGCTCCAGCCCCAGCCACGCGTGCAGGGAGGGGCAATGCAGCCATTTCCAGCCCCACAGCTGCAATGATCCAGTCACAGCCGAGGACACGTAAGTCACAACCTTTATTTCCAGCTCTTTCCCTGGAATACGCTTCTTCCCATGGTTACAACTATTTACAGTGTTGGAACAGCACACGGGTGGCTGGGGCTGGCCCGGGCTGCATGCCCCAGCCATGGGGCAAAGCAAGGCAGGTGGTGGACGTGGCAGTGACAGGACATGACGGCACAGAGACAGCATACAGGACTGTGAGTAATGCACGGGGACAGGGCCTTTCCCTCCCTTCACACAGGCACGGGCAGCAGCTGAGACGACATTAGCAAGAGCAGGTCCCATGGGGGGCCTGCGGTGAATTGGCAGCAATTCTGTGGCAACACGCGCAGCGACGGCTCGCGGGACGCAGCCCTGGCAGAAGGTAGCATCGTGCTAGCAAGCAGCAGGGGCTGGCACCAGAGCAGGGGCCCCCTGCAGAACTGCCAGCCCCGACGGTGGTGAAGATGTGGCAGGGAGACAGTCCTTCCCAGAGGCGGCACCTGCTTCTGCAAACTCAGCTGCTTCCTCAGGGCTCCTCCTCTTCCTCCTCCTCACAAGATCAGGGATGTGTAGCCCACAGGAACAAGGCCAGTGCTGTTTCCATGGCAGCAGCAGATCCAGTCTTCATCCACAGTGGAGAGCAGCTGCAGGATGTCTCCTTTCTGGAAGCTCAGGTGCCCATCGGCAGCACCTGTGTGGTCACACAGCGCCCGAACTTCCCTACACAACAAATGCCATCAGGGGTTCGCCTCCCCACCAACCCCACAGATGGCTAAGAAAGGCTCGCATAAGACTGGGAGAGGCTTTGATGCTCAGCTGTGGAGCCAGTGACCACCAGTAGTTGATCAACAATCCACATCACAAAAGCATCCTGCCAAGCAGCCCCTTGGAGCAGCATCAGAATGTGAGCAGCATTTGCACTGCGGAGGAGGAAAGCTCTAGGTCAGTGCTGGGGAGCAGGGAGATGGCCAAATGCAGTGCGGGAGGGCCAGGCGCCCTTCTGTGCTCGCTTGGACAGGCTGGGGGAGCACAGAAGTACCACCACAGCTGGGTGGGGACCTGCCACATACTTGCTCCAAACGGGGTACTACGAAGCCAGAAAGCACACGAAGAAAACGCTCAAAACTCCCCCACCAAAATGTCTGAGAAAAGCAACTGGTTCCATGTAGGCGGGTACACGGTCACCTGCAGCTCAGCAGAAGAGGAGGGCAAGCCCCAGGGCGGGCAGTCAAGGTGCAAGTTAGCAACAGTGAGAGGTCAAATGAGCCTTTCACCAGAAAAGGGTGTTGGATCCCTAAGCCATGCCTGGCAGCAACCGCTGCTTCTCCCGCCCCAAAAAGTCCACCACCAGCTTTCCAACCCCAACCATCACAGCAAGTGCCCTGCATCACCTGTGGGTCTGGGGCGAGTTGGATGTGTTCCTCTCCGGCTGCTCTTGGGCGTGGATCTTCTCGGCCGCCAGCCCCTTCACCACCACGGCAAGGACATGCGCACTGGGGGACAGCCAGCTGGAGGGTCTCCTGCCACAAAGGAGAGGGAAAACACTGTGAGCTAGCAAGCTGCTGGGGCTGTGAACGTGTCTGGGTGGGATGAGGCTTTGCGCCATGACCGGGACACCAAGAGAAACTTTGTGCCATCTGAAACCTCGAGTAAGTACCATGCTGCGTGCACCAGGCACACCTGCAGCACCAAGTGCCAGGCACCAGCAGTTCCGCTCAGCAGGGCAGTTCTGGTGCTCTGGGAGCTGATTTAGCCATGGCAATACCACTGCGGCCTGACCATGAGCTCCTGCTCTAAAGGACTGCCATCATACAATGGCAGCAGCACCTGGGACGCGCACTAATCCCATGACAGGGCAGAGCAGCCCTGGATTACGGGCTCTACAAAAAAAAAAAGTAAATGAGATATCCGTGCTGCCGGGTGAGACAATCCCTTCCTGAGCACAAGCTGCTTCAGCCCCCCGCCTGCCCAAGCTGGGCCTTACCTGGACCTAGCTGAGACAGTGTTGGGACTGCGCGGGGAACTCCGGGCAGAGGGGCTGCTGGCTCCAAAGAGCCGGCCCAGCCAGGTGCCCTTGTCGGGGCGAGGAGCACTGCTGGCCAGTGGGCTGGAAGGGGCTGCCTGGTTCCTAGCCGCACAAGGCTCTGGAGGAGCAGCCCGGGGTTTCTCTCCAGCAGTGGGAACAGCTGGATCGGTGGGTGCGCCTGCTCCAGAGGGCGGGATGAGGTCTTCAGGGGAAGAGGTCCCAGAGGTGTCAGCACCGCTGCTGGAGTTGGGACTGGAGAGTTCAGGGATAGCTTTGGTCTGAAGGAACTGCAGCTCCGTGCCTCGAGGCTCGATTGCAGGTATTTGGGGTCGCGCCACCTGGCCAGGGCTGGAATCCCCCGCAGCCGTCTTTGTCCACCAGACGAAGGGGAACCTTTCCTTGCTAGGAGCAGCATAAATCCTGGAGGCCTGGCTCAGCTGGGTCCACCAGCCACCAGGGCCAGCCTCTGCATCCCAAGGGCCTGCCTCGGGCCTGCCGGTCTCCGGGGAGCTGTCAGTTCCCAGGAAAGCACGACTGAGCTGGTCGCCCCAGCGCAGCACGTGCTGGAAGGTCTGCTGCAGGGCAGCCCCCACCTGGGGGCTGGGGACCAGGCTGCACACAGCTGCTTGGGACTGGGACCTCGGGGTTTCCTCCGCACCAGCTGCCCTCCCCAGAGCATCAGGGGGCATCTCGTCTTCCAGGCTGGCCCCTGCAGTGGTGCTTTGGCCCTCCAGAGGAGGCTGCGCAATCCCCCGAGCCTGAGCAGAGTGATGGGCAGGAGCTGGGGGCGACTCCAGCTGACGGGACAAAGGTCTTACATCCACGGAGAGGTGATGGTGTTCAAAGAGCAGGTCGAGGTGGAACGTCAGCACCGAGAGGGGCTGGATGAGCAGCAGCAGTTCATCAGCGAGGTGGGGAAGAGGGCCTTGGCTCAGGGCAAAGAAGGCCGTGGGAAAATATAGCACGGATATTACACCTACGAGATATGAGCAACACTGGAGAGCTGGCAAATGCCCCCTACCCCTTACCCACAGATCCCCCCCGGGGCCAGCTGGTCCATCCTAGCAGGTCTGACAAAGAGCTTTCTGCTGAGGGCTGCATTGAAGGTGTTCCAAGTTGCCTCCCTGACTGCCCTCACCCAATGGGATGGCCACGGAAAGCAACGCCCCCGTTCACTGTGGGAATCCTGAGCAAGCGTTGTGGGAGGAAAGGGTGTGGGAATTACTAGGCTGACTTTGCACAAGTAGAAGAGGACTGGGGGAGGACGGACACTTCTGGGCACTGTATCCTACCTGGGCTATTCTGCAGGTGAGAGATCCACAGCTCCAGCTGCTTAGTACTAAGCAAAGTAAAGGAAAACCAGAGTTAGAGCCCTCAGAACTCTGTTCCAGCCAGCCATCACGGCAAGGACAGCCTGGGTCAACAAGGACCAATACTCACTTCAAAAGGCCAAGGATAAAGGCATGAAACTTCTGTCTGGTGCTGTTGAGAGGGGCCAGTCCAGCCACATGCCAGCAGAGGTTTTGGAGAGAGCGGGTATTGGGCCCTGTGGAACACATAATATGCAGATAATCACTATGGACACAAGTCCTCCCCAGTCAGAGCCCAGGCTGGAAAAGGACTCCAGGCACCTTGAGGTGCTGGTCCTAATGTCTCCAGGAGCACAACCCCCCCACAACCTACCTGTCTTCACGGAGGCTTCCACCAAGCTCCAGGGGGAATTCCTCCTCTGGCCTGTGATAACATCCTTCTGGAATGGCTTCAGCCCATCCTCCACCAAGCCATAGAGTGCGGGGCAGAGCGTGTGCAGCAGCAGGTAGCCCACATCTGGGCTGAGCCAACTGTCTCCCAGCTGCGCCTGAAGCAGGGTGGCATCAGCATTTAGACACAAGGAGAGGAGAGGGGAGGGGAAGGGAAGGGGAGCCCCTCACCCTGAGCCTGCAGGGGCAGATGGTGGGATTCTTCACTCCCAGCTGGTTCTGCCTGACTGTGCCACCTCCAGAGATGGGCAATCAGGACGTGACATGCACCAGGGAGCAGGACTGAGCTTCCCCAAACCCCTCCTGCCAAAGCCTGTGTGGCCTTTCCTTACTTCTGACCACCCCAACCCCGTCAGCGCCTCAGCCCAGGCCCTCACCTTCTGCACCAGGTTCCGCGCGGTGCTGAAGTGGGCGATAATCTTATCCACGGCGGTGCTGACGGCGATCAAGAGGGCTGCCAGACAACAGAAAGGAAGGAGTCAACGCGGCAACGAACACCGCGGCTGCAGCAGCACCTGCTTCGTCCCTTTGCAGCAGCATGGGGCTGACCAGCCCCGGCTGCGGCGCGCAGCAGCTCAGCACCCCAAGGCCTGGAGGAGCCGGAGAGGGGCAGGCTGGCAGGACCGGGGGCTCCAGGAGCCTCTGCAGGGCAGGGGGCTGCCAGGGGGCTGCCGTGGGGACCCTCAGCTCCTCGGGGCTGCGAAGAGCGGCGGTTTCCGAGGGAAGAGCCCAGGTGGGTGCGAGCATGCACCCGAGGAGCCCGCGACGTGCTGCGGCCTCCCCAGCCCGGTCCTGGCTCAGCAGCACCGCCTGCCGAGCGCGGGGCCCGAGCCCTGCGCCCGGGGCTGCCCGAGAAAGGCGGAGGCCGAGCCCCGCCGCCCCTCCCGCCCCCCCCCCCGGGGCCCGTTACCTTTCTTCTGCTCCGCCAGGGCCCCGCGGCTTCTCTCCGAGCTCCCCCCGCGGGGCTGCGCCGCGCCCGTGGCTCCCGCGGCGGGCGGCGAGGGCCTGGCTGGAGAGAGGGGAGGCCGCCGTGAGGCGCGGCCCGACGCCGCTCCCCGCCGCCTCGCTCGGGGCAGAGCCGGCGGAGCGGGGCCCGGGGGGGGCTCCGGGCCGCGGGAGGGAGGCCCGGCCCCGCCGGGAGGAGCCGGCCCCGGCCCCGGCCCCGGCCCCGGCCCGCCCCTCCCGGTCCCACTCACCGCGCCGGGGGCCGGGGCCGGGCCCGGGCGGGCCGCGGTCGCTCATGGAGCCGGAGGCCGCGGCCGGGCGAAGGGCGGCGGTGGAGCGGGGCGGGCCGGGCCCTGCCGCCCTTGGGGCCCGCCCAGGGCCTTACCCCGCGGGCTCGGGCGGGGCGAGAAACGAAGGAGAAGGGGAGAAGGGCGGCGGGGCGAGGGAAGGGCCGCGCCGGAGGCGCCGCAAGACGCAGGGGGAGCAGCCCGGGGGGGCTCCCGGCCCCCCGCAGCCCCCCGTCCTCGGGGCAGCCAACGCTGCAGAAGTGACGGAGGGGGAAACCCGCGCGTGCGAGGAGCCCCTGGAACCACCCGGCACCTCGCAGCAGACCAGGCCTGCCTCGCACGCAGCGACCGGGAGGCAAAGAAATGACCTGTAGCGGCCAGCAATGAAGAGGCCAGCTCGACGCGAAGCTGCGGCGTGCACCCGCCAGCTCCAGGACCGGCAGCCCCTGGCCGCAGCTGCAGCCCTGGATCCTGCAGCTCCTCCCTGCCCCGCGCACAGGTCCTCTAAAGGGCGATCCTACGGACCCAGTCCCCTTACCCGGCACCTGAAAGAGGGGGTGCCCTGCAGCAAGGGTGGTCGCCTCTGATGACGCAAACTTACCCTCCTTGCAGGTCTCATCTCCTCGCTCAACCTCCCCTGGCACCCAGGGGTCCCCGCCAGGCCCCCCAAGCCTCCAAATCAGCGCGTCTCCGTTGCAGCCAGAGCCTGGCCCCTTCTCTTCTGGCATGCAGATCTGTGGCAGCAGCTTGCCTTCCTCAGCATCCCCCAGCTGTCCCTCTGCGATGGGCTGCAGTCCCGGTCGAGATCTCCTCCTCTTGGTCTGGTGGCTTTCTGTAGATGCCAGCAACTGTCTGCCCGAGGGCACAGGTGGCATCCAGCTCGAGCCACAACTGCCTGCAGGCATTTCGAGGAGTGCAGACGGGTGCTGAGATGCCACCGGCTCCACCCGCTCGCTGTCTGGCTGGCCCTTGGGCTTGTTGGAGGCACTGCGGTACCGGAGCTCCTTGAAAGTGGTCACCTCTCTCTGCCTCAAACCGGGAGGTCTCGCCCGCCACTCCTGCTGGAGCTGGGGCCGGGGCGGCTCCTGGCCTGCGGTGCTGGAGAGGAGCTCACTGGGGGGTGGCAGCTCCGTGTCCGGTGAGAAAATAATCAGCCAGTCACTTCGGTCACCCCTGGCCTGGGTGAGCGTGGTCCCAGTGGTGTTCCTCTTCCTCTTTTGGGCAAGCTCATGGAAGGAGGTGATGTTCTTCTTGCCCCCATCTCTGCCAAGGTCACCCAAGGCGGGCTCTGGCTCAGCTGGCTTCACGGGCAGCACCGGCTGCTCTGCTCTGTGCCCGCTGAGAATCTGCAGCTGTCTCCGGGGACGGGGAGGTATGGGAGGGGGGATGCTCTTAGCCCAGGTCCGCGGCTCAGGAGCACTGCTTGGACTGTGATCCTGCTGGCCTGGCACAGCCAACGCTGGAGGTGCGGCGACTGGGTCAGGAAGGGGGTTGCAGTTGGGGTCTAGGTCAACGCAGGTGCTTGTGGTCTCCTGTGTCACCGTGCTGAGAAAGGGTTCGTCGTACTGGGAGTTGAGCGAGCTGCTGCTGCAGAGGCTGTCTGGGCTCTCTCCAGCCGGGATGTCTGCTCTCTGGAGCACTGCTGGGTTGAGGTTGCCATCTGTTCCATCCCACATCCTGCCCTGGTCCGCCAGCAGCAGGCCGTCCCCCACATCTTCTATGGGAATGACATTGGGCTGATTTTCAGGGGATTGGGACCCTTCTCCTGAGAACCCCCTGCAGTACACGGAGACCGGGGAGTCATCCAAGCTGAAATCCGAACAACTACTGACAGAGGAGGAGGTGGAAGCCAGATTGCAAGGGGAAGCCACCTCCTCCCCAGCATGCAGGCAGGAGAAATCTTCTTGAGCTGCCTGGTTCTGGAGAGCCAGCGTCACAGGCAGCTCAGCGTGAGACTCGCAGCACTGGCATTTCAAGGAGGGATTGTTGGAATTGGCATCCACTTGCTCACAGTTCTCCTGACAGCCGCTGCAGCATTTCTGCTCCCCCTGACTCATGGAGTCAGAGGTCTCTTGGAGCTCCGGGTGCCGGGAGAGATGTAGCCCCAAGGAGATGTGCTGCAGGTGGATGTGATTGAGGTTGCACAGCAGGCCTTTCTTCGGAGCCAGCATGATGCTGTCTTACCGCTAGCTCTGGGGCTCCTCAGAGAGCCCCACAGCTCTTCTGCTCACACCATCCAGCTCCCTGCAAACATCCAGCGTCTATTCACACAGCGGCGGCGAAAGCAGCAGCGCAAACCCGGAGAACAACGAACTGGGAAAAAGAACAAAGATGCTGACCTTGTGGAAGTCGCCGGACAGGGCAGGCTGCAGGGACCAGCCTGAGGGCTCACGCGGACAGAAACGCATCCAGCAAGAAGGGGCTCCCCCACAGCACCCCCCCGGGCTCAGGCCTTGTGGCTGGGCAGGGGGCTGCAGCCGCTCGCGGCTCCCCTGGGCAGGGCTCGAGCGCAGGCTGAGGAAGCGTGGGCAGGTCCAGGCGCCTGCAGTAGCAGGGCTGGATTCCCTCTGCCAGCTCTCGGCAGCCAGGGAGCGTCTCAGAGATGCTGTCAAGGAGAAAACGCCCTTGAAATGTCAGACAGCGAAGCTCCTGGCCTCTGGCCAGAGGAACGCGGCCCCGGCGGTGCCCCGAGGCCAGCGCATCAATGGCCAAAGAAGCCCAAAATGCGCTGGGGGGGGGGGGGGGGGGGGGTGTCACTCGGCCCTGGCCTGGCCTCAGCAGGAGGCTGCAGCCTGGACCCCGCTGCAGCCACTGCGGAGCCCGGAGCTCCCCGGGCGCTGCCGAGCTCCGGCCCCAGCCCAAAGCCCCGCACCGGGGGCAGCCCCGGCTCGCCCCGGCCTCACCGCAGAGCCCCGCGGCCGGAGGGTCGGGGCCCAGCCACGAGGGTGCGGGGAATCCCGAGAGCCCGACCCGGAGCTCGGAGCCTCCCCCAGCCCCTCCGCCGCCCCCCGGCCCCGCTCCCCCTCTCACCCCTCGGCGCTGCGGCGGCTCCGGGCGCTGACTGCGGCGGCGGCGGCGGCGGGGAGGAGCCGCGGCCCCGGCCCCGCCCCGGTGAGCGCAACCCCGGGAGGAGGGGGGGGGGGAGCCGGCCTGCCCCCAGCGTCAGCGAACACAAGAGGCAGCAGAACGGCAATAAATTACGTTTATTGGCAGCAGGCCTGGCGGCCCGAGCACCGGGAGGGGGGCTGCTACGCGCCGCGCCGCCCTCCACCGCAAGGCAGCAGGGCGGTGGCGGGGGGGGCACCGGCACGCACCCAGCACCAGGGCTGCCAGCCCACCCCTGGCAGCAGAGGCCAGAGTTCACCAACAGGCCCGCCAGCCCCCCATCACTTCTGTCGTTTGTAAATCTTCTGAGCTAGGCCAAGGAAAATCTCCTTAGGGAGCCGGTTTGCGTGCTTGTTGATCAGTTCTTGCAGGCGCTGATAGCTCTTCTCCTCGTACTCCTGGAAAGCAGCCTTCATGCCTAGAGTCTCGTAGAGCTCCTTCACCTTAGCCACCTTCTCTGGCTCCTTACGGCCGTAGTTCTCCTGAGGAGGCACCAGAATGAGTAAGTCTGGCGTTTAGCTTATGGCTACGACAACAGCTGCTCCTTCAAAACGTGGCAAGAGTCACCTCTTCTGCTTTGTTTGTGTCTTACAGTGCTCAGAACAACTGAGCCTCCTCCCACCCAGGTACCACCACTGCTGCAATGCTTAGCGCAGCTTTCCAGGTACACCTTACAGCTCTACACCTCCTCTACACTGTGCCCTTAGGCAGGGAGTCCGTGTTACCTCTCCCACCGTGTCCAGAGGGGTTCTGCAAGGCATTACCTCCAGGATCTTCCTCTGATCTGGTGTGACCCGCCGCAGGCACTCCACCACCAGCCAGCTGCACTTATTGTCCTGGATATCGGTGCCAACCTTCCCTGTTAGTGCCGGGTCACCAAAGCAGTCCAGGTAATCATCCTGTACAAAGACAGAAACATGAGCACCACAACCACCGTCTCACAAGTCCTGAGGGACTGGGAGGCGCCTTGTACCTGGATCTGAAAGAATTCACCCATCTCCAGCAAGATTGCTTTGGCGTTGTCGTGTTCCTCCTTACTGTCAATACCAGTCTAATAGGGAGAAGGAATTAAAAAAAGACAGAAAGCCTTCCAGTATTTGTTTTTACATCTTCATCTCCCAGACCACCTGCTCTCTTAGACAGCCTTATGCTGTTTAGGCACTGCCTTTCTCCCCTTAACTCCTTTCCACAGGACTCACCATGTACATGGCAGCAGCCACTGGCAGGTAGAAGGAATAAAACGCGGTCTTGTACTTAACGATTGCCTTATACCTGTGGGAGGGGAATCACATTTAGTGAGAAATCCCAGGCCTTCCCCTCCCACTGGTGCTCAGCAAATCAAAGACAGCAGGAAAAGAGCAGCATCTCCCTCTAAACCACCTCCAAGTTCTGACAGCAAACAAAGATTTGGTCTGGACTTTGGTCTGATAGACGACAGCAGAATTTTAGCAAGCTGGTTGTCTCCTTCACAGTCCAGAAGGGCCAGCAGCAGAGCCACCCAGCCAGCATTGGGCTGGCATCTGTCCCCTCCAATTTCTTCACCTTTGCTCACTGAAGCGATTCAAATCCACCTGGGTGACAGGAGCAGTGATGAGGTCCAGCATCTGCCCCAGCTCAGTTTGGTAGCCAGTCTGAAGAGGAAACGTTTAAGGATTTGTTCACGCGGTCCCCAGAAAAGTCCCAACAGTACAGTAAAAACCCTGAAGTTCAGCCCCATTTTAGCTCCTTGCCAAGGCTGAGCAAGGGTGCATATTTTTGGTGGGATGCCCAAGGACTTAGAGAGCAGACTAAGATCCACACGCTGTCAAATAGGACTGGGACTAGTCCCGAGATAGGTCCATGGAAGGAGACATGGGGGGCAGCCTCACCTGCAGGAAGAGCTCCAGCAGGTGCAGGTAGTACGGGCGCTCCCCGCAGTACTTCTTCAGCATCCTGTAGACGGATGACTCGAGGAGGAAGGCATCATTGATCGCATCCAACCCAATTCCCTCCTGCACCAGGAGGACAAGAAGAGGCTGGGTTGCAGCACACCCAACCTTGCGGCACCCCCGCGCCCCCCCCCCAGCAGGCAGCAGCGTCCCAGCACCGCGGCTGCTCTCACCTTCTTGTACCAGCAAAGCTGCCCCCGGCGCGTCAGGGACTGGTCCATGATGTCATCGGACACCAGGAAAAAGGCTTGGAACTGCAAAAGGCTGGGTTAGGGGGCAGCTGGGGGACGGGAGCCCTCAGAGGCGCGGGGCGTGGCGCGGCCCCGTGCCCCGCTCTCACCAGCTCGATGCACCAGCCGACGGCCAGGGCACACCGGAGGCTCTCAGGGTCCTGCTGCTGGGGGCCCGCCAGCTCCCGGAAGGCTGCGAGCACCGTCAGCCCCCGGTTGTACTTCCCGCCCGGCACGTTGTACTCCAGCACCTGCGGGGAGAGGCGAGCGGGCAGCCCCCGGCCTCACCGGGACCCCCCCGGGACCTCCCCCGGGCCTCACTGGGACCCCCTTAGGAACTCCTCCCGGCCTCACCGGGATCACCGGGACCCCTCCAGGCCCCATCGGGACCCCTCCAGGACCTCCCCCGGCCTCACCGGGACCCCCTCAGGACCCCCCCTCCGGGCCTCACCAGGACCCCCCCAAGCCCCCCGCCCGGGCCTTACCGGGACCCCCCCGGGACCCCCCCGCCCTCACCTCCTTCAGGCGGACCACGGCGTCGCCCACCTCGGGGTGCCCCAGCCCGTCCCCGGTGAGGTCGCGGACCACCTGCGGGAAGAAGCCCACGAACTCCTCCCGCTCGGCGCCCGCCGCCCGCCGCGCCCCGTCCCCGCTCATCGCGCCCTGCCCGCACCGGACCCCTCTGCTCCGCTCGTCCGCGCGCCCTCGCGACCTCCGAGGGCGGCTCCGCCCCGGCGCCGGGCGCGGGGCTCGCCGGGGCGCGTAGTCCGGAGCCGGGGGAGCCCCGCGAGCCGCACGGCAGAGCGGACTACAACTCCCGGCGCACCCCGCGAGGAGGGGGAGGAGCCAGCGGGAGGCCGCGCCTGGCGCCTGCATTCATTGGCCCGCTCCATCGCATGAAGATGGAACCAAGGAGGCTCAGCCAATAGGAGAGCGGGGGGGGCGGGACCGAGCCGTGCGATTGGTGAAGGGAGGGAATGGAGCGAGGGCGCGGCTGCAGCGCGGGGGCGGGGCCGGGCACCGGGGCCGTTCCCGTTCCCGTTCCCGTCCCGCGTTGGGTTCCCGGCCCGGTGGGGGCCGTGGCTCGGTGTGGGACGCACGAGCCGGGATCGTCTTTGCCAGGGAGCCGTCGGCACAGCCTGGCCCCTTCAGGGGGCCGGGGCCGGGGGAACCGGCGGCTTCCACGCGCCCCTGCCCCGCCTCGCCCCGGTGTAACCGGGAATAACGGGGTGAGGGAGGGGCCGCCGGTGGGCCCGGGGCTCCTCGGGCGTCAGCGAGCCTCATCCTTGTTGGGGGCTGCCCCGGTGCTGCAGCCCGCGGCTGGGCACGGCGCGGGGGCGTGCCCGTGGTGCCAGTGCCCAGTGCCCGGTGCCGGCGGTGCCGGCGCAGGGGCGGAGCCACCGGGCACAAGCCCGAGCCGAGCCCCGTGCAGGGTGTGCTGGCACGGCGGAACGGGGGCTGAGCACCGCAAACCACCCCCCCCCAGCCCACCCCGTGCTGCGTGACCTTCATTTAATCTGTTTAATGCCCGCAGCCTGCTCCGCGAGCAGGGTCAAGCCCCCCCCCCCCCCCCCCCCCCCCCCCCCCCCCGAGTTAATAAACGGAAGGGAAATGCAAGGGGAAAATAACCAAAGATTAAACATTAATCCCCCGGGGCCCAAATGCCTGGTGGGGTGAGGGGAAGGGGGGGGGATCTGCGGCCGTTCTGCTCCTCCTGTGGTGCCCGAGGTTGTGGGGCCGGGAGGAGGCACCCCAAGATGCTCCTCGGGGTTTCCCATCTGCTCCTGGCTGTCAGGGGAAGGCAATTAAATCCTGCTGTTAGCAAGGAGCGGGGCTGCCCCTCTGCGGTACCCCACCGCTGCCCCATCGCATCCTCGAGGGCAAGGCACCGGCTGCACTGAAGGAGGCTCCCCCAGACCAGCTCAGAATCTCTCTTTATTATTTAAATCCATTATGTACAACGACCAAAAAATAAATAATAATTAAAAAAAAAAAAAAAAAAAAAACGCCTTTAAATTCTCTGCAATATGAAAACTACAAGCTCTGTACATCGACTGCCGTGAGTGCAAGAGTGAAGGATCATGGTCTTTGGTGACGAGACTCGCGCCCACCCACGCCACAGAGACGCGCGCGTGGCCGGCAGCCCCGGCCCTGGCCCCCCCCAGCCGCCCCCCTCTCGCCTCCCCTCGGGGCCGGGACGCCAGGGTCCTGCCAGCCGGGGGCACGAGCTGCCGCAGCTCGCAGCAGGCGCTGGTCGCCACGGTGGAGCCGGCCGCAGCGGTGACCGGAACGCGGGGTGGCTCCGGCTCCTGGCGTGGGTCTGCGGCCGTGGGGAGGGGTCACCGGCAGCACGGCTGGCAGAAATGGTGCCGCACCCGGTGCCACCCAGCCTGGCCCACGCGCTCTGTGAGGAACACCTATGATGACCACTAAAACATCTACAACACGGGGCGTAAACACGGCCTGGGGGACGTCTGACTGCGCGGCCCGGCCGCAGACCCCTTCCCGAGGGGCTGCCGGGGAGACACCGACCATGGGGATAGAGCGGGACGCAGGGGCTGGATGGGGAAGGGGAGTTCAAGTCCATGAAAAAAAAAGGCAGTGCTGGACATCCCCTCCGACAGACACGCTAATGGATTCCCACCGGGCTGCTGCGCCCTGAGGGCTTGGCTCCCGGAGCAGCCAAGTGGTTCAGACTGGTCCCAATATCCCAAAACACGAGGGGGGAGAACTGAAGAACTCACTTCAAGAAGTACTGCATGAAACAAAACCCTCGCCCGCTGCGCCAGGCGGCTGGGGCCGCGCGTGCCAGGGCCACTGGGTCCCCCGGGCCCCGCTCAGCGGCAGCCAAGCCCCAGAGCGCGACTACAAGCCATGGTTCCTGACTCTAGTAGTGGAAAGCAGCTCGCACAGCGCAGCGGGGTCGGGAGGGAACACTACTCTAACCAGGACTGGTAACGCGGTTGAGCCCAAAGCAACACTGTAAGCAGAGCTCAGCTGCTCGGCAGAGCCACGACTCGAACACACACGGATGACTACTGGCTCCGGAGGGGGAGTCGGGGTTGGCTGCAGAGCCCCCAAGCCCCTGCCCTTCTGTGCGGGAAGGGCGAGGGGAGGCAGCCCCACAGCCCCACACGCCACCCAGGCGCTGCCCGGGGTTGGTGTCTCCTCAAGACCACCTTCTGCTCGCTGCGGCACTGATGATCAGCCTCTCCAGGCGGTCCATAAAGGGGACCGCAGCACAGGGCGTGAGGGGAGCAAAGCCCGGAGCACGCATCCCCCCTGGAGCTGCGGGCAGCCGGATTGCCCCCGCGCTGCTTCCGCATGGGAGCACGGCCAAGGGCCTGGGCTTGGTGCCCAGGTACGGGGCAGAGCCCCGCCAGGCACATCCCAGCCCCGGTGAGCTGCCAGCGGAGCTTCGGCAGGGCCACGCGCTCCGCAGAGGCCTTGCAGCACCTCAGAGGTGAGGCCTGCAAAGCCAGGCAGAGGCACCCCGGGGGATGCTGTGGAGGCAGAGCTGTCTGCCCCTGGCTTTGGCACTTGGCACACCAGGGCATCTGCCTGGCTGGCACAGGGCTCCAGCACCACCAGGGCCCGACACTGAGCCCCGAGCGTGGCTGCTGGCACCTCGGGGAGCGGGGACCTGGCCCCCGCCCGGCCCCAGGTACCCGCGCTCTGCCTGCCCGGTGAGACCCCACAGTGGGCTCCAGCCCCCTCTGCCCCCAGCACCAGCAGGCTGCTGGCTCTCTCCCCTCTCCCAAAAAACCAAAGCGCTGGGCACCTGCAGGGATGGAGGTGGGGATGCTGCAGGTGCTGTTGTGGGAGGACGAGCCCAGCGGAGCCTGCCAGCATCGCCCCAGCCCCGAGGAGAGGCTGCAGGGTGCGAGGGCAGAGCAGAGAGGGGCCCAGCCCCGAAGGAGTAGCTGTGGGGAGCTGGGCTCCCCTGGGAGGCCTGGATTTGGGGCGAGGGCTCCAGCTTTGCCTGCTGCCTCCAGGAGGAGGGTAGGTGGCAGGATGGAAACGGTGATGGAGCGGGTCGGGAGAGCAAGGGCATGGTCCTGCTCTCAGGACACTCGGGAGAGCCCCCTCCTCATCCTGCCAGGCCAGCTCCTGGGGCTGCTCCAAGCCCACCCCTGCTGCGTCCCCAGCACCCAGCACGGCCGGTGCACATCCCCGTGCCCTGCCTCTCACCTCGCCTTCCCTCGGACACAGCCAGGCCTCCACAAGGTGCTCTGCCTCTCCTGCTGCCTCCGCTCTCCTCCCGCGGGTGCCACCCGGGTGCCCGTCTCTCTCTTACCCGTGCACGGGTGCTGCTGGGGGCTCACATGTTGGATGGGAGCTTGGGCTTCCCCGTTTCCACCTCAGGGCTGAAGGCCACGGAGCCCTTGCGGGAGGGAGCTGCTGCCTGCCTGGGTGCAGAGACTGGGGACTGCGGGGTGGACGCTCCTGCCACGGAGCGGCTCGCTTGAGCCAGCGATCCTGAAGGCATCTGCTGCGGGTGTGCTGGCTGGCCTGCGATCCCTGGACATGGCTTGGCGAGGAGTCCGGCTACCGAGGGAGAGGATCTGCGGGCCAGGTTCCCCACGGATTTCCTCCCCTGCTGCAAGGAGCTCCCATCTGCTTGCTGAGCAACCTTGTTGGGCAAGGAGGGCTGGGAGGCCGAGAGGAGACGGACATCCTGGGTGAGCCGCCCCACCGGCAGGCCCTGGATGCTCCTGTGCTTCACCAGCTGCTGGGGCTGCATCAGAAGTGAGATGTGGGAGCCGGTGGCCCGGGACAGGCTGTAGTGGAGAGTTCTCCCCGCCGGCAGTGCCTGCTCCGAGCTGGGGGACGGCGCCCCCGCCGCCTGCTGCAGCAGAGAAGTGGAAACTGAGGTGCCCCGGGACTTGGAGAGCTGGGGCTGGGATCCTGCCGGGGGCTGCTTGGCCGCTGCCGGCAGCTCTCCCTTCTGCGGCGCGCGCGGCAAGGGCTGCCCCCCGTGGCTTGGTCGCTGGCCCCCGCCTTCCAGGGGTGCCTGGGACTGGACCATCGGGGAGGAAGGCGAACCGGCGGCCGGTGTCTGCAGGTGGGACTGCGCCCCCGACGGGGAGCTGACAGAGGAGGGCCGGGAGCCCCCCAGGCTGGGCTGGGACCTGCGCACCTGCTTCGTCAGCAGGGTGGCCTCAGGTGACAGCGGGCTGGAGATGGAGGAGGGCGGCAGGAAGATGTGGGCCTGCAGGCTGTGTTGGTGAGTCAAGGCAATGGCCACGTTGGTGGTGGCAGCGGCTGTCTGCAGGGGCGCGTGCACCAGCGGCTCCCAGATCACCGGCTTGCCGCTCAGCTCCCGGCCCATTGTCATCTGCTGCAGCTCTTGGATGTTGTGGGCCACATCCTGGTCGTGCTTCACAATCTGCTGGATCATCTCGTTGTTCATGGGCCCCGAGCTGTGCTCAGCTCGCTTGCGGAGCAAGATGGAGTTCTTCTTCCCTGGGTGAGAGGTAGTGGTGTCACCCACCCTAGGAGCTCTCAGGGACACCGTGCAGGGCAGGGTGACGGTGGGGAAGGGACAATAAAACCTCACTGCTTTACCAAATGGAAGCAAGGCTTTGGGGAGGGTCCTGGCTTCGGCACAGAGGGAGAAGCAGGGGCAAAACAGAGCCCAAAGGATGATCCCAAAGGCTCCGGGCTGGGGGCTGGAGTCTGTGGTCCCACTTGTACTCAGCAGGCAAGGGGGGACGAGGACGAGCAGCTGGCCAATGCCAGACAGTGCAAATACGTGTAGGGAGGGTGACAGCCCCACCCTGGGCAGCTCATCAGCATTGCCCAGATCCTGTCTGGGAGGAAAGAGGGGCCCTGGTGGCAGGCTGCATCCCTGTGCTCCCCCTCCTCACCGCTGAGGACCCGTGAGGCTGGGGTGCCGGGACCCTGGGAGCAGACACAGAGGTGGCTGCGCGGGGCACAGGGGCCGCTCCTCACCTATGCGGTCCAGCCGGTCCATGGCCACCGTCTCGAAGGCCCTGCGCATCATGGGGTACTCCTCCAGCACCTCATTGAAATTATCCACCGAGAGGGAGTAGAGGCGGCAGTAAGTGTCAGCTCGCACGCTGGCCGTCCGCCTGCCCCGTGTCAGCAGGCAGATTTCTGCAGGGAGAGAGATTCGGGTGGCGGGGTGATGCAGCCATCCGTCCCCTCCCCAGCAACCTTCCCAGAGCGGGGACAGGACTGCCTAGCGCTCCCACAGGAACAGCACGGCTCAGGAGAAGGAGCGAAGCCAGGAGCCTGGACAGCCACAGCCGTGCCCTGGGCCACGCACAACCTGTTCCTCCCTCCCTGGGCCACGGAGACATCCCTGGATGCAGCTCCTGCAGTCACCCGACCCAGTTCTCTCCCAGAACTGTGCTTGTAGCCCATAAACTTGGCCCAGGTGCTCTGCTCTAAACACCTCTGCTTTATGGCCAGAGGCTGGCTGGGTGGATGCCCCCTTTGGCCAAGACAGCCAGAATTCAGGGCTCTCTGACTGCTGGTTCCCCTGATTCACCTTGTGGGACAAGACACCCTGCAAGAACCAGGGAGGTGGACTTCTGAGCCCCAGAAACCCCAAGTGAGGTGGACGCCCAGCCTTTGGCACTGGTGCTGAGGGGATGGACAGAGGGTGCAAGCATCGCGTATCCCCCAGCAGCTCTCACTTCCCTCTGCTCTCCAAGCCCCTCAGCACAGCCTCACCCCCAAAGTAGGAGCCATCAGACAGCTTTGTCTCCTTGTTGCCCTTGGTGAGGATGCTGACCACCCCGTGCTGGATGAAGTACATCTTTTTGCCCACAGTGCCCTCGCGGATGATGAAGTCTCCAGGCTGGAAGACCTCGAAGCGCAGCTTGGTTAGCATGGCTGTCACGAAGTTGGGGTCCGCGTTGGCGAACAGGGGCATGTTGGCCACCAGGTTGCGGCAGTTGAAGTTGATGATCTCCTGTGGGGTGAGGAGCAGGTCAGCGCTGACCCCAACGAGCACTGCCCTCCTTCCCCCACGCCGCCAGCACTGGGGTGCCTGCCCATACCTCCTTAAGTGGCTCGCTGAGCTCCCCCAGGATGTTCTCCTCATCAAACATCTTGCCCTGGTAGCGGTGCTCGTAATACTCGTGGATGCGCTGGCGCGTGTCCCCAGGCAGCTTGTGGAATGACATGTACTGCTCCACTTGCTTGTACTGCGGGGACAGGAGAGAGCCACGCTGGGCTGTGCTGAAACGAGCTGTGCCGTGCCAGGGCTGGCAGCACTGCCGGCTCACGCCTTCCCTCCCCTTGGCGGTGAGAAGCAGCCGCTGCCGGAGCTGGGATCCGGCCACACGAGACCCCCGTGCGCTCAGGGCAGAGAGGGTCCCATGGCAGAGGCCAGGATGTGGGCCTCACTATGCTAGGGTGAACCCCGGCACAATGAGTGGGGTGTCCCTATCCAAACGGGGAGCCTGCCCCCCTGACACCCCCACCTCCTGAGCAGGCAGCAAGGGCAGAGAGCAGGGCAGGAGGCTGCAGGGCAGGGAGCCCGCACCGAGCAGGTTTTGGAGCTCGACCCACTTGTGCCGGGATGACTTCCCCCAGGATCCAGGCACTCTCTCCAGCACCCTGCTGACCTTCTCCTGGTACTGGCGCCGGGACGAGTCCAGCGACTGGATGAGCGCAGTGGCGTGGCCGATGAACATGGCGTAGCAGGTGGCTCCCACGATCATGCTCAGCATCGTGAGCCAGACGTCGGTCATACCCTCGGGCGCCTGCTGGCCATAGCCAATGCACAGCATGTGGCTCATGGCCTTGAACAGGGCGTGCGAGTACTGCTTCCCCCAGGAGTCGTTCTGCAGAAGAGGGAACAGCAGCGCTGGGGGGCTCTGTCGGAAGGAGCCGCTGGGCCGAACCGTCCAGTTCCCCCTCCCCACAGCCAGGGAAAAGGTATTTGATGTGGCCACGACCGAAGGGCAGAGCTCTGCCCGGGGAAGAGGATCAGGGACTGTGACTGCCTCTGGGGGAGCAGACAGGAGCCCCGGTGCCCCGTTCCCTCCTGGCAGGGCACAGGGGATTCCCCTGGCTGGTCCAACTCCAGCAGCAGCCAAGGTGCGCTGAGACAGGAAGAGGATGCAGAGATTCCCCCCACACCATCTCACTGCTGCTCCGCAGCACACGGATCCGCCGGGCAGCTCTGGGGGCTGAGTGTGCCCCGGCGTTTGAGCGTTTGAGACGTGCAACCACCTCCTCTCCTCCCCCTGGTGGATGCAGCACCGGTATCGCCCCCGCCCGGGGCACTCACCACCATGCGGTTGATGGAGACCCAGCAGTCCTCAGGGAAGTCTTGCAACATTGGCACCAGGAACTGGAGGCACCCATCCCAGTGACACAGCAGCAGCATCATGCCGATGAGGTTGAAGATCCTCACCACAGCACTCGCCAGGTCGTAAGTCATATGGAAGATCTGGGGAAGAGGCAGGAGCGCAGCTACAGAGAAACTGTCTCCTTCCCCAGTACGGTCGCTTGAACTCCCTCCTCCAGCCAGCCGGACCCCACAGCCAGAGATCCCTGACCTGCCCCCCTGGGCCTGGGACCTCCGAGGGACCCTCACCTCCTCCCACTGGTGGATGTAGCGGATGAGGCGTGAGAGGCGCAGCAGGCGCAGCAGGCTGAGGATCTTGGTGAAGCGGACGATGCGCAAGGCCCGCGCTGTCTTGTAGACATCCGAATCCACCTGGGTCTCGAGGTCGACAATGAGGAAGATGTAGTCAACCGGGATGGAGGAGATGAAGTCAACCAGGAACCAGCTCTTCAGGTACTTCATTTTGATGGTGTGAGGGTCGAGGATGATCTCTGTGTTGTCCTCCACCACGATGCCTGTCCGGAAGTTCAGGACCAGGTCAGCCAGGAAGAAGGTGTCTGAAAGCACGTTGAAAACGATCCAGGGAGGGGTGTTCTCGTCCTTAAAGAAGGTGATGCCCACAGGCAGGATGATCAAATTCCCCACCATCAGGAGCAGCATGATGAGGTCCCAGTAAAACCTGCAGGAAGGGAGTGGGCAGGGAGCAGGAGGAGGGGTAGGACAGCCAGTTAGAAAAGAAACCCAGGACCGAAGCCAGAGTCCAACATGTCGCAGAGAGGAGAGCGCAGGGAGGACACGGGCTTTGCTCCCCAGAGCTCCCTGTCGTCCGCCAGCTCCCGACCACGGCCCAGGCTGGCTTAGAAGGATTTGGGATAAGCCTTGCTGCTTACACAAACCCAGTGCTGAGCTCCCAGGGCATCCGAGGGACTCGGGGCCAGGGAGGCACTTGGGACGGGAGCGTGGGGCAGCCGGGCAGGAGCGAAGCAAGGCCAGACAAGTGCCATCCCCATGGAGAAGGTGGAAGGAACGTGTCTGACCCCAAAAGGGTGCTTGAGAGCTGTGGGCAGGAGCCACACAGTGCTAGGCCTGCAGGAGCACCTCATCTGCCTCCTTCCTCTGAGAGAGGACAAGCTCAGAGGCTTCAGAAGAAAAACCATGAGGTCCCCAGCATCGGTTGATTAGAGTTTGACCGTGCCGTGAAATTCAGCATCCCCAGCCACACGTAAATGCTGCGTTTGCCTCCTTCATGCAAGCGCACGTAATGCTCGGGGGGGCTTCCCAGCTCCACGCCCAAAGTTTTTACGGGATCTGGGAAAGAAAGCCCAGCTCCCGCCTTCGGGTGCCCCGCTCAGTCCCAGCTGAGGCTGGTGCTCCCTGCCCCCGGGGGCGAGGACCCCTCGCCCGTGTTAACGCTGTCTCAGCCGCGGCCAGGGCTTGCTTGTGTCGGTGAGGAGGCACCGGCCAGGCAGAACGGAGCTGACCTGGCTGCACAAACGCCTCCCGCACCCCAACTCTGCGCCCGGAATGGGAAAACAGCCTGCCCCCCCCCCCAGCTGCCAGGCGCGCTCGATTCAGATTTAGGCTTAAGCTCTTTAGGGCAGGCCCCGTCCTTTACTCCGTGTCACGCCGAACACACAGGGCCTGATCTCCGTGGCCTTTGAGTATCCCCCTAATGTGAGTGATAAACACCGGCGTAATCCAGCCGGCTCGCTGCATGTCACCTTCACAGCGGGGTGAAGCTCCTGCAGAGCTCGGGCTCGCAAACCTTGAGGGGCAGCTTCCCCCCCCCAAAAAAGGTCTGTAAGGGCTTTGCGCCCCTCGGGGTCACGCTGGGGAGGCGCAGGGCAGTCTGCGAGGGGCAGAGCAGGCCCTGGAGGCTGCGGAGCTGCCCACAGGTGCCGGGGACCCGCGCCGGGTGCCAGCCCCACTCCGGAGCTCTTCGCCAGGCTGGGGACGTCGGCCGTGTCGCAGCTCGCCGTGGGAGATGACTGCCTCGCAGCTTCATCCCCCGTAGAGAAAGCCCACCCTATATGACTCAACATCCCCGTGACACCCAGTTCCTCCCACATCAGCCGGCCCTGCGCTCTTCCCGGCGATCCCGGTGACACGGTGAGCCAGGCCCGGCGCCTCGCAGCGCCCTGCCCTCTCCTCCTCCGGCAGCCCGGGGCTGCGGGGGGCCGGGGCCGGTGCTCGGGCAGGCTCCGCGGGCACCGTGTGGGGTCGGCGCGAGTCCTGCGCCCGTTTGGAAATTCAAAGCGGTGTCAAGGGAGGAAACCTTTGCTTGGGGGCGAAACCAGGCGGCCCCTTCCTTCTCCTCGGCATGCCCGGAGCTGGGGGATGCCGGGGAGCTCCTTGCCCGGCGGGGAGCCCCGGGGGACCGGGGGGATACCGGAGACCGGGAAGGGGCTGAACCGGAGGAAACTTGGCTGAGTTATTGCGGGGCCGGCTTCGGACGCGCCCAGGGTGGGGAAGGGACCGGGGGGGGGGGGGGGGGCTCGCGGTGCGGGCAGCGGGGTCGGAGCCTCGCCGGTCCCGGTTGCTCGAGGCCGCCTCCGCCCTCCGGGGCCCCCGTGAGGGGCCGGGGGAGCGCCGCGGCCGCCCCTCACTTGTTGCCCCGCCGGGCGCTGCCGGTGCGGCGGGGTCGGGAGGGAGCCGCGCTCAGCACCAGGGACAGCGGCGGAGGGGCCGGGCACCGGGCACCGAGCACCGGGCACCGGGGCCAGGCCCGTCCGGGGAGGGGAGCGGGGCCCGGGTCCCACCTGAAGTCGCTGTAGGGGTGGATGATCCAGGCGCCGGCCGACTTCACCCGCTGCCGCTCGATCTCCACGGCCCGGTGGCTGCCGAACATGCGCAGCGAGAACTTGTTCACGGCGGGCTGCAGCATGGCCCCGAGCTGCCGCTGCACGAACGTGCCCGCCGCCGCCGCCGCCGCCTCGCCCTCCGCCACGATCTGCTCCGCCGCCGCCGGCGAGGCCGGGGCCGCGCCCGCCGCCCCCCGAGCGGCCGTCCCCCGCCGCCGCCGCCTCCCCGTCCGCCACCGGCGGCTTCTCCCGGGGCTCGGGGCTCCGGCCCGGCGCCGCGTCCATGCCGCCGCCGCCGCCGCCGCCGCCGCGCCTCACGTTTCCTTCAAACGCCCTTGCCCGGGCGCCCTGCCCGCCGCCCCGCCGCACATGCCCGGCCCCGGGCGGCCGCTCGCTCGCCGCCCCCGGCCTCTCGCTCACCGGCGCCCGCGGCCCCGGCGGCGCCCGCCTGTTGCGCACGCCCTGGCGCGGGCCCCGCGGCCGGGCCCCGCCGCCAGCGGGGAGGCGCCGGCGGCAGCGGAGCGGCGCCGAGCAACCGAGGCCCGGGCGGCGGCACCGGAGCGGCGGCGGCGGCGGCGGCGGCGCGGGACCCCGCGGCGGGCGGGGCGGGGCGGGGCGGGGCGGGCGGGGCTCCGGGAGGGGCGTGGCCCGGTGCTACGCCCCGCCCACCGCCCCGCCCACCGCCCCGCCGGCCCCGCCCCGCCCCCGGTCCCCCGGCCCCGCCCCGCCCCGCCGCCTTCGCGCGCGGGCCCGTGCGCGCGCCGCGTCGCGTGACGCAAGCGCGTCCGTGTGCGCGTCGTGCGTGCGCGCGGCCTGGCTGAGACCCGGATCGGCGGCGCGGCGCGGCGGGGCGCGGCGGAGGAGGAGGCGGCGGAGAGCGAGCGAGCGAGCGAGCGGCGGAGCCCGAGAGGAGCCGGAGCGGGGCCCGGGATCCCCGGGGGCCCACGGCCGCCATCACGGACTTCCTGTGGGACAAGCGCACGGGGCTGGCTGCGAGGACGGTGCGGCTCGGGGCGCGGCGGGCGGGGTTAGGCCGCGGCGGCCGCTTCCGTGCTCGGCGGCAGCGCTCCCGGGGCCGCGCTGGGCAGGGCCGGGCCGGGCCGGGCCGGGCAGGGCCGCCCGGAGGCTCCTCGCCAAGGTCGGGGCCGCGCTGCCGAGGCCCGAGCGCTTCCGGGGGGGCGCTCGCGGGGCGGGCCCGGAGCGCCCGAGGAGGCCGCGGCCAGGCCCGGGGGCACCGGGCGGGGGTTCCGAGCCCGCCGCTCCTTCCCCACCCCCCACCCCCCCGGCGCGGTCCGTCCCGGTGCCCCGGCCCCGGTGGCCTCTCTTGGCGGCCGGGTCCCGGCGCTTCCTCTTTCGGCGGTGGGCCAGCGTCCGGTGCGGGCCCCGCCCGGCGGCCGCCCTCGCTGCTCGCGGCCCGGCTCCGCCGCCGCTGATCCCCAAACCGGTTCCAGAGCAGCGAAACGCCCCGGTGCGGCCTCCGCCTGCCTGTGAGTAGGGCTGCCCGGCCGCTGGAGGGCTGCCAGCATCGCCTCCCGGCGCTGCCTTTAATTAAGGGCTGGGAGCGGCTCCCTTGCGCGGCGCTCGCGGGGGGTGTGACGGGCTCGGCGCTTGCCCCGGCCCCGGCTGTCGGTGAAGCCACTGCCGGGGAGGGACCGCCTGGGGCTCGGCAGAGCCCGGCCTGGCTGCCGAGGGTGAAATCTGTTGGCGGGCGTTGAGTACGTGCCTGTAGCTCGCCACGTCTGTGGGAGCAGCTTCGCCTTCTGGTAGCCCTGCCCCTAACGTCAGCAGAGTTTTGCGTGCGGAAAGTCAGCCAGGTAGGCGAGTGTGCCTTCTGGGGGAGGGAGAGAAGATCCACTAGGAGGTTTGTGGGCAGAAATCCAGCTTCTTACCTGCAGAGACGAGGCAGATTGAGCAGCTCGATGCTTGACAACCAAAATACGCGTTGGGAAAGTCTGGTAGCTGTGGGGCGAGGTCTGGGGATAGGAGCAGGACCCTAAGAACTCGCGCTTCAGAGGTGGAACTTGGTGTGTGGTCTCACTGAGGTGTTTTCTTCTTCATTCTTGACTCTAACATCCCACCTGCAGGGCAGAGTTGGGAGTATTCCTTGCCTCTGAGGTACAGCCTGTGAGGCTGCCTTCACACATCTGTGCATGCAGACGGCGTTCCTGCTCCTCCTTGGAGCCTGTAGGGGCCTTTGCGCTTGGAGTGAGAGCTGTAGGTGGTGCTTGCTCGGCAGTAGGACAGAGGCATTTCTTCAGCAGTTGCCCACTTAGGTGTCTGCAGTGCTGCTGCAAGGATTTGGGCCTGGCATCAGTAATATCCTGAGCTTTGTTTTATCTTCAGTTCGTCCTGGTGGAGCTTCTTTGCTTCCTGGGGAGGGCGTCGGGTCAGGGAGAGAAAGCAGGGGCACTGAAAGTGCAAATGCTGCTCCTGGAGCTGTGGCCAGTAAAGACCATGGATGAGAAGTGAAGGGGGAAACGTAACCTGGGGAACAAAAACACAGCAGGCATGGCCCGTGGGGGTGGTTGCATCTTCGCTCTTACGAGGTTCTGGGGTTTCTCAGAGGTTTGTCCCCTCCCTCTCAAATCCCTCGTGGGTACTCGGACACGCTGCTGGTTGCCTCCCCCTCTTTGCCCTAATGGTTCTTTGGCTACTGGCCGTACGTGCTGGTTTCTCTCCCTTGCCATCGCCTCGTAGTCACAGCCTCCTGTCGTTCCTGCAGATGCCTCACTCCAGAAGGTACCGCTCGTCGGAGCGCAGCAGCCGGGGCAGCTACCATGAGCGTTACAGAAGTCGCAAGCACAAGCGACGGCGGACGCGGTCACGGTCGAGCAGCAGCGAGCGTGACCGTCGGCACCGTCGGGAGGACAGCTACCACGTTCGGTCCAGGAGGTGAGTCAGCCCCGCAGAGCTGCTCAGGTTTTAGCCGATTCGTTTTTGCTATCGCTTTGCCAGAGCCACCCCGCGCTTCACCTGTCCCCGGGTGGCCCGAGGCGTTTCAGCCTGTCCTGTACTCAGCAGGCTCGCGTGCCCTGAGCTGTCCCTTCCCGAGCAGCGTTCGTAATCGTATCCCCACGGCTTGCTTCCCCCTCAGCTACGACGACCACTCGGCGGACAGGAGGGCCTACGACCGGCGTTACTGTGATAGCTACCGGCGGAACGATTACAGCCGCGAGCGAGGAGAAGCCTACTATGAACCCGAGTACCGTCATTCCTACGAGTACCGGCGCTCCCGGGACCGCGAGGGCAGCTACCGGAGCTGCAAAAGCAGCCGGCGTAAGCACAGGCGGAGGCGGCGCCGCAGCCGGTCCTTTAGTCGCTCCTCATCGGTGAGTATCCTGCTGTGCTGGGCCTCCCCTGTAACCTTTCTCTCGCAGGTGGCAAGCTGGGTAAGTAGAAAACTCACTTTCTAACGCTCTCTCGGACTCAGCTTGAGAAATGCATAGAAAGCCTTTGATGCAGGCAGCAGTTCCTGTCCACCGTCCTGGTGCGCCTCAGCGGTGGCTGCCCGGTGCCAGCTGGGCACAGGCAGCTCAGACCCTGCCTTAGCGTTGCCCGCTCAGAAGTGGAAGGACAGGCGTGCCCCGCAGGGCTGGCACCGTCCCCCTGGCGTGGTGCCGTGCTCCACAGCTCCTTTATCCCTACCGAGCGCTGCTTCGGTTGGGTGATGCCCATTAAAGGGCTGGCTAGGGACCCCAGCTGAGCGGTCTTTGTGTGAGGTTTGTACAGAAAGCGTTCAGCTGCTCCTGATCCCAGAGAGCTCGGTCTGTCTGCGACAGGTCCCCGTGGCCCCTGCTGATCCCTGATCCGGGCCTGTGTTGTGTGGCAGGAAGCCCCGTCTCTGTGAGCTGGGTCCTGTGGCAGAGCAGGATCCTTTGGGCGGGCGCAGCTGACTTGGGCTGGCGTGCCAGGGGCTTTGGCAGGTGAACGTAGCTTGTGGCCTGGTCAGTCCGGGTGGAGGCAGTAACCATCCCAGGCTCTTCCCAGCAGTGTCCCCGGCTTTCTCTTCTCATCTGTTCTGCTGTTCGCCTTCCACTTCTGTTAGACCCCAGACGTGTTCTCTGCTCTGTGTGTGGAGCTCTCAGTGTTGTCCGGTCTGTTCTGACTGTGTGTCCGGGGACGGGGTTATGGGCTGGATTCAGGTCCCGAGGCTGCTGTCTGGTTGCTCCCAGGTGTGGGGATGCTTAGCGGAACCAAAGGCAGGAGTTTTCTCTTCTCTGGCGTAAAATCTCTCATCTGCCTCGTCCCAGGCTGTCCCTATTCCCTGTTGGGCCTCTGCTTCTCTCCTGGAAGTTGGCCTTTCCAGGATCAGCTTCTTTGGGGGAGGGTCTAGAAAGAAGTGTCACATCTGCCCCCAGGCAGTTACTTGTAAATCCTCTGTTTTTTTGACGGATCGTTGTACCATACCAAGAGTTGCTTCTGAAACCTCTGAATTCATCTTAATCCGAGTGGTGGGGCTGGGGGAAGCCACCGTGGGAGGTTGTTGGAATGGGATGGGCAGTGTCTGTGGGGCAGTCTGGCCCTTTGCTTGTGCAGGACTTCCCAGCCCCTGCCTCCTGCTGCCTTTCCTCAGTGGCTGATGCGGGGCTGAAGCGAGCCTCTCCCTGCGGTCACTGAGTGCCCGGCTGCGGAGTCGTGCTTTGGCGTGCTCTCTTGGCACTGATCCGGGACCCATAGGCCAGCGCCGTTCCTCTCCAAGCCCCCACAGGAGCAAGAGCAGCTGGCTCCTTCCACTGCCCCTCTGCTAGCCCTCATTCTGCCCGTCTCTGCTCTCACACTGGTTCGGGTGGGGCTGTTTGTAGGTTCTTTTTTCTTTTTTTTTTTTTTTTTTTGCTACAACGAAAAGCAAACTGTTTTTTTCTTTTCTGAGCTAGTGTGTTGTATCTTGACATGTTCCCTTGCAATATCCCTATCGTTATATATTCCTCTGTGCCGTATGAATTGGCTGGGAATCTCCTCCTGCAACCCCTCCTCAAACAACCATGTGAATTTCCAAACCAACCAATGCGTGACGCTGGCTGCTGCGCTGGTTTGAAAATCTGATTGGTGAATGATGAATTCCCTGTCTGCCTGGGCCAGCAGCGGAGTCGACAGAGCAGCAGAAGGGCCAAGAGTGTGGAGGACGACGACGAGGGGCATCTGATCTATCGCGTCGGCGACTGGCTACAAGAAAGATGTACAGCCAAATCGTAACATAATTTAGCTCTCTAGTTAAGCTCCCATCGCAGTCGCAGATCTGTCTTATCTTTCTGTTTCATTTTATTTTCATTGTTTATTAAAGAGAAACCCTCTCCTTTTCCTTCCCCTTTTGTTAAAACTACGTTTATATTTTGTATTGTTACTGAAGTGCCAGGGAACTAGGGCAGTTGCCTTGTGCAGCCGGTGTCAGCCTTCCGCTGCTCCGGTCTCTCAAGCTGTGTGCAGGTTAGGTGTTGCAATGCATTCTCCTCTGCCTTGTGTATGCGCTGCATCCAGGTCGTGCTCACTCTCTCATGGGCTTTTCTCTTCTTCTCTCCCTCCCAGATGAGATTATTAGCACCTTAGGGGAAGGCACGTTCGGCAGAGTGGTGCAGTGCATGGATCACCGGAGGTACGCCTGCTCCTGGGGCAGGGAGGGCTGCGGCGATGAGGGAAAAAAGACAGCGCAGCTGGTGAAATAGTCCCCTGCTTAAAGCAGGAGCCTGGGGTGGAAACGGGTGTCTCGATTTCTAGTATTCCTCCGCTGGTGTGGGTGCTCCACCCGGTGGGTCGTCTGTGTAGTGGAGAGGGACTGGGGGGAGTCTCAGGGCTGTTCACAGGGAGGGGGAGGATGTATAAATCTTCGCAGGAAGAGACCAGTTCAGAAAGCCCTTTTTTTGCAGGGCACAGTCTCTCTGACCCAACTCCAGAGTGACCTCGAGTTTTCTTCCCGTTTCTCCCCAGGGGTGGTGCACGCGTTGCTCTCAAAATCATTAAAAACGTGGAGAAATACAAAGAGGCTGCCCGACTAGAAATAAATGTGCTGGAGAAAATCAACGAGAAGGATCCCGAGAACAAGAAGTGAGTGCGCTCAGCGTGTGACAAAATGGAAGGGAAAGCATCACCTTAGCGCGGCTGTAGGGATGGGATGAGAGAGGTACTGGGTTGGCGCGTGACTGAATTCACCTGTAGCTAGCTCTCGGTGGCATGGGATACAGACCGAGCAAGGAAGGGGCGAGCCTGGTGCAGGGACAGCCCGTCTGAGTGGTGTGTGCGGATCCGTCCCGAATCTGAATCTTTCTCTTCAGCCTATGTGTCAGGATGTTTGACTGGTTTGACTACCACGGCCACATGTGCATCTCCTTCGAACTGCTGGGGCTCAGCACTTTCGATTTCCTGAAGGACAACAACTATCTGCCTTACCCCATCCACCAAGTGCGGCACATGGCCTACCAGGTGTGCCAGGCCGTGAAATGTAAGTGTTCACTGCTCTTTTTCTCTGCTGGTCCTAGACTGACCTGGAGAGCTGTGCGGCTCCCAACTTGAGCGCCAGTTCTGCAGCTGCTGGCCCGATGCAACGAGTTTTTGCCGTGGTGCTGCTGTTGCCAGTCCTCAGACTGAGCTTCCCTGCCCCTCAGTGGTGAACGTGTGCTTGGAGCGAATCCTTTTTCTTTGCCTGGTTATTGTGTTTCTGATGCCTGTGGGCTGGCGGCAGCCCAGAGCATGTCAGCGTCCACCTTCCTGTGTACGTTGTGGTGATCAATACGATCAATCCTTGTGCTTCTGTCGAAGCACCTTGGCCTAGAGTCGCCTGTCTGTTCACACCCAGTTTCAAACACGGGCTAAAACCGTGCCAGCAGCAACCCGAGCTAATGCTGTTCGCTCCTCAGGTGGATGCAGCATCGTTTTGCTTCTGTTTCTTGACCCTGGTTCTGTTTGCTTCCTCAGTTCTGCACGACAATAAACTCACTCACACTGACCTCAAGCCCGAGAACATCCTCTTTGTGAACTCTGACTATGAGCTCACCTATAACCTGGAAAAGGTAACGCAACAGCCTTGCTTTAGAAGTCTCCTCTCGGGTTCTTGGTGTCCCTGACCTTAGCAGGGGGAGGAGCTGGAATATAGCAGATAGCGTTGGCCGGCTGCGTTCACGCATTTGTTCAGGACAAATTTGGGTGAACGGCCTGTATACAAGTAAGCTATGGAGACCACAGACTGCAGCTGAGTGAGAGGTTTTTTTGGGGGGGGGCTGTGCTGCATATCGGAGGGTATCCGCCAGCCCTAATAGACCCTGCAGAGCATTCCCTTCCCCTGTGGCAAAGCCTCGGTTGTGTAAGGAAGGGTGTCAGTCCTTGTTTGGAAGCTCCTGAGTAACTGCTGTCTTTCTCCCTCTCAAAGAAGCGAGATGAGCGGAGTGTGAAAAGCACGGCCATCAGAGTGGTGGACTTTGGCAGTGCCACCTTCGATCACGAGCATCACAGCACCATTGTCTCCACCAGGCATTACCGGGCCCCGGAGGTCATACTGGGTAGGTTCTCCTTGGCCTTTCTGCAGCGGCAGGCTTTTGTCCCAAGGGCGCCGGGTGGTGCCTGCTGGATTAATTCAGAGAGGGCTGGGGGCAACAACTTGAAACTGGTGGGTTTGGCATTGCTATCAGCTGGGCAGTGTGTTGCCACTGACGCAGCAGGGGAAGGCCAGAATGGGAATTGTTTTTCCAGTTACTTGTTGGTTTTTGAAAGGGTGAGGGAGAGGGGCTTGGAATCCTGGGCCATAACTATATCTTCTTTTAAAAACATTGTTTTTTAGAGCTTGGCTGGAGCCAGCCCTGTGATGTTTGGAGCATCGGCTGCATCATCTTTGAGTATTATGTGGGTTTCACCCTGTTTCAGGTGAGAACCGTGCGCTCTGTGGCTTCCTCACAGCTGATGAAAGAGGACGCTGGCTGTGTCCCAGCACAGCCAGGAGCCTCAGGGGCTGCTGGAGTTCCCTCCATCACTGCAGGCTTGTAGGGATGACCGAGGTGTTGGCCAGCAGGGGGTCCTGAACTGGGAATCACCCGGGTCTGGAGGCAGAATGACCGCAAGCCGTTCCATGCCTCCCCTTTGTGTTTGTCTCCCTCAGACGCATGACAACCGGGAGCACCTGGCCATGATGGAGAGGATCTTGGGGCCAATTCCTTCTCGGATGATCCGGAAGACCAGGTGAGAAAGGCCAGCTGGGCACTGCAGGCTTCCCGGCTCTTTCCCGCTTTATGTGCAGCGGTTCTCTTCAAGGGATCAAACTTTGTGGCTGCGTCCTGAGTCAGTCCGTGCTGCCGCAGTGTCCTGAGTGATCTGTGCGCCCCTGGCAGAGTAGTGGCAGGGCTGGCGTGTTGCTTCTGCTGCAAGGCGTTTGGTGCTTGGGTGTAACCTGTTCCCACCTCTCACTCTGACAGGAAGCAAAAATATTTCTACCATGGCCGCCTGGACTGGGATGAGAACACCTCTGCTGGCCGTTATGTTAGGGAAAACTGCAAGCCACTGCGGGTAAGGTGGGGTGGGCAGGAGCACCTGGTTGCTTTATCCTCTTCTCATTGCAGAGTCTTACAGTGCCAGCCCCGGTTCTGAAGATTCTTCCCGTGGGCAAGGTTGGGCCACTGAAAGGGTCAGACCAGTACCTTCCTGAAGGAGCCTTGGCTGTCCCAGACATAAACTAGGAAGACTGCAGCAGCCTGAGCTTAACCTCAAGTGGATGAGGAGGAGGGCAAGGAGACTTCAGGAAGTGTCTGGGGAAGATGGGGAGGGGTTGGGGGAAACCCTCGACAGTTCCGTGCTTGTTAAAGTGGCCTAGAGTTCAGGTTTAGGGTGAATGAAGGTCTGAACAGACCAGTCCTCCCCCACCTTAGCTGTTCAGCCCAGGGAGCGTACTGTGACCGGCACGGCGTGCAGCGTCCTCCGTCCTGACCTCTCCCCTCTCTCTCCGCAGCGGTACCTGACTTCTGAGGCCGAGGACCATCACCGCCTTTTTGACCTCATTGAGAGCATGCTGGAGTACGAGCCGTCCAAGCGCATCAGCCTGGCTGAAGCCCTCAAGCACCCGTTCTTTGACATGCTGGAGATGGAGCCAAGCACAAAAATGTGGGACTCTAGCCGGGACATCAGCCGGTGACGCCACAGGTGCCAGCCTGCCCTCAGATTCTAGCCCCCGTGGAGGCCTGTGTGATTTCTATTCAGACATTTGGTGCTTTTTTTTATACATAAACTCCCTGGACATGTTTGTAAAGCTGTTAATATGTGAGATACTGTAAATAGCCCGTATTCTCTATCAGCCTCTGAGCACCACAACCTCCTGCCGTTGCTGCTGCTGCCGCTGTCATGAGGCGAGGGGCTTGTATGTCCATGTTGTAAATACCTCTGTTCACGTGTTGCTTTGTCTCCTGTTCTCTCCTGCCCGCCTCAGTGTAAATACTCCAGGACTCGCAGCTCTGTAGCTTATCTGTTTCCTTGTAAGTTATGAAACTGGTGGGATTGCATGGGAATTATTTTTTGGATCGATGTCATAGCCCATCCCCACACCAGAGTTTTATAAGAATTTTGTACAGTCTTTGTGAAAAATAAATATGAAGTGAATAAACCTTCCGGCTGGTGTTCGGACCAGCAGCAGCCTATCGTGAGGCTGTTCTGCTGCTTGTTTTTACTCCTGAGAGGCAGTGACTGTGTGCTGCACCCTGCAGAGGGAAGGAAGATAAATCCTCGGGTTGCAGGAAGAAAGCTGCTTCAGTCTGGTAAACCCCTCTGTGACCCTGTGTGATAAAGCCAGCTTTATCCACCCACCTGCTCAGTTCTTCCCGAGCTTGGATGATGGCCTTGTTGCCTGAGCTTGCACCTGCTCTGAGCTGCTGCAGCTGGGCCTGAAGTAGGCCCAGGGAAAGCAGATTCTGGCACGGTGGGTGGCGAAACATGGATCCTGTGTTGTGCCCTGAGACCGGTATTCAAAGGTGGGAAGATTTAGTATACGGAACAAGTCTTTCTTCTAGCAAAAGGACAACAGGGGCTACTTCGATAAGTGTGGTAAATGCAGGCCCAAAAGGTCCGAAGGGAGCAGCCTAGGTGCTTTTTCTTTACTAGAGAAACCCCCTCGCTCCACGGAGAGGGTGATCGATGGCTGTCCAGATGCCTACGGTGGGTGGCCCAATGGTGTACGCTGTAGCCCAGCACAGGGAACTGGGGCTGTCTGTGCCTTTCTGTGAGGCTGGGCCCTTGACTTGGACTTTTCCATGGGATTTGGACTTTTCCATGGGATTTGCTGGGGGAAGTCACGGACCTGATGGGACCTCTGTGTTGCTGCTTTGCCCACGCATGTCTGGAAGAGTCTTGCGTCAGGAACAGCAGACACATGGTCTGTTCTACACGAGTGTGTCCCTTTTGCTGTTGCGCCATCAGTCTGTGGCAGGCTCTGTCCATGTCATCATGCAAAGAGATAAAGGAAAACACCAGCTTCACCTGGAGTTAGTGGGGGGGAGGTGCAAAAGGAGCGACACTGGCTCATCTTCACGCGCTTGTGGTCTTAAAGAGCTTGGGCTGGGAGCTTTTACCTGCTTCCTGCGGTACTGCTCAGTCAGAGGGCAGACAGCCATGCAGCTCATAGGCGGTGCGTGCCAGGGAACGAGAGTGTGGGGAAGACCTGGTCCTGCTGCGTCCATAGCCAGCCCCTGGGTGAGCCTGGATGAGAATTAAATTGAGCAAATAATATCTGCGGTCTCTCGGACTTCAAAAAACACAGCACCCCGGTGTCCAAAATCTGAATCCACAGCTTTTAAGTTCCCAGCCAAGAGCACCACGCTGAGGTGCCAGCTGTCTGGGCTGAGGGGGGGGGAACTCACTGCTTTGTGCGTAACTCTAAGTCTCCTCCATTCAGAGGGAGGGAATATTTTTAGATGAGAGGTGTAGTTGCCACTAAGCACTGAAGTCTGGGATGGCAACTAGGGCAGGTGGGGATTTCTCTCTCATGCTGCTGTCCCAGCCCTCGGGATGCTGAGGAATTCCTTTCTGGGAGGGGGCTGTCGGCATGCTGCCTGTAGCTGCTGGAATCAGCAATCCCTACGAATAACTGATCCGGGAGGCCCCACTTTAATTATCCAAGCCGCTTGCCATGCCACAAATCCATCCCCGACCGTTTCACGTCCTTCACGTCCACGAATTCAGCCATGCATCGCCGGGGGGGGGGGGGGGGGGGGGGGGGCAGCGAAGCAGCTACCTTGCAGCACCTGGGGCTAACGCTCGCCTGTCCCCGGGGGCTGCAGCGGTGAGATTTGGGCAAACCTTTGCCTTTGGGGCTGAGGCCTTTTGGGTACCCGCAGGGGAGGGCGGCTTTGTGCTGGGCCCGGCTCAACGGGGCCCTGCGTGCAGCGCAACCGGCCCGGGGGGGGGGGGGGGGGGCGGGAGGCACAGGCCCGGTGGGGCCTGGTGGGGCCTGGTAGGCCTCGGAGAGGCCGGGCCCCATCCCGGCGTTGCCATGGGGACGGCGTTGCCATGGGGACGCGCTCCCAGCGGCCCCTGCGCTGGGGCCGGGGGAGAGCGACCGAAAAGGGAAGGGGGGGAGAGAAAACGGCTCACCGGCACGTGACCCTGGGGCCACGTGGCCGCGTCACGTGCTCGCTTCCGCCCCGCCCCGCCCCGCGCAGGCGCAGAGCCCCCTGCGGCGAGGCCTCCCCGGAGCCGCCGGTGCCGTCGCGGGGCGGTCCCGGTGCTCCCGGTGCCGGTCCCGGTGCGGCCATGGCGCAGCGCGGCGGCCCCGCGGTGCTCCCGGACAACCCCTTCCAGGTGCGGGGCGGCTCCGTCCTGCCCCAGGGCCTCGCTTCAGGCCCCGGTGCCGGTCCCGCTCCCGGTGCCAGCCTCCGCCGCGTCTCTTGCAGGACCCCGCCGTGGTGCAGCACCGGCCCGGCCCCGAGAGCGCGGCGCTGGACGCCTACAACCCCTTCGAGAACGGCGCGGTGAGGCGGGGGTGGTGGGCCTGGGCCCCGCGGTGCCCTGGGACCGCCTCCCGGTGGCCCTGCCCGGGGCTCTGCCCGCCGCGGCCGGGCGGTACCGGCGGCTCACCGCCCCCTTCTCGGTCCCGCAGCCTCCACCGCCGCCGTACCATGCCCCGGCCGGGGCCCCGCCCGCCGCAGGAGTGCCGCCGCCGCAGGGAACCGCGCAGCCCCCGAGGAGACCGAGCCCTACTGAGCCCCGGAACTACGGCTCCTATGGGACGCAGGTACTGGGGCTGGCGGCGGGCGGCCCGGGTGGGCCGGGGGAGAAGCCGGGAGCTGAGGGCTGCGCGTCCTCCGCAGGCCTCGGCGGCAGCGGCCACGGCCGAGCTGCTGAAGCGGCAGGAGGAGCTGAACCGCAAGGCGGAGGAGCTGGACCGGCGGGAGCGGGAGCTGCAGAACGCCGCCCTCAGCAGCGGTGCCGGTGAGTGCCCCCAGGGTGGCGGCTGAGGTCCCCTCGGGCCCCTTCTGCACGGCTGCTGCTCTTCTCTGCTTCTCACCTCCTTTCGTTTCGCAGCGAGACCGAACAACTGGCCCCCGCTGCCGTCCTTCTGCCCCGTGAAGCCTTGCTTCTACCAGGACATCCCCGTGGAGATCCCTGCGGACTTCCAGAAGACCGTCTCTACCATGTATTACCTCTGGATGGGTGAGTCCCCGCGTGGAACCTGAGGTCTGGGGAGCGGGTAGAGGATCGAGCCTCCTACTCGCGAGGGAATGCTGCCGCTCTGGAGAAGCTGCGATTGCAGCTTGGTGCCCAGGCCCTGGGGGGATGATTTCTCGGCATGGGGAGCAGGGGAGCCTCGCTCAGGTGGCCTGACCGACATCCTCTCCCTCAGCCAGCACCATTGCTCTCTTCCTGAACTTCTTGTCCTCGCTCGCCTGGTTCTGCGTGGATCCCTCGTCAGGTTCTGGGTTCGGCCTCTCCATTCTCTGGGCTCTTCTCTACACGCCCTGCTCCTTCGTCTGCTGGTATAGGCCAATGTACAAAGCCTTCAGGTGTGTACCTGCTGGAGCTCACTGGCCAGCAAAGCGGCGGGGTGGGATGTCTGCCAGGCTGGCGCTTGTAGCGGGGGAAGCGGGGCTCTGTGCTAAAGCAGGACTGCGCGCGGAGGGTGGCCCAGCTCTGTGTCGGTGTTCCCTACGGGTCTCAGAGACGTGCTCCTGGGCTGAACCTCGCTGTGAGGAACACGTTTTGCTCTGGATGGGGCCGTCCTAAGGAGGTCCCAGGAGTGTTTTCCCGTGGCCGTTGTTGGAGGTCCCTGTACTGCCTCGTGCCTCTTCCTCTTGCTTCCCCCTTCTCCCCGTTACAAGTCCCTTAACCGGTGGCTGCACGTCTGGCGCCTGCCTGCTCTCCTTGCTTTTGAGGAAGGTTTGAGAATCGCTTTCTCTGGCCTAACCTCGCCTGTCTCTTTCTCCCAGGAGTGACAGTTCGTTCAACTTCTTTGTCTTCTTCTTCGTCTTCTTTGCCCAGAACGTGATGTACGTGCTGCAGGCCATCGGCATACCCAACTGGGGCTTCAGGTACGCGCTGCGCTCGCCCCGGAGCGGGAGGAGGCGGGTGGGGAAGAGAGAATCCGGGGACAGCCGCTGCTTGTTTTACAGCGGCTGGATATTGAGCCTGATAGCGCTGAGGAAGAACACGGCTGTGGCTGTGATGATGATCCTGGTGTCCTTGTTCTTCACGGCGGTGGCTGTGTTGGGCATCATTATGCTGAAGAAGGTGAGTGAGGAGTTGAACGCTGGGGCGAAACACTGGGACGGGTGGGTTTGGGCTGGCGTGGAGCACGGCTCTGTGCATTTGGTGTTGGAATGGGGCTGGGGCACTGGCTCCTGAGCCTGCTGCTGTCTTGCAGATTCACTCTCTGTACCGCCGGACGGGTGCCAGCTTCCAGAAGGCGCAGGAGGAGTTTGCCGCAGGGGTCTTCTCCAACCAGGCGGTGCGCACAGCGGCGGCCAACGCTGCCGCGGGTGCAGCCACCAACGCCTTCCGGGCACCCTAGCGGGGTGGGGGCCCTGGCTTCTCCCTCACACGTGGGCTGTTTGGTAAAGAAGAGGAAATGCAAGTTGCACTTTCATTGGATCCCCGTGTGTCTGCATCAGCTGTCAGAGGCTGCCTCATCCCAGCTTGGAAGTGCTGGTGCCTGAATCGTTTGCTGCTCTAACCCCTTTCCTCGTGGATGGAGGCTGGTCTGGTTCGTGCTGGTCCCCTTCCCTCAGCGGACTGGGGGAAGGAGCAGGGTGGGGAGGTGCAGTGGCCCAGTCATTGTCCTCCCTTCCAGCACCAGTTGGTGGGGGGCAGGAGTCTCCTCTGGGTGTGTGACAGGGACTGAAATGGCTGCTGCCCTTCCCCCCTCTATTGGCCAGGATCTCCTCTTTCCCCACCTGGTGATGCCACTTGTGTGCTCCGGGGCACGGAGGGTTCCCACCTGTGTCCAGTCCCAGGGTGTGCGTGGGCTGGCTCAGCCCTGGAGGCTTTTGCCTGCCTTTCCTTTGAAGCAGGACCTCAGTCCCTGCCCAGAAATCATTCCTGTCTTCCCCAGGGGAGTGCTCATGTGGGACTGGGCTGGCTCTGCCCCAGTGCGCTGAGCTGGGAGGCAGACTCCATCCAGTTCCCTTTCTTTTGTCCTTCATGGTGCTGGGCTGAGCCTACTCCAAGCACGGGGACGTGAGGAGGGCACTGCTGGGACAGGCAGCGGTGGCGCATCAGCTTCTGATGGCGGCTCTTTGCCTTTAGCCTGCGTGCAGTCCCTCTCTGGGACTGGTGCTTGGTGGACCCTACCTGTGGGCTGGGTGCTGAGGAAGGCTCCTCGTACCTCTTCAGCTTGGGCTCCCTCTGCACCTCCTCGCTCCCAGCCCTCGGGGACATGGGGAACAGCTTCTCCCTTCTTCCTCTCTGCCCGCTGTGGGGCCAGTGCCCCCCTCCCTCTCCCTGGCCCTCCTCAGTCAGCCGTGTCCCTTCTTTGTGTGGCTTCACCCTCCTCCCTTCGGGGGGGGGAGCTGAGCCGGTCCCTGCGTGCAGCGCTGCCCGCACTGTGCCCTGTGTCCCCTTGTCCCAGGTGGCCCCAGCCCCATCCACCGGTGCCCCCAGGGCGATGGGGGCCGCCAGTTCTGCTTTCATCCACCTGGGGATGCGGCTGGGTTCCCCTCCTGCTGAAACTGGGCTGGTGGGAAGGGGTCGGCCCTTCCCCGGGGGGCCGGCTCCCTGCCGCGGGGGGGGGGGGCTCTGCCCTGTGTCCCCCCCCAGGGCTGGGCCCCGTCCCTGCTTCCCCTCCTGCTCCCCTTCGGGCCTCTCTCGCGCTGCCGTGCCCAACGCCACGCCGCCTTCAGGTTTTATTTAAGAAATAAACCGACTCCGACTCCTACCTCGCCTCCGCTGCGGCGCCAGAGGGGCGCGGGAGGGCTGGGGGGGAGGACGGGGGGGGGGGGACGGCCGGGCCCCACCGGAGCCTCCCGGACTACAGCTCCCGGCGTGCCGCGCAGGGGCGGGCCGGGGGGGGGGGGGGGCAGCCGCATCCCGGGGCTCCCGGCGGGGCTGCGGGAGCGTGCCCGGATCCGCCCGGCTCTGCCTGGGGCGCGCCCGCTCCGCCGCCGCACCGGCGCCCCCCCCCCCCGCCCCCAACCCCGCCGCCCTCCGGGAAGCGGCCCCGGAGGCCGCGGCGGGGGCGATGCTCGGGCGCGCTCCCCGCGGGATCCCGGCGGCCGGGCGCTCCCTCCGCCCGCAGCCGGGGCTGGGGGGCCCGGGGAGGCGCGGCCGCCGATAACGGCTGCGGGGAAACCGGAGGAACCGGGGCTCTTTTTTTTTTTTTTCGGGGGGGGGGTCGAGGGGGGGAGGGCGTCGGGCCGGGCCGGGCCGGTTCCGCGCGGGGCTCCGTGCGCCCGGCCCCTGCGCCCGCCGCCTCCGGAGGATGCTCGGGGGCTCGGGGGGGGAGCGCAGCCCCGAGCTCGCCCCTGCCCGCCGCTGCCGCCTCGGGGACCCGCTGCACGGCCCCGGGGCCGCGCTCCCGGCCCCGTCTCCCGGCCTTTGCGGAGCAGCCCCGGCGCCTGGCGGCCTGACCCTGGGGCTGGGGGGCCGGCGAGAGAGGAGAAGCCCCGGGCCCGAGCGCTGCCTCCAGCCCGCAGCTCCGGGCGGGCTCTGTGACCCGAGCCAGGGCAGCGGTGGGATGCGCAGAGACCGCTGAGGCCGGTTGTCTTCCCGGGCCGTCCCCCGGACCTCCTCTGGGAGCGGCGGGACCGGCCCCGGGTCCTGCGTGGCCGTGGGCGCTGCCCCGAGCACCCAGCGCTGGGAAGAACCACCCTCAGCATCCTCCGGGAGACAAAAGGTGGAGCCCGGCCTGTTCGTGGCGAGCGCCCGCTCCTGCTTCCCCTGGGCCGCTCGTCCCCGTCCTGGCGTGGTCCTACCGGCGGCCCCGGAGCTCCAGGGGGCTCTGGGGCTGGCGGCTCCTGCTCGCTGCCCTGGGCCGCCATGCCCTCCCCCAGCGACTCCAGCCACTCGCTGACCGGCCGGACGTCTCGCAGCCTCACCCACCTCCGCGTCCAGAGGACCTGGCTGCAGATCCTGCTGGTGCTGGGCTTCATCCAGGTCATCCTGGGCGTCCTCATCGTCACCTTCAGCCTGGTGGCAGCCACCATCACGCCCTCCGCCAAGATCCGTCACTCCTGCCCCTCCTGGGCTGGCTTCTCGGTGAGTGCCGGGCAGGGGCTCGCGTGCCGAGGGGCCCGGGGCAGGTCTGCTCCTCCGGGTCCCCGCTGCTCCCGAGGCGCCGTGCTGAATTCGCTGCCGGTCCCTGGGGGGAGTGCGGCCCCGCTGCTCCTCCACCTTGTGCCGGGGGCTGCCGCAAGGCACCGCGGGAGAATCCCAGGGGTTCCCCTGGGGTGACTGTCAGGGATGGGGACCCCAGGGCAGTGTCTTGGTGGTGGGGGGTACGTATCGAGGTGATGTGCTCACGGCCCTGTCCTGAAGGGGCAGGGGAAGGGTGTGCGGGGTGCGGCAGTGGCAGCATGGAGGGGTACGGGGCAGCCTGGCCCTGCTCCCGAGCTGTGCCGCGGGACGCTCTGCCTGCCACGGACACTGGGCGAGGGCAGGACCCTGGTGTGACCCTGCGGCACCGGGCCGGGCCTGGCCTTGCTGCCCGGTACCGAGCTGCCTGCAGTCCCCGGGCTCTCCGCTGCCCTGAATCAGCAATTTCTCCAGGCTTGCGGCGCAGGAGCAGTCCGTATGGCCCTGCTGCTCCCGGGCCAGCTCTGGGCCAGCAAGGCTTGGGGGGCTCTTCCCAGGCAGGGGGGGGCTGCTCTGGGCCACGCTGCCCAGCAGGGACCCCTCCCCATCCTCACTGCTGGGCATGTGTCTGCAGCTGGCGCTGTCCGGGCTCATCGGCATTGTCTCCTGGAAGCGGCCCTTCACCCTGGTGGTAGGTGTCGTGGGGACCCTCCCCTCTGCAGATGTCCTGGGGCAGGCTGGAGGGGGCCGCGTGTGCCCCCCACCACCACCCTCGCACTCGTGGCCGTGTCCGCATTTCGGCTCCCTGCGCTGCGAGCCCTGCCCAGCTCTCAGGCCCTCTCCTCCCTGCTGCAGATCACCTTCTTCACGCTGCTGTCGGTGCTGGGCGTCATGCTGAGCCTGGCCGGGTCCATCCTGTCCTGCCAGAACGCGCAGCTGGTGAAGTCCCTGGAGGCCTGCGAGAGGGTGAGGCTGGACAAGGCGGAGAGGCCGTGGCACAGCGAATCGTCCCCAGCTGCAGGGCTCCGAGGACGTGGGGAGCTGGTGACAGGGCTCTCTGGTGGCTCTTGGGAGAGAGCACGGGGTCTGGAGGTCCCTCATGGCATTCCTCGTCCCCAGGAGAAGGACTCGTGCATCTGCTGCCAGACCCGCCTAGGGCACGCGCCTGCTTCCTGCAGCCAGCAGGACGAGATGCTGACCATGTTCCCCAACCCTGACTGCCGGAGCATCCGCGTGGCACTCAAGGTGGGTGAGGGCTCCTCGGAGAGCAGCTGCGCACCCCTCCAGGCTCTGCAGGCGTCCGTAGCTCGTCCTGCTCCTCCCCAGGATCTCCTCTTCAGCGTTTGTGGCTTGACCGTCTTCTCCACCATCATCTGCACGCTCTCTGCCGTCGTGTGCTGCATCCAGATCTTCTCCCTGGATATCGTCCACGTGGTGAGGCCCAGCCCTGACCCGGGAGGACACGGGACTAGGCAGCGTCCCCAGGCTGGCTGGGCCACCAGGGGGCCGGGGCAGGACGTGGCCCAGGGGCCCTGCGGGGACCAAGAGGAGCTGGACGTGTGCTCCTGCCGGATCTCTGGACAGGTTGGGTCTGCCCCTTGCGCCAGCTCTTCCTTGTTCCCTCTCCCTGCAGCTGGTCCCCCAGCGCTCCAACTCCGTGACGCTGGAATGCACGTCGCCCCCCGACACCTTTCTGCAGAGCATGCTGGACTTCGAGGAGTTTGTGCCTCCGGTGCCACCCCCCCCGTACTACCCACCCGAGTACACGTGCAGCTCCGAGACCGACGCGCAGAGGTACCCGGCAGGGAGCAAGGCCGGTGTAGTTGGGCCTGCGCGCCTTGGTGCAGGAGCAGGGGGGGGCCGTTTGTCACCGAACGGAGCTTGTCCTACCTGAGGTGGCTTTTCTCCTCTTGCCTCTTCAGCATCACCTACAATGGCTCCATGGACAGCCCTGTGCCTCTCTACCCGACCGACTTTCCCCCCTCCTACGAGACCGTCATGGGGCTGCGTGGGGACAGCCAGGTGGGAGCCGCAGGGCCGTGGGCAGAGCGCGGCTCCGCTCCTGCCCTGCCTGTGCCCTGATGGTGCTGTCCTGCAGGCCACGCTGTTCGACTCGCAGCTGACTGACGGCTCGCACGCCTGCACCTGCGACCGCGTCCCCTCCATCGTGCTCAGCGGAGAAGGTGAGCGCAGCCTTGTCTGCGCACCCCCGCTGCGAAGCGCAGGGCACGGGGCAGGAGGGAGCGGGCCGGGCCCGGCGCTGCAGGAGCTGCCCTCTGCAGCAAGCTCGTTGCTGACGCCCGCTCTTCTCCTTGCAGTGTCCATGGACAGCGGGTCCCTGATCATGTCCGAGATCGTGGACATCCCCGGGGACAGCAGCCCCTCGGAGGACTCATGCCTGCTGGAGCTCCAGGGCTCCATGCGCTCCGTGGACTACGTCCTCTTCCGCTCCATCCAGCGCAGCCGCGCTGACTACTGCCTGAGCGTGGACTGCGTGCAGTGCAGCCACCACGCGCGCAGCCCCACGCTGGGCTTGCAGGGGCCCTTCGAGGAGACGCCGCAGCCCCGGGCACGTGGCGAGCGCTCCTACTCCTGCTCCACAGCAGAGCCCGGCCACAACGGGATCTTGGTGGGGGGAGCCGTGACCCACAGCTGCAACCGCCTGGAGGGGCTGGCCCGCTGCATCGGGCCCTGCTTCCCCGAGGTGCGGCTCAAGGACAAGAGCTCGCTGCAGGGGCAGAGGGGCAGCCGCTCTGCAGGACCCGGCAGCGGGCGCCTCTTCCACCCACGGCGCAACAGCGAGACCTCCTGCCCCTCGTCTCCAGCCCCGGGGCTGAGCCAGCGGCCACTCGTGAGATCGCACAGCGACCCCGGTGTCCTGATGGTTGGTGACACCGGTAGGTGGGAACGGCTGCCGAGACGGGGACATGTGTGCAGCGGTTTCTGACTGGTGCAGCTGGGATGCTCCGTGGGGTTTGCTGCATTTCTTTGAGGCTGGGCAGGGTTAAAGCTGGGCTGGGGTTGGCGGCTGCTCTGGGGGATGGGGGAGAGGCAGGTACGGAGTGCTTGGCCGGGAGGATGGGGATGCTGGTGCTGGGCCTGGCGGGGGCACTGGCTGGTGCTATGGGGCTGCACAGCAGCACAGGACAGCGCCAAACCTTGAACGTGCTCTTTGTGCTTCCAGCAGATTTCAGGGAAGTACTTTATACCAAAGCACTGGAGGATACTGTGTCCAATTCCTCTGCAGATACAGGTCAGGGCACTGGGGAACACTGGGGAGGGTTAGGGGGAGGGTTTCGGCAGCCCCTTGAGGGGTCAGCAACACCCGTTTTGGCGATGGGATGCTGGAGATCTGCATGTGCTTCTGTGCCCACTGGTAGGCGACAGGAGGTGAGAGGGTCCCCAGAGCTGCGGGGACAGGGACAGTGGGGACAGGGACTGCAGGGACAGGGCCACGTTGCCTGGTACCTCACAGCTGCGTCTCTGCAGGGCTGTGCTCGGAGGCCTGCCTGCTCCACCGTTCGCACTGTGACTCGCCCCCGCTGCTCCGCGCTGGCTCCGTGGGGAAGAACAAGCTGCCGGTGTCCAAGAAGGTGACGCAGCAGCTGTCGAAGACAACGACCCGCTCCCTGGGGGACCTGAAGGTCTGCCGGGGCACCCGCGGGTTGGTGGCCAGGTTCCTGCAGAGACCCAAGCGCAATCCCGCAGCTGGAGTGGAGGTGCCTGGGCACAGCCCCCAGGGGCACAAGCAGGTAGGCTCCGACAGCCGGGGCATCCCTGCCCACCCTTCCCCAGCTCCCCTTCCCCAGGGAGCCCCACGCGTGCCCTCTCCCACCTGCCAGCACCTCGGCGCTGGCCTCTCTGGGGTCCTGGCTCCCCTGGCCCCCTGCGGCTGGGTGCTGCCTGTCCTGGTGTCGGGGCCCTGGCTGCAGGCGGGGGCTCCGTCCCGCAGCACCGTCCCTTGCCCAGCCCTTCTCACCACGCCAGCTCCTTTTTCCGGGAGCCAGGATGCGTCCCTTCCCCTTGGCCCTGACCAGCTGTAGCCGTGAGTGTGGGAACCCCGTGTGTTGCAATGGCTTTGCCTTTGCTCCTGAGTCACTGCAGCCTCGAGGAAGCCGCTGTGACATCCCAGCCTTGACTTCCCAGCCAGGGAGCGTAATGATCCTTTTCCTGCTTTCTGGGATTAGCCCTCCCTTGCGGGACACTGGAGGCCTTGCGCAGCCTGGGGAGCCGCGATGGGAATGAGTCTGTCCTTAATGACAGCGTATGCGTGTCATGCACGCCTCTGCCATCCCCTGCCACTCCTGCTGTCCTGCCCAGCGCGCCCGCCTGCCTCCAGCCTCCTTGCTGGAGCACACAGGCTCCCCAAAAAGCACGGGGCTCCCCAAAAAGCACGGGCCTCCCCTCCCACTGCGGGAGGTCGTCCCACGGGGTGGGCAAGCACTGCCACAGCCTGTCTCCATGGGGTTGCAGGTCCCCTGGAGCGCCTGGCCGGGAGCGGAGCAGCCCCAGGAAGGCATCCACCTGCGGAGCTGCGGGGACCTGAGCTCCACCTCGTCCCTGCGCCGGCTCCTGTCTGCCCGCCGGCTGGAGCGTGGCCGCCCGCGGAGCCTCAGTGGGACCTGCAAGGAGAGCGTCCTCTGAGGGTGTCGCTGGCCCCGTGGCACGGCCTCGGCCTCCGCAGCGACCCCCGGAGCTGGGGGGTGACAGGAGGGCCCCGCTCCTGGACGCTGCTGCCCACCTGCGGGGCTGGGCCCTGGTGTCACTGTCCTGGGGCTTCCTCATGGCCCCTTCCCGGGGTCGGGGGCGAGGGGCTGGTCCCCTGGGGTGGCTGTTGTGGGGCCAAGCGGGCTGTGCCCCCGTCCCCTGCCCCGACCCTGTGCCTGTGCCCGCAGTGCCCGTGCCTTGTCCCCACTGCTGTCCCTGGTCCCCTGCGCTGGCCGTGCCCCGGCCCCGTACCGGCAGTGCCCTGGCCCCATACCGGTAGCGCCCTGGCCCTGCACCCACGTCCCAGCCCCGCCAGTTGTGCCTGGCCCCCCCAGCCCTGTCCCGCACCGGCCGTGCCTGCGTGTCCCCGCGCCCCCCGCCGCCCCGGTACCGCCCCGGGGGTCCCTGCACAGATGGGGGGGGTCGGTAAGGGCGGTGGGGGGGGCCTGTCCCGTTGCCGCCGGGCCGCGGCGCTTGCAGCTGCTCTGCCACTCGCTAGAGAACCAAATAAAGGTGTTCGCCTGCCCGACAGGGCCGGGGGGGGCTGGATGGGCGCCTGGGGGCTCCGTGGGGACCGGGGGGGGGGGGGGGGGGGGGAACCGGTGCCGGTGTGTCAGCTGACACCGGCGGTCACGTGAGCGGCGGGGCGGAGCGGCTCCCGGTGGCGGCTCCGTTGGCTGCCGGGCCGGCGGGGAGCGAGGGGACGGGGCTGGTGCCCGGGGACGGGAGCCTGGGTCCGGGAGCCTGGGTCCGGGCCGAGCCCCGGGCCGGCGGTGGGTGAGCGCGGGGCGGCCCGGCCGCCTCCTCCCGGGGCTCCGCCGGTGGCGGGGGGGGGGCGGCGGGGCGGCTCCCCTCGGGCGTCCCGGGAACGGGAACCGGGCTGCGGGGCCCTGCTGCTGCCGGGGCGGCCCCGCTCCTGCCCCGCGGAGCGGCTTCTGCACGGGGCTGCGGCGAGAGGAGAGGGGGGGGAGGGCTCGGGGCTGACCGGGGGGGAGCTTTGGGGCGGGTACCGGGGGGAAATCCTTCAAATCCTTCCCGGGGGGGGGGCGGGGACCGGCGCAGGCTGCCCGGGGGAGATGGGGGGAGCAAGGCCGGGCTGGGGGCAGGATGGGGCTGGGGGCAGGATGGGGCTGGGGGCAGGATGGGGCTGGGTGGGGCTGGGGGCACGGTGGGGCTGAATGGGGCTGCGGGCAGGATGGGGTTGGATGGGGGTGGGGGCAGGATGGGGCTGGGGGCAGGATGGGGCTGGGTGGGGATGGGGGTTGGATGGGGATGGGGGCAGCCTGGGATGGGGGCTGGATGGGGATGGGGGCAGGAGCGGTGCCCATGGTGGGGGCAGGAACGACGGGGACTTTGAGCTCCCCGCCACCCCAGCCCGCGGTGCCGTGATTCCGTGACCCCGGTTGAGCAAGACGCTGCCGTGCCAGGCACGCGTGCGGGATGGGCCGCGGCCTGTCCCCATCACGCCCTGTCCCCATCTTGCTCCTGGAAGAAGAGCTGCGGCGTGGGAGGGACGGGAAGCTCGGGTCCCCTTAAAGGCGAGGCTGGCACTGGCGCTGCGGAGGCGGCCTGGCAGCGAGCGCGGACGCGGTGCCAGCACAGCTGCGAACGGCTCTTTTGGGGTTTGCTCGAGGGGTTCCTAACGGCGTGCCCCCCAACTTGCAGAGTCTGCTCCCCCGGGTCTGCCCGAGCCGAGGGGACGTGGCAGTGCCATGTGGGCCCAGCGTGCCGGGGTCCTGGGCTGGCTGCTCCTGCTCCAGGTGGTCCCCAGGGCTGCAGGTGAGTGCAGGGACATGGCGGGGTGGCAAGGGCTCTGGGGGGCTCTGGGGTGCGGGTAGGGTGGGGAGAGCGGGGCTGGAGGGTTTTAGGGAGCACCCCAAGGCACAGGGAGAGCTCTCGAGAGGCCGCAGCCCCTTAGGGAGCATCCCCCTCCAGCATCTGCCCGTGCCCACAGGCGCCCGGCCCTGCAGCCCCAAGTACTTTGGCCGTGACTCCATGGTGTGCGTGTGCAATGCCACGTACTGCGACACGCTGGACCCCGTGGTCCTGCCGGCCCCGGGAACCTACATCAAGTACGAGAGCAGCAAGGCCGGCAAGCGGCTGGAGCGCAGCGAGGGGAGCTTCCAGCGCAGCCTCCGTGCCCCAGGTACCTGCTGTGGCTGGTGGAAATGGGCCCAGCCCTTCCCACAACCCTCTGTCACGCTGGGTTTCTTCCCCTGCAGATCTTGTCCTGACTGTGGACACGACGCAGCGGTACCAGAAGGTAAAGGGATTCGGTGGCTCTGTCACTGACTCGGCTGCCATAAACATCCTTTCCCTGCCCGAGAGAGCCCAGGACCACCTCCTGCGCTCCTATTTCTCTGAGGAAGGTGAGGAGTCGTGGGGAAGGCAGAGGGGCTGGTGATGGGGACCCTCGGGAGCTGCTGTGTGGGAGCCGATGGGACTTGGAGCCCACCTGTCCCACTGCCCATCCCAACCCCTCTGTGCCTGGCAGGGCTTGAGTACAACCTCGTCCGCATCCCCATGGCCAGCTGTGACTTCTCCCTCCATGCCTACACCTACGACGACGTCCCCTATGACTACGAGCTCACCCACTTCAGCCTGCGGGATGAGGACACGAAGCTGAAGGTGAGCAGTGGGCGGGAGCGAGGGGTCACGCAGGAAGGGGCACAGGGGCTTTTAGCTGAGCCGCTCTCTCTGCCCTGTGCTGCAGATCCCCATCCTGCACCGAGCCTCGGCCATGGCCAAACGGCCGCTGTCCCTGTATGCGAGCCCCTGGACCTCCCCGGCCTGGATGAAGACCAGCGAGTCCTTCGTTGGGAAAGGCACGCTGAAGGGGCAGGCGGGGGACAAGTACCACAAGACCTGGGCCAACTACTTCGTGCGGTACAGAGGCGCAGACGGGGGGAGACGCCGAGGGGATCCTCGGCGGTGGAGCTGGGGAGATCCCTGGATCACACCTCTTCCCTTGCGCTCAGCTTTCTGGACGAATACGCCAAGCACAACCTGACCTTCTGGGCGGTGACGGCCGAGAACGAGCCTTCGGCCGGGCTGATCAACAACTACCCCTTCCAGTGCCTGGGCTTCACGGCCGAGCAGCAGCGGGACTTCATCGCACGGGACCTGGGCCCCGCGCTGGCCAACAGCTCCCACCGCAACGTCCAGCTCATCATCCTGGATGACAACCGCCTCCACCTCCCGCACTGGGCCAAAGTGGTGAGCGCAGCGAAGGAGAGGGGGTCCTGAGCCCGGTCCCGCTGGGGCGTGCGTCCCTACGGAGGGCTCGGCTGCTCCATCCTGCGGCACTGGGGCTCGGGTGCTGGCGTGCTGCCCCCCGGCACCTGGCGCTGGCCGACTCTTGTCCCTTCCAGGTGCTGGAGGACGAACAGGCAGCTCGCTACGTCCACGGCATTGGCATCCACTGGTACCTGGACTTCATCGGTCCCATACAGGACACCGTGGTGCCCACTCATGAGCTCTTCCCGGATTACTTCATCCTGGCCACGGAGGCGTGCATCGGGGCCCACTTCTGGGAGCGGGATGTTATCCTGGGCTGCTGGGAGCGGGGGAACCAGTACAGCCACAGCATCCTGACGGTGAGAGCCTGCCCTGCCCTGCATGGTGGGCCCCCGGGAGGGGTGCTGGCACCCCCCTCTCCCCTCATCGCCCTGCTGCTTGGGCAGACATCTGTGCTGTCCCATTGCAGAACCTGAACCACTTTGTGGCCGGCTGGACCGACTGGAACCTGGCGCTGGACCTGGAGGGGGGCCCCAACTGGGTCAAGAACTACGTGGACAGCCCCGTCATCGTGGACAGCAGTGAAGGCGTCTTCTACAAGCAGCCCATGTTCTACCACATGGGGCACTTCAGGTGGGTCGGGGCTCCCCAGCTGCCTGGCCTCCAGCTCTGTGGTCACAGCAGCAGCTTGCTGGGAGGAGAGCCGTGCAGGACGTCTTGAGAGAGCTCTGCTGGGGTCTGACCTCATTCCTGGGCTTGCTTCTTGGCCTTGCTCGTGCAGTAAGTTCATCCCAGAGGGCTCCCAGCGCGTGGGGCTCGTCGCCTCCAAAGAGTCCAAGAAGACCGACCTGGAGTACTCGGCCTTCGTGCGCCCCGACGGTGCCGTGGTGGTGGTGGTCCTCAACAGGTGAGCGACGCAGCCCGGCCTGCAAGCACGGGACCCCAGCCAGCCAGGCCGTTACGTGCGCACCCATCCTGCTGGGCCTCGTGCACTGTTGGCGCTCAGGACCTGCTGCAGGGTCCTCCTGACCCTGCTGCCCCTCCTCACCCTCCAGGTCCCTGCAAAATGTGACCTTCGGGCTGGCTGACGTGGTCGGCCTCATTGAGGCCGTGGCTCCGGCCAGCTCCATCCAGACCTACCTGTGGCGGCGGCAGTGACGGGGCTGAGATGCCCGTGGCTGGCCAGGGGCTGGACTGAGACAGTGAATATGCGGCCCCACGCTGCTCGCGTGCTCGGGCCGGGAAGATGTGGCCGAGGCGGCGCGGTGCTGTGCCCCGTGGCAGAGCCGAGCGCTCGGGCAAGACGGGACAGGGAGCGCCGTGCACAGGCCGGGGGCACTGGCACCCCCAGGGTGGGGATCCTACAGGCTGTGAGCGCTGGTTCTGCTGCTCCAACATTAAATGCTGATGCTGGCTCTGTGTCTGTGGCTGGAAGAGAAACCTCCGGGTCCCTGCCCTGCTCCGTGGGTGCAGTGGTTGGGTGCAGCCCTGGGAGGGGATCCAGGCACCAGGGGATCCTTGGCAGGGGGATGAGCAAGCCTGGATGCTCCCCAGCTGCCTTGCTGTGGGCAGATTTAGGATATGGTTCCAGGTTTACCCTGCACACGCATGCTCCTGGAGCAGGAGGAGGCTTCAGCTTTCCACCCTGCCGGGTGGGAGCCGTCTGGGCCAGCACTGGGGGCTTCACATGTGGCCTGGCCTCGTTCTCCTGGAGCTGGGGCTTGCCCCCTGTCGTCTCTGCTCTGTCCTGGGGCTCCCCAGCCCTGCAGGGCTGCATGTTCCCTGGCCATGTCTTAGCCCAGGCTGCAGGGAGCTCCCCAGCACCGGGGCTGGAGGCAGAACCAGCTCCAGGAGCACTGCAGCGTGGGGGGCTTGGGACACGAGTCTGCTCTGGATGGGGTCACGGGTCTGCAAGCTTCGTGGGGCTCTGCAGGGAGGTGGATCCCTGGATGTAGCTGGAGCTCGGGTGGCTTTCATCCCCACGAGCCACTTGAGGTTTTGAATCACCTGGGTGAGCTTCAGCCCTGGCAAGGCAGGTTCAGCCCACAGACCTCAGGGAAGGAGCCGAGATGGCACCCGCCAGGCAGCAGCAGCCCTGCAAGGGGGCACGCTGTCCCCAGTGGGACTCGGCACCGTCCGGAGCTGCGGGGCCAGGCAGGGTGAGTAAGCAGGCATGGGACCAGGAGTGGGTGCAGAGTGCCGGCACACCCAGGAAGGAAGGAGGCAGCGACGAGGGTGTGCTGGGCAGGGGATTAGGGCAGGGGAGGTCACGATTGCAGGCAGGGCTGGGAAGGGAGGCTGGGGCTGGGTCAGGGCAGGCAAGATGCAGCTTCCCGGTGCCATCAGGGCTGACAGCAGTGAAGGGACTTCCCCTTAAGCCCCCTGTCTGATGTCTGGGGGGGCACAGCTGCAATTTGGGGAGTGGGGTGGCTGCTGGACCCCACTGCTGCCCAGAGGCCCTTTGCGTTTGTCCACAAGAGGGAAATATTTCTCCAGGATCGCGGCGGCTCCCAGCCTGCTCCAGGCATCCCCACAGCCCAGCACCAGGCTCCAGCAAGCAGCTGCTGCTCTCCCACCCGCTTCTTTTTTTTCGCAGGTCCCTCACTTACACGCTTTTGGAGGTTTTCCCAGCCTCAGTAATAAAAGCCAGTGTCCAGATGCTTCACCTCCTCCGCGCACATCCCCCCGTCCTGCTGCTCTGCTCGGCCCCGAAGGACCAAACAAGCCTGGGTTAAACGCAGAGGGGAAAATCCCATCGCTGCGCTCGGGGCTTGGCTCATTAACCCACATACAAAGCACTGACACATTTGGGGCACACACAAGACCCCCCAGTCCTGCACAGGCAGCTCAGCCCCAGCTCTGTGTTTGCACAGGTTCCCGTCCCCACAGGACGGCGCTGGCCTGGCTGAGGGACAAACTCCTCGTGCCCCAGGCTCCTTCACCCGAGAAGGAGCGAGAAATCCCATGTGCTGGGGACGTCAGCAAGGAACGGCTTGGCTGGGGATTCGACGGGGTTGCCCGGCGGCTCCTGTGCCACCAGCTCAGCGCCGAGGCGTTGCCCTTCCCCTGGGTCTCACTTTTCCTGCTGAGCAAGAAGCTCTTATCAGCCCTTGTTGATAGGGACGAGCTCCCGGCTGTCCCGGCAGCCTCCGCGCTGTTTTTGTTTGGGGACGTTTCGGGGCTGCCAGGCTCTGCTGGGGCTGCGGTGGGAACCCAGCTTGGCCACGGGGTCCCAGCCGTGCCAGACCCCAAAACGGGGAGGAAAAGAATGGGGCAAGCACGGGGCATCCCAGGTCAGGGGCAGCAGGCCAGCAGCCTCAGGATGCAGCTGATCAATTAATCCCTCCCCAAAACTGGGGCTAATTAGCCTGGGCGTAGCACCTGGCTGACAGGTTAGTCACAGCTGGAGGTGGGAGTCGTATGGGGCAGAGGGGACGGGCCAGCAGCTTCCTTCTGGGGCTGGCTGTTGGCTCCCTAGGTTTTATCCGGGGGCTGCCTGGCCCCAGGAACCCTCTTCCTCCAGTGGGTGGCCCTGGGGCTTGGCCCCGGGCACGCGTGGGGGGCTGTGGTGTGCACCCCACCGCAGCGGGACGGTGCTGGAGGGCAGGGGAAGATGGATCGGATTGCCCTACAGCTGTATCTGATATGGCTGAAAAGGAGAAAATTAGTCATAAATTGCTGCTCCACCCTGGAGAGGGAGAGCTAACGGCGCAGAGGGTGGCTGAGCAGTTTAACCCTCACCAAGTGCTGGTGGAGAAGCAGCGGGGAGCTTTGGGCTCTGCTGCCAGCCCCAGCTTTTGGTGCTCTTGGGCAGGGGGCGAGCTGTTCCCTGCTGCTCCGGGCTGCTGAGGGTGCCTGTACAGAAACGGGTGCGTGTCCCGCACGATGTGACCAGGAGCAGGCGGTACCCGTGTGCCCAGCCAGTTTCAGCCCTGGCAATTTTGACTGCGAAGCTTTGCTCGAGGAGCAGCCCCGTGGCAGGGAGCGTTCCCGGAGTTGGCCCCGCGGGCGTGGAAGAGCTGAGCTCTGCTCCCTGGCAGCGCTGCTGTCGGGGTGGAGGCACCGCTGGCACCGCAGCGGGTTCCCCTCCACGGGTCTGGCTCCTCGGTGCTGAGACGGAGGAACGGCGGTGCTAGGCAGCCTGCTGCTGCCCTCCGCCAGCGGTGCTGGGGTGGGGGTGAGCGACACAAAAAGGCTCGGGCATGGCAGCAACCCCGGCTCCCGCACAGTGCCTGGTGGCTGCTCTCCCTTTGCCATCCTTGCCAGGGCATCCAGGACCCTCCTCAGCCCAGCGTGTGGCTGTGGCAGCTCTTAGGGAAATAAGGTGACGGGCAGGGGTAAATTGCCCAACGTGCTGTTGGAAATCATTAGCAGGGCAGCCCAAAATGTCCCCGAGTGCGTTTGTGGGCTCTGCTGTGGTTTTTGGGATTCATCCAGAGCCTGTCTGACAAAAGAAAGAAATGAGTTTCTTCTTCAGAACCTTGCAACGGCTTCTCAGAGCTGCACCACGCTGTGTCTCCCCGTGCTGGCAGGGCTGGTGGCACAGCCGGATCCATCAGCACGATGTCTCTGGCTCTGCCTCTGCTGGGGGTAAAGCAGTGGGAGGCAAACGGGACCTGATTTCCTTCAGCCCTGGCCCCGCCAGCCTGTGGCAAGACACATACCTGATGGTCCGGGTCCGAGACCAGAGGGAGAGCAAGGAGGAGCTGTGGGGGTGGGAGAGGAGGGTGTGCTGCGAGGGAAGGTCTCGACTCGGCTCCCCTTAAAGGCAAGGTGGGGAGCTCGGAGCTGCCTCGGGAGGAGGAGGTCTGGTGCAGCGTGGGGCCGGAGGCAGCAACGCACGGCAAGCGACACAGAGGCAGGTGGGCTCCGGGTTCCCTGGGGGCAGGATAGACCCACCTCCCCTGCCCCAAACGAGGGTCTTGGCAGGAGGGCAAGGACGGCTGGCGAGGCAGCAGTTCCAGCAGCTGAAGGCGAAGCAGCCAATCCAGCCCTGCTCCCCGATGCAGGGCACAGCCTGCCCTGTCCATCCCCTTCTGCGCCAGCTCAGGGTTTCCTAACGGCGTGCCCCCCAAACACAGAGTCTGCTCCCTGGGGTCTGCCCGAGCCAAGGGGACGTGGCAGTGCCATGTGGGCCCAGCGTGCCGGGGTCCTGGGCTGGCTGCTCCTGCTCCAGACGGTGCCCAGAGCTGCAGGTGAGTGCAGGGACGTGGCGGGGTGGGGTGAGCAGGGTGGGGATTGCGGGGCTGTAGGGTTTTAGGGAGCACCCCAAGGCACAGGGAGAGCTCTCGAGGGGCCGCAGCCCCTTAGGGAGCATCTCCTTCCAGCATCTGCTGTGCCCGCAGGCGCCCAGCCCTGCAGCCCCAAGTACTTTGGCCGTGACTCCATGGTGTGCGTGTGCAATGCCACGTACTGCGACACGCTGGACCCCGTGGTCCTGCCGGCCCCGGGAACCTACATCAAGTACGAGAGCAGCAAGGCCGGCAAGCGGCTGGAGCGCAGCGAGGGGAGCTTCCAGCGCAGCCTCCGTGCCCCAGGTACCTGCTGTGTGCAGGCAACGGGTGGTCCTGCGGGTCCCCCGTGAGCTGAGCCAGGCTGGGTTGTCCCTCGCAGGGCTGCTGCTGACGCTCAACATCTCTGCGCTGTACCAGCATGTGAAGGGCTTCGGTGGGTCTCTCTCAGATGCTGCTGCCCTCAACATCCTGGGGCTGTCGCAGCCAGCCCAGGACAACCTGCTGCGGTCCTACTTCTCCGAGAACGGTGAGCAGCGAGGGTGCCGGCAGCATGGGGCAGCTCACTGGGTCCCTGCTGGAAGCTGCGGTGTCCCAGCTGCAGGGACATGCATCGCCTGAGCTGCTGTTCCGGTGCTGCTCAGTGCCTTTCCTTCTCCACAGGGATTGAGTACAACCTCGTCCGGCTCCCCATGGCCTGCAGCGACTTCTCCGTGCGCCCCTACAGCTACGACGATGATGTCCCCTATGACTATGAGCTGAAGCACTTCAAGCTGGCAGAGGAGGACGTGAAGATGAAGGTAGGAGGCTGAGCCCACCGCCAGTGCCTGGGTCCCTCTCTTTCCATCGGCTCAGCTGTAGGAGCTCCTGTGTGGGGACCCCGGTGCCCGGGCACTGCCATCCCGGTGAGGGGTGCGTGGGGACAGCCCGCAGGAGCTGGCACCTCCTCTGGGGTGCGTCCCGCTGTGCCCGCCTGGTGCTGGCAGGGAGCGGAGCCGGGGCACCGTGCCATGGGTGGCGCTCTCTGGCTGCTGTTCCTCGCAAGGGCCCTTCGGTGCTCCCCTTCCTCCTGTTGGGGTTTTGAAGGGCTGCAGCTGGAGCTGAGCCTCTCTCTGCCCCGTGCTGCAGATCCCCATCCTGCACCGAGCCTTGGCCATGGCCAAACGGCCGCTGTCCTTGTACGCGAGCCCCTGGACCTCCCCGGCCTGGATGAAGAGCAATGAGGATGTCCGCGGGAAGGGCACGCTGAAGGGGCAGGCGGGGGACAAGTACCACAAGACCTGGGCCAACTACTTCATCAAGTACCATTCCCTGCGGCTGGGATGCCCTGGGGCTGGGGCAAACAGGGAAGCGTGTTTGGGGCAGGGGACGCTCGCGGCGTGGCCAGCATCCCTCCGCTTTCCCCTCTCCCAGGTTCCTGGACGAATACGCCAAGCACAACCTGACCTTCTGGGCGGTGACGGCGCAGAACGAGCCCCTCGCAGCGCTCTTAGCGCACCCCCAGTTCCCGACCATCGCCTTCACCGCCGTGCAGCAGCGGGACTTCGTGGCCCAGGACCTGGGCCCTGCGCTGGCCTGGAGCTCGCACGGCACCCGGCTCATCATCATGGACGACCAGCGCATCCACCTCCCCGCCTGGGCCAAAGCGGTGAGGCGCAGGGCTTCCCCTCTAGCTGGTCTGCTCTGCTTCACGCCTAACCATTGAATGTTAACCTGAAATTAGGCCTGCAGCCGCTCCCAGTCCTAGACAGACGGGAAGGCAAATCAGGCGTGCTGCAGAGGGAGCAGGAGCTGGGTAATTGGTAGCAGCCACCCCTGCGCTCTTGTCTGAGGCAGGGACGGGAGGTGGCTTCTTCGTCCCATGTTCCTGCAGCAGGGCAGCCACAGGCACTGCCTGTACGCCGGCTGCTTCTCCAGGCAGTTTCAGCTGCTTTGTTTTACTCCTTGCCCTCCTTCCTTTGCCATACTGAAGAGCCGCCATGGGAATTCATCTAGACTAGGAACAAGGAAAGGAAAATTTGCTCCTGCCTCTGCCTTGAGCAAGGATGGAGCTGCAGGGGGCGGACAAAGCGTGAGCGTGTTCCTTCCTTCAGAGCAGCAGACCCTGGGGGTCAGCGGTGCCAAGGATGAGGAAGGAAGGGTGGGAGGTGTCCCTCCGTGTGCCCAGCAGGGTGCTGGAGCCACCTCTGGGTGCTCCTTGCCAGTTAGGGTGCAGGTGAAGGAGCCCCTGGTGCTTGCAAGAGGGGAGGCATGCAGTCTTGGCAGAGCATGATGGGGTCCATGTGCCGAGCCCCGTGGGGACCGGGGTGGCCCCTGAGGCATCTCCTTTGTCCCACCAGGTCCTGGGCAATGCCACCGCCGCCCGCTACGTGGCTGGCGTCGGCGTTCACTGGTACCTGGACAGCATCGTCCCAGCCAGCTGCAGCCTGGAGGCCACCCACAAGCTCTTCCCCAACCATTTCCTCCTCTACACTGAGGCCTGCAGTGGTTTCCTCACCTATCGGTTCTCCGTGTCGCTGGGCTGCTGGGAGCGAGGGGACCGCTACAGCCACAGCATCCTGACGGTACGGCCTCTCCCGGCACGGCCGCGAGCACGGCATGGCCGCCCTGAGCCCCTTTCCTTGCTGCCCAGGTCCTGAACCACTTTGTGGCCGGCTGGACCGACTGGAACCTGGCGCTGGACCTGGAGGGGGGCCCCAACTGGGTCGAGAACTACGTGGACAGCCCCGTCATCGTGGACAGCAGCAAGGATGTCTTCTACAAGCAGCCCATGTTCTACCACATGGGGCACTTCAGGTCGGTCGGGGCTGGCTCCAGTGGTCCTCGGAGCTGTGCCCTACGCCTGGGATGAGGCCGCCTGCCCCCCACGGTCACTGGGAGTGGGATGGGGTTGCTGGCATCCCCTGGAGCCCCCATTCCCCTCCTGCAGCAAGTTCATCCCCGAGGGCTCGCGGCGCGTGGGGCTGCACAGCAGCCGCCGGTGCCTCTTCTGCCAGCTGGAGCACGTGGCACTGCTGCGCCCCGACGGCGCCATCGTCCTGGTGGTCCTCAATAGGTCAGTGGGGGCTGGGGAGGGGGGCTTGCGGTGCCAACCTACTCAGCCCCTCTCGTCTTCCCCCTAAGGTCTGCCTGGGATGTGCCCTTCGGGATCTCGGACCCCGCGGTCGGTTTCATCGAGGCCGTGGCTCCGGCCAGCTCCATCCAGACCTACCTGTGGCGGCAGCAGTGACGGGGCTGTCCCCAGGGCTGGGGGTGGGTGCTGGGGGCTGCGGGTGGCAGCCCTCCCCACACCATTTCCAGCATTCTCCAGCAGTGGTGGCACCCTGGGGACATGGGGTGGCCCAGGGGTCCTCCCACCTCTGTGCCAGGGGTGCCACGGTCCCATTGCATCCCCCTCCTGGTGCGGCAGCGTCCCCCGGGACACCATGCCCTGCACCAGGCCACGCTTCCACACGTGGCTCCCTCCAAACCTTCGCGTGTGTCTCGCACGCCAAGTAAAGCCTTGACGTGCTCTCTCCGGTATGCACCGTTCCCCGTCATTGTTTCCCCTACGTGCTCGGAAATTGTTCCGTTTTCCTCCCTTTTCCTCCACAACGTGGGTGAGGCGCTGAGTGCCGAGGGGGTCCTAGGGCAGCCTCCGTCCCCGCGTCCTCCGTGTGGCTGCCTCGTTTGTAGCTGCAGCCAGAGGCTGTGCCGGGGGCCAGCTTTTGATTCGTTACATATGTGCCGTTGGTTTTCCTAGCTTGCTTTTTTTTTTTTTTTTTTTTTTAAATCAAAATGTCATGCTGCATCAGGGGGGACGCTGCACAAAAGGCCGAGTATGCTGGAGCCATGTCCCCATCGACCAAACCCCGCAGCCGCGGCAGCCAGATTAATTTGATACCATCTCTTCCATAAATTCACACCGCCTGCCATCTCCAGTAATCCTCTGCTAATAGAGCCTCATGACAGACTCCCCTCTATTCTGGCTCTGTCTGAAATCAAGCTGACAGGCTACAATTACCTGACCATCCTGTTTACTCTTTTTAAATACCAGTTACAGTTTTTGCTTGCTCCAGCCTTTGGGAAGGTTACCAGTATCTTTGAAGTCCAGGAATTAGAAAGCCAGAGAGCTCCTTAGCAAATTCCACTTGTGTGTAAGCTGCGGAGTTGCTGATGTTGGAGGAAAAAGAAAAAAAAAAAAAAAAGAGGTTTAACAGCTGTCTTGGAGCTCGACATGAAGACAGCACCTGGCTCGTTCTCAGCCCTATTCATAGGGCACTTCTGCCCGTCCTGCGCTTCTGTCGATGCTTCTGCGTAGTGCTGAACCAAACCGCAGCTGGAATTCCTTCCCTTCCTAATTTAAATTAAAGCTCTGCCATGCAGAGGAGGCACACATGGGCATGTCTGGAGCCTGCAGCTGCTGTTTGCCATGCTTGAAGCACACGCGTGTGCTGCAGCACTTCGGCACAGCCCCAGCAGCCAGCCTCGGTGCTCCCTTGCCAGCTGCAAGCACGGCTGCCGCAGGCTGGTGCCTTGCCTTCCTCCCCGTGCGCCGATGGAGACGGCGAGGGCCGTGCCATCCCCGGTGCCGTGCCGTGGCTGCGAGGGGCACAGGCTGTGAGATTTGCCCTGGGGACCTTGCAGGGGGGAGCCTGGGGGGGAGTGGGGCTGGCACGGGGCAGGTGCTGCCCCCATCCTGTTTCTCTTGATGGGCAGGTGCTGGCAATTAGAAAGGATCCTAAATTAGAAGGTGCGCTGTCTGGGCTTGTTCCGCAGCCCGCGATGCGGTCGATGAAGTGCTGCAGCCCGCTCCACCCAGCGCTGCCGCGTGGCCGGGGCTGGCGTCGGGGGATGCGACCCCACGGCAGGGGCGAGTTAGGGGAGCACGGTGCAGAGCCTGCGGCCCCTGGCATCACCCCTAAGGAGGAGCGGTGAGGGGTGGTGTGATGGCTCCTGCTGCTTTCGGATGGTCCTGGGGTGCCCTGCAGCCCTGGCCACACGGCTGCCACATGGGGAAAGCCAGCTGGTGCGTGCTCCCCATGAGTGGGACGTGGGTCTCAGCCACAGCACTTGCTAGAGACGCTTTCTGCCTGCGTCTGCGGCACAGGAGACACAGAGAGAACCACGTCAGGGCTGAGGGATGGTATCTGCATGGGGAGATGTGGCCAGAATGACCAAGGCATAAGGGGGAGCTGCTGCAGGGAGGTGCAGGTGGGCAGTCCCGTCCCCCTCCCTGGCTGCCTTGCAGATGCTGGGACAGGTTTCGGGAGAACTTTGCAAACGCTGCAGGGAAGTGTTGAAAGCTCTCATTGGCGCGGTGTTGCAAAACCCTCCTCGGGCTCCTCTTCAAACGCACCCAAATCCCATGAGCCGTCCTCTCGCCTGGGACTCACCTTTCCTGCTCAGCCAGAAGCTGTCGCCTCCCACCCAGCTGCAGCCCAGGGAGCAGGTCCTGCCGCCTCGCCGCCCTGCTCCCGAGCAGAGACACGGCAAGAGAAGGTTTTCTGGGAGCAGGTGAGTAGCCTGGATCTGGAATGGCTTTTTTTCAGACAGCAGGGATGGGGTTGGCCGAGGACCTGGGACCAGGCTAAGGCTGTGAGCACCGTGTTGGCTGGTCACTGCTGGCAGGAGATGACGGGTGCATGAGAGCCCTCCTGGCCCCGGTCCCCATCCCGCAGGGTCTCGTGGTGGCACTGTCCCGAACTTTGCTTCCCCCTGTCCTGGTGCCAGCAGCGCAGGGAGGCACAGAGGTGGCTGATCCCGTGTTTTCTTTGAGATGCTCCTTGCCCAGCAGAGCGGGATGGACAAGACAGTGTGGGAGCAGCTGCAGAGGACAGGGAAATGTGGGACCTCCCCATGCTCTGGGCTCCAGCCCCAAACCTCTCTGGCTGGGCAAGCCCTGGCTGCCACGCTCTGGGGTGCAAGCACGGAGCTGTTTGCTCCTGGCCGTGGCTCAGGAGGCACCAGGGACACATCCAGAGCCCATCCCGCGGGGCCACAGCATGTGCTAGCCCCCCAGTCCTGCCGGGGGCATGGCACGGCTGAGGGTCACACAACGAGGGAAGGAGGCAGGCATGCACCGTGAGCAGGGAAGGAGGAAGGCGAGGACGGGAGTGATCTGACCCGCCGGGTGCCGCCAGCGTGGGCGGCTGGCAGTGCCAGAACACCGGGCATAGGGCGGCACATGCTGGGGGCTGCACCTCTGGCTGGGGTGCGCATGCTCTGGGCCTCAGTGTGGCTGGAGACACCCATGGGTGACAGCCCCATGGGAGCAGCATGCTGCCAGTGAGGCAAGAGGGAGGGCGAGTGCCGGGCCAGGGTGCTGGTGGGTCCTGGGGCTCCCAGACCCCATTGTCTCAGATCAGGAGCTGTCACTGCCTGGGGTTTCTGACCCTGTGTGGGGCTGGGACGGGGCAGAGGAGCTGCTTGCTGACATCCACCGCCCTGCTGCCAGCCCCGGAGCTCGCTGACTGCATCTGTCCGAGTCCCACGGCAGTGGAGGCGCCATGTGGCCTGGGTGTGCCAGCGTCCTGGGCTGGCTCCTGCTGCTGCAGGCAGCACCGCACGTGGCAGGTGAGTAGCTGGGCTGTGTCCCCAAGCCGGGGTCTGGCATCTGTGCGGGGCAGAAGGGGTGAGCTGGGGGCCGGAGGAGCTCCCTCCTGGCAGGGGAAGGTCTGCGGCAGACCTCTGCCTGCCCCTCTCCTCCCGCTGCAGGCGGCCGGCCCTGCAATGCCAAGGACTTCGGGCACGGCTCGCTGGTGTGTGCCTGCAGCGCCGTGTACTGCGACACGCTGGACCCCGTGGTCCTGCCGGCCCCAGGCACCTACGTCAAGTACGAGAGCAGCAAGGCCGGCAAGCGGCTGGAGCGCAGCGAGGGGAGCTTCCAGCGCAACGCAGAGACCCCAGGTACCTGCCCCGAGTGCGGACGCGGTGCCGCATCCCCAGGGACGGAGGCACCGTCCCCATGCTGTGGCTGTGATGCTGCTCACCCCTCGCAGATTTCCACCTCACTCTGGACACGGCGCAGCGCTACCAGAAGGTGAAGGGCTTTGGAGGCTCCGTCACAGACTCGGCTGCCATAAACATCCAGTCCCTGTCCAAGGAGGCTCAGAGCCACCTGCTCCGCTCCTATTTCTCTGAGGAAGGTGAGCCCGGGGCAGGGCAAGAGCGCTGGGTGCCTGGCCTTGGTTTTGGAGAGCAGCTGAGGGACTGGGGGGTTGCAACCCCGAATGCCTCCCAGGGCCCCCCCATCACCCCCCGCCCCGTCCCCAGGCATTGAGTACAACCTCGTGCGCGTCCCCATGGCCAGCACCGATTTCTCTGTGCGTCTCTACACCTATGCTGATGCGGAGGGTGACTTTGAGCTGAAGCACTTCAACCTGACGGAGGAGGATACGCGGATGAAGGCGAGTCCCGTGGATGGGGGGCAGACATGGGCTGGGCAAGCCTGAGGTGCTGGGGCTGGGTCCTGGGTGGGACGGGTGGCCTGGGGCTCCCCATGGCAGGGGGAGGGAGAGGGCTCACCCTGCCACCCATGGTGCTGGAGCTGGCACGGACCTGGGAGAACTCGCTGCCATCTCTGTGTTGTCCCCAGATCCCGATCCTCCAGGCAGCCCAGGCAGTAGCCAAGCGCCCCCTGTCACTGTATGCCAGCCCCTGGACGTCCCCGGTCTGGATGAAGACAAACGGCGCCATGACAGGGAGAGGGACACTGAAGGGAAACCCGGGAGACAAGTACCACAAGGCCTGGGCCAAATACTTCATCCGGTGAGCAGCTGAGGGACCCCAAAGGGCACCGGGGGCTGCACCCCAGAGCCAGGCTGGCACTGCTGTGATGAGGTCACTCACCTTGCTGCTCCTGTGCCCAGGTTCCTGGACGAATATGCCAAGCACAACCTGACCTTCTGGGCCGTGACAGCAGGGAACGAGCCCACGGCCGGCGAGATCGTCTTCTACCCCTTCCAGTGCCTGGGCTTCTCCCCGGAGCACCAGCGGGACTTCATCGCACAGGACCTGGGCCCTGCGCTGGCCAACAGCTCCCACCGCAACGTCCAGCTCATCATCCTGGATGACCAGCGCGTGATGCTGCCCTACTGGGCTCAAGTGGTGAGGCCCCACGGTGGCTCTGCCCTGCCCCACGGTGGCTCTGCCCTGCCCCATGGCAGCTCTGCCCTGCCCCACAGCGGCTCTGAGGGCCTCGCTCTTTTCTCCTCCCAGGTTCTCAAAGACCCCGTGGCCGCCAGCTACATCAGCGGCATTGGCATCCACTGGTACCTGGACTTCCTGGCACCCATCGATCTCACCCTCTCCATCACCCACCACCTCTTCCCCAATTACTTCCTCCTCTCTACGGAGGCCTCCACTGGCTCCTACTTCTGGGAGCCCCGGGTGGTGCTTGGTGGCTGGGACCGCGGGAGCAAGTACAGCCACAGCATCCTCACGGTAGGGCTGGGTGGGCCCGTGGGATGTGCTGCCCCCCTCGGCTGCATGCAGCTCAGCACAGCGACCACTCCTGCAGGACCTCAACAACTATGTTACGGGCTGGACTGACTGGAACCTGGCGCTGGACCTTCAGGGGGGCCCCAACTGGAGCAAGAACTACGTGGACAGCCCCGTCATCGTGGACAGCAGCAAGGACGTCTTCTACAAGCAGCCCATGTTCTACCACATGGGGCACTTCAGGTGGGTTGGGGCTGGGGGCGGCCGGCAAGGGGACCCAACAGCACCCCTGGGTGCTGCGTTCAGACCCTGCTTGTCCTTGCAGCAAGTTCATCCCTGAGGGCTCACAGCGTGTGGGGCTGGCTGTCTCCAAGAAGTGTCGCAGGTGTGACCTGGAGCACACGGCTTTCCTGCGCCCCGACGGCGCTGTGGTCCTGGTGGTCCTGAACCGGTGAGTAGCTTGGCCCTGTGCCCTGACCCCAAAGCCCAGCCACCTCCTCTGACCCACTTCCCTCCTCGCATCCCCCCCAGGTCCCCCCTGGATGTCTCCTTTGGGATCTCAGACCCCAGAGTCGGCTTCATTGAGGCCGCAGCTCCCAGCGACTCCATCCAGACGTTCCTGTGGAAGCAGCCGGCCTAGCGTGGCTGCAGCGGTTCCGGTGCCAGCAGCGCTGCTGGGGGGCTGCTTCACCCCCCTGGGGGCTCGGGGGCAGTCCCCTGTGGCCCTGCACCGCCCCAGGGGGCCTGATTGACCAACAGGCCACGACGCCTGCTGTTTTCTAGATGTTTTCATAAAATAAAGAGGTTTTCTACAACCTTGCCTGTGCGTCCTCTGCCCTGCCTTGCTGCCGCCGCATGGTGCTGGAGCTGGGTGAGGAGGCAGGCGTGGAAGGGATCATACCCCCGGCACCCCTTGGGCACCCACCACTCCCCCCCCCAAGCCGTGACCTCGGTGGAAGGCAGCCTCATGAAGGCTGTGCCCGGGGGGGGCTCGGGGACATCGCTCTCCCCCCTCCCCCCCCCGGCAGGGTCCTTGTGGCAGAGCCAGGACCCGAAGCCAGTGCGGGCCTGGGGACAGTGGCAGCTGGGCTCGGCCGCCGGGATTCGGTGCGGGGCCTGACGTCAGCAGCCCCAGTTTCTCCCGCTGGCAGGAGCAGGAGGCTGCTCGCTGCGGTTTCTGCTGCTGGAGCAGCCATAAACCCCTCCGCTAATGGGAAACTGGAGCGTCGGGCGCATACTTCCCGAGTGACGTTATGGGGGGAGCGGGGCCGGGGGGAGCTGCGTTGAGTCATTCCCCTCCCGGCAGGGCCCCTCGAACCGGAGGCTCCACGGCCGCCACGCGGGTGAGGGAAACCATTCACACCCTGGCTCCTCTCCCGGCCCCGGTGCAAACCCGGGGGCCCCCGGCCTGCAAACCCATGCCCGGTGCAGGACCTTTGCACCGGGACCCCGTGTGCCATGGGGCTGTGTTCCCAGGGTGCAGAACCAACCCCCATCCCCCCACCACCCCAGAGGGCACCGGAGCCAGGGTGGCAGCCCCAGCATGCAGCCGAACAAGCGAGGGCTGTGTGCCGCCTGGCAGCCGGCACACGCGTGTGCGAGCCTGGCCAGACACCGCTTTTCCATTTACATCCTCGTAAACTGACGGCAGCTGGGGCAAACCGCAGCATCGCTGATGGCCCCGCTCGCCCCCGGGGCCGGGTGCTGAGCCCTGAGGCCGGGCAGCCCCTGGTGAGAGCGGCAGCTCCGCTAGGTGCTGGGACAGAGCCCCCCCCGACCCCCCAGCCCTGGGTCTTGCAGCGCTTGCGGAGCGACGTTCACCGCACTACGTGCTTTTTGGCAGTGCCAGCTGCAAGGAACTCCCCATTCCTGGCAGGCGTGGAGGAATGCAAACAGAGTTGTCATCCTTGGAGGAATTCCTGCTGCAGCCACAGGCCCGGTGGCTGCTCGCCGCCCCACGCGCGCTGCTGCGGTGAGCCGGGCTGGCGGGCGGCCCTCCAGCAGCGAGGGGAGAGCTCGTGGCCTGCCGGGCCGGGGACACGTCCTGCTGCCAGCCTGGGCTCCTGCGCTGCTGCTTTCTGCTGCACCGCCTGGGTGGCACCACCTTCTGTGACACAGCAGGAGGGGGACACCAGTGCCATGGGACGTGCTGCTGGCTCTGCCTGGCCAGCCTGAGGGCAGGGGAGCTGCGAGGGCAAGAGGCAGAGGGCTCAGCCCCACGACTGCCGAGGGAGGGAGATGCTCCCAGCACTGCCACAGATGCAAACAAAGGTGCTGAGCAGCTACAGGACCTTGAAAACCCAGTTTTCCCTCTTCGCCACGTTTCCTGGTGCTGTAGACCCTGCAGACCTCCTGGGGATAAGGGAAGGATTTGGGGGGGGGGGGGGGGGGGGGGGGCAGACAGGATTGGAGGAACCATGGAGCAGCGCGTTAGTGCCCCCAGCCTGGGCACCTGGGAGAAGGGGGAAAGGCGGCTGGCCCTGCACGCACGAGAGGCCGCAGGGAGGACGGGAGAGCGCGGGTGGAGAAAGTGAGGTTTATTGGTGCGGTGGGCGAGGGCTGTAATTTCTGCTGGGACGCAGAGCGGCACACCTGCAGGGAGCAACGCTGCGAGGCCACCGGCGTAAAAACAGTCAGTTCAAGTGGCCTGACGAGTAAATAATCACAGCTCTGAGAGCGGCCGCTCTTCCTCACTCCTCCTCCTCCTCCTCTTCCTCCTCCAGGGCGATGGGCTGGCGGCCAGCCGGCCCCACGGCGCCGCGCTGGATGGAGACGATGCCGCTCAGGAAGGCGTAGCCCAGCATGGCCGCCAGCCCCACCAGCACCGACAGCAGCTGGTTGCGCCGCTTGTGGGGGTCCTCCTCCGCGTCGCCACCCTCGGCACCCCCAACCCGCGGGGCGCTGGTGGGGGGGTCACCTGGGGGGGGAACAGAGCCGGGGGGGGAAACAGGGTGCAGCAGGGCACCAGTGTTTGGTTTCAAGTGTGGTTTCTTTTGAGGGGGGGGCACCCCAAAGGTGCAGCGTGAGGCTGGGGGTGCATCTCACCTCCGTCCCAGGGGAAGTAGAGGCTGAGGATGGAGGTGCAGTAGTTGCACAGGTTCTGCAGGGACTTCAGGTGCTGCTGCAGTTTCCCGTTGGGCAGCTTCGCTTTCAGGAGCGGCGCCAGGCGGCTGAAGACAAAGGCGTCGAGGGAAGCAGGCCTGGGGCACAGAGATCCGCCACTGGGTCATGGGCAGCTCCATCCCCCGTCCCCACCCGAAGCCACCAAGAAGCGGCCACCCCCAGCCTTCCGTGCCACCCTGCCACGCTCCTGGGGATAGCGAGCAGCTCCTCCTTGCCGGGAGGGCTCCCTGCTCCCAGTCCCAGCGGTGCGGACAGGGCAGGGGTGTGGGATGCAGGACAGTCCTGTCTCTGAGCAGCCTTGCCGGCTCCAACAAATGCCCAGCAGCCGGGGAAAAACGATGCTGAGGCTGGTGGCAAATCCCACAAGCTCTCACATCGTTCCTGCCCATGTTGCTCCATCCCCTCCAGCCTGTCCAACTCCCCAAAGCAATGTTTGTGGGCTACGGCTTCCCCGTGAGCCACGGGGGCTCAGTCCTGCCTGGGTGCAGGGGGTTTGCAGTCCCCGCAGTACGTTCTCCCTGTAGCCACGTACGAGTCTCCGAAGAAAAACTTCTGGGAGCCAAGGCGCTGGGACAGGAGTGTCAGGCATTCCCGAGCATCCCGGTACAGCTAGAGAATGAAGACAGAGCCAGGGCTGCAGAGCGTCGCGGTGTCACTGCGACGGGGAGGGGGTGCTCAGGCTGGGAACCCCAGATCCCAGGCTGAGATTTCGGCCTTACATGGTCCCTCCGGGCAATCCCCGAGGAGCCCCGGTGCCCGGAGCTGGGCACCTCCTTCCCACACATCCCCTCACCTCCTTCTCCAGCTTCTCCTCATCCTCCATGTAGCCATCTCCCCACATAAGCTGCAGCCGCTCCACGTGCTGCTTGTGCATGCAGTTGGGCAGGAAGAAGTTCAGCGGGAAGGGGATGGTCTCGGCGTACCATTTCCGCGTGTGCTCCACGTAGTTCTTCGCATCCACCCAGAACGTGTGGATCTGCAGCAGAGGACAACCCGTGCCGACGCTCCGGGGAGTGCCAGAGCCAGCACAGCCGATGGCGGTGGCGCAAGGACAGCCCGTGCCCAGCGCACGCAGGCACCTCTGAGATGTTCCCTGCGGCCACACTGAGACTCACCAACACTGGCAGCAGCTTCTCTTCTAGCAGGGACACGAAAGCCAGCGTGTCTGCTCCTTGCGTGGCTGAGAGGTCGTAGTCTGCATTGTATTTCTGCGGAGGAAAGGAAACGGGGCTGAGCTGGCAGGGAAGCAGCCATCCTGCAACCTCAGGGGACCGTGACAAAGCGAGTGCCTGCGAGCAGAGGGACCGGCCAGCAGGGCCAGCCCTGCTCCGTACCCCCCTTTGCTCTCGCTCCTCTGTGTGCTGGGAGGTTGGGAGGTTATCCGGATGGACACCCGGCCAACCCCAGGAGCGGAGCGGGCAGGATCTGGTGCTGTGCCCCCTCTGAGCGCTACCCACCCGTGTCCAGACCCAGCGCTAGGAGAGTTACGGTTTGTCTTGACTTCCAGGCCCAAAGGGAAGAGCTGGGAGCGGGCAGCTGAGGGTGCCCCAGGGGCCCTGCAGGTCTGCTCCCTGCTCAGAGCCACGCTGGAGCACAGAGCACGGAGGGGACAGCGCCCACCTTGCCCGAGATACATGAGGCTCGAGATGGGGTTGTGCTTGCCCCCAGAACAAACACCACCACTGGGACAGCCAGATGGGTCCACAGGGCAAAGCTCGCACCGGTTTGCACCATGCTGCCTCCAGAGCGCCCTGGCCCCATCCCCGGGGATGCCCTCGCTGCTGCTGCTCCAGCTCCAGCTCCCTCCATCCCAGCGAGCGCTCCTGCCCCCTGCAGCACCCAGGGGGTGCCCGTCGCCATCTCCTACCTGCTTCCTGAGGTGAGTTATGATTTGCTGCGTTTTGGAGATGGTGCCCTCGTCCCGCGTCTTCAGCGCAGGCAGGCGCCCTGAGGACAGGGAGAGGGGTGGCTGCAGGGCGTCCCCCTGCAACCGGTGATGAGGGGCTGGGGGGGTCCGCGGGGGGAGCAGGGCCCCCACGCTGGGGTGAGGGCACGCAGGGCAGAGCGAGGGGTGTGCAGGATGGGAGGGAGGGCACACGCACGGGGCTAGGGGGCTAGGACGATGCGAGGGGAGCAGATAAGGGGATGAAAGCTGCGTGATGGGATAGGTGGAGCACGCTGGGGGGGGTAAGCAATAGGGCAAAGGGAGGTGCAATGGGGCATGGGGCGTGCACTGGGGTACAGTTCTGCGATGGGGGGCATGCAATTGGAGAGGGGGTGCAACGGGGTGGGGGGCGCAATGGGGTGGGGGGCGCAGTGGGGTGGGGGGCGCAGTGGGGTGGGGGATGCAATGGGGTGGGGGGCGCAGTGGGGTGGGGGGCGCAGTGGGGTGGGGGGCGCAGTGGGGTGGGGGGCGCAGTGGGGTGGGGGGGGGGGCGCAGTGGGGTCGGGGGCGCAGTGGGGTCGGGGGCGCAATGGGGTGGGGGGCGCAGTGGGGTGGGGGACGCAGTGGGGTGGGGGGCGCAGTGGGGTGGGGGGCGCAGTGGGGTCGGGGGGCGCAATGGGGTCGGGGGCGCAATGGGGTCGGGGGCGCAATGGGGTGGGGGGCGCAGTGGGGTGGGGGACGCAATGGGGTGGGGGGCGCAGTGGGGTGGGGGACGCAGTGGGGTGGGGGGCGCAGTGGGGTGGGGGGCGCAGTGGGGTGGGGGGCGCAGTGGGGTCGGGGGCGCAATGGGGTCGGGGGCGCAGTGGGGTCGGGGGCGCAGTGGGGTGGGGGACGCAGTGGGGTGGGGGGCGCAGTGGGGTGGGGGGCGCAGTGGGGTCGGGGGCGCAATGGGGTCGGGGGCGCAATGGGGTGGGGGGCGCAGTGGGGTGGGGGACGCAATGGGGTGGGGGGCGCAGTGGGGTGGGGGACGCAGTGGGGTGGGGGACGCAGTGGGGTGGGGGGCGCAGTGGGGTGGGGGTACAGTGGAGCAGGGCTGTGTGATGACTCAATGGGGGTGCAACAGGGCAAAGGGGTGCAACGGGGTGGGGGGTACAATGGGGCAGTGCGTCAGTGGAGCAGGGGGTGCAGCGGGGCTTGGTGCCCCGGTGCGGACCCTTACCGGAGGGGCTCCTCCAGGGGCTGCTCACCCGGTGCACTTTCAGCGGCGCTCCCGTGAACCGCGCGTACGTCTGCAAGAGAGGAGAGGGGACGGGGCGGGAGGGGGCGGCCCGGCCCGGCCCGGGGGCACGCAGCGGCCCCGCCGCCGGTCCCGCCGCCGCTCACCAGCACGGCCAGGCAGTCGGGATCCACCGAGGGCAGCCCCCAGCCCCCGGCCCAGCAGAACAGCTCCATGGGCGCCGCCATCTTCCCGCCCGACCCGGAACCACACGGCGGGGCGGCTCCGCCCGCCACCACCGCGGGGCGGGACCGGCGGCACCGGCGGCGAGCCCGTTAGCGGCGGCGGCGGCCGTGGCCGCGCCGTCGGGGCAGTTTCCGCAGCGCCCGGGGCCCCTCCGCGGCCGGGATCCCGGTACCGAGCACCACGGAGCGGAGCCCGCCCCCCCACACACACCGGTCCGTTACCGGACGCTCCGCGCGTTGCTATGGGGAAAAAAAATAAAAAATAAATAATTAAAAAAAAAACACGGGGGGGAGCGGGCACGCACCGGACGGGGGGGACCAGGGGGAGGCAGCCGTGTGGCCCCGGCAGCCCTGGCGTGCACCGGAGCGGCTGTATGGGGGGGGGGAGCGGGGCTGGGACGGCCCCCGGGGCTCGGCTCGGCTCGGCCCGGCCCGGCCCGTTGTTATGGAGGCGGGGGAAACAGCCGTAAACACGGCCGGGGAGCCGCGCTGCTCCTTCGCCTTGGCCGCCGCTCAGCGGGAGCTGCGGGGCCAGCTGCCGGGGCTGCTCCGCCGCCGGGCCCGCCCCGGCCTCCCGGCTGCGCGGCTCCGCTCCCCGCGGCCTCCAGCTGCAGCCTGGCCGAGTGCCCCGAGCTCTGCCCGAGCCCTCCGGGAGGCTGAGGCCTGAGAGCGGAGGCGGCCCCCGGGGCTGAGCGTCCCCGGTCCGGGGGCTTGGGCGCACCCCGAGCTCCGCGCCCCGCTGCCGTCGGGACCCGCCGTCGGGGCTCCCGCGGCGTCCCCAGGGCTCCCGCTCCCAGCCCGGGGCAGAGGTGAAGGAGCTTCTCGGATGAGCTCATTATTTTGCTCCGGAGGCTTGGGCCGGTTCCTGAGGCTGATTTATGCCGCTGAGCCGGCTCCAGGTGGCCTGGCTCCGCTCGCTCCTCTCCGGCCAGGGGAGCGGGGCCGGCCCCGGAGGCTCCGCTGCCCGGGGGGCGCCGCCTGGCCCCGGGGGCTGGGACCCCGCCGCGAGGCACCCTTGG